>NC_136272.1:20941991-21281991 GCF_964187855.1 Myxine glutinosa | reverse complement strand
CTTTCCTGGGAAAACCACATTTCCAAGCTGGCCTCCAAAGCCAGTCGCCGACTGGGAATTCTCCATCATGCGAAGTCCTTTCTTGGCACTTCTGAGCTCCTCACCACATACAAAGCTTTCATCCGCAACGTGATGGAATACTGCTCTCCCCTCTGGGCTGGTGCTCCTGCCTCACACCTAGCTCACCTTCACTCTTTCATTCCTCATTTCCCCCAACTTTGGCAGACACTCCAACACTCTCTTCCATCCCATTTCTCCCTCCAGGTTTTTAAAACAGCTGTTCACCATCATCTCATATCTTCCCCTATCCAAAACCTTGATCTTTTCTATCCCCGTTAATGTACCCCAAACCCATCTCCTTCAAATTCTTTGTTTTATTTCCTGAAAACCCCTGGTGTCCATCTTGTTTATGCTATATGCACCACACCCAGCCCTCTATGTTCCACAGATCTCCTGATGTCCCTGTTCCCTACTGTTGTTGTACTTCCCTCTCTCTCCCCGTCCCTTCATTATATGTTCTCTGTTGTGGCGGGCAGAAGGGTTAATAATTCCGCGCACCAGTGGGTGGCGCGAGCGTCCAGGCAGGGAACTGTAATGCATGCCCCGCCTTTTGGCCGATCGGCCACGCCCGGGGGCAAGGCGTGGCCTCGGGACATATATGCGGGCTCTAAGCTCGAGCCCGCCCAGTGCTTTGTTTGTATCCACGCGTTGTGGCCTACCTCTCTGGCAATCGAGTCGTGTGTGCACAGCACCACACTGGTGACCCCGATTGGTTCAGCCGTTGCTGACCCCGGAACGCGCCATGGCTACCAACGCCAATGCAATCAAACTCCCGGAGTTTTGGGAAATGCAAGCCGACTTTTGGTTTGTGCAAGCCGAAGCTCAATTCCAACTCCGGGGCATCACGGCGGACGAGACCCGGTACTACCACGTGGTCGCCGCCCTCGGGCCCGGCACTGCCGCCCACGTCGTGTCCATCCTTCGGCGCCCGCCGGGCGACCACAAGTACGACGCGCTCAAACGTCTCCTCGCCACGTTCGGGCTCATGGAGGTCGAACGTGCCGACCGCCTCCTGGACCTTCCCGCCCTCAGCGATACACGACCATCCGTCCGGATGGATTTCATGCTGTCCCTGCTTGGAGACCAGCGCCCGGATTTATTGTTCCGTGCACTTTTCCTCCGCGAGCTACCTGTACAGGTGCGCCTCGCGCTGGCCGGTTCCAAAATAACGGAACCCCGCGCCCTGGCTGGAGAGGCCGACAAGTATTTCGCGGCCTGCGACACACGGTCGGTGTACGGTGCTGCCGTAGTGGACCCCGGCACGGAGGCTACAGCGCCCCCTGCTTCCCTCATGGCCGCTGCTACGCCCCGCCCACTACCGCTGCCGCCACCACCACCGCCACCGGCACGGCCGCCGCGGGGGCCACCGCTGCAAACCTGGTGCTACTACCATGCCAGGTTCGGCCGCAAGGCTAAAACGTGCCGCCCGCCGTGTTCTTTTGACCGGTCGGGAAACGACCGGCGCTCACTTGCCGCCATGAGCGTCGGCCATTCCGGCAGCCTCCTGTTTATCACGGACACCTCGTCCGGGCGCCGTTTTCTTTGCGACATGGGAGCGCAGGTAAGCATCCTCCCTGCCTCCGCGTCTGACAAGCAAGCCGCGGGCCGGGGCCCCGCTTTGCTTGCCGCCAACGGTACACCCATCCGCACATTCAGTTGCCTCTCACTGCGGTTTGGAGGGCAGCGCTTTCAATGGTCGTTCGTCACCGCCAGCGTGCCAATGGCCCTGCTCGGCGCGGACTTCCTATGTGCGCATGGGCTGTTGGTCGACGTTAAGCGCAGACGTCTCGTCCAGGCTGAAACCTTCAGCTCGCTCACTTGTTCGCTGAGCGGCTCGTTGAGCAGCTCGCTGAGCGGCTTACCGAGCGGCTTGCCAAGCGGCTTGCTGAATGGTTCCGTCCCGGCGAGGTTAGTCTCTACGCTTCCGGCAGCGGACGAGTTTACCCGCCTCCTCGCCAGTTTCCCGGCCCTCACACGGCCCACCTTTTCAGCGGTGGCCGTCAAACACGGGGTGGAGCACCATATCCCCACGGTCGGACCACCGGTCTACGCCCGGGCACGCCGCCTCGACCCCACGAAGCTTGCCATGGCGAAAGCGGGGTTCGTCACGCTGGAGTGGCTGGGTATCGTACGGCGCTCCAACAGCGCATGGGCTTCTCCTCTGCACATTGTGCCAAAGCCCGGCAGCGGATGGCGGCCATGCGGCGACTACCGCCGGCTCAACGATGCCACCACCCCCGACCGCTACACGGTCCCACACATTCAAGACTTTTCCGCCCGGTTGGCAAACACGACCGTGTTCTCCAAGGTGGACCTCATCCGGGGCTACCACCAGGTCCCTGTACGACCGGACGATGTCCCAAAGACGGCCGTCATCACCCCTTTCGGCCTCTTTGAGTTCCTGCGAATGCCTTTTGTGTTAAAGAATGCGGCCCAGGCGTTCCAGCGGCTCATGGACAGCGTCTTGCGTGACTTACCTTTCATCTACGTCTACCTGGACGACATCCTAGTCGCGAGCCCATCCCGGGAGGAGCACCTGCTCCACCTCCGTACGCTCTTCGAACGCTTGGGTCAGCGACTCAGCATGGCCTGATCATTAACCCCGCGAAGTGCCGTTTCGGCGTCACCGCCATCGACTTCTTGGGGCACCGCATCACCAGGCACGGGGCCGTCCCTTTACCGGTCAAGGTGGAGGCGGTCAGGGATTTCCCGCGCCCCCGCATGATCAAGGGGCTCCAGGAATTCCTGGGCATGGTAAATTTTTACCACCGCTTCGTGCCCCACGTCACCTGGCTCCTCCGCCCCCTGCACGAGGCCCTCCGGGGCAAGCCGGGCAAAGGTGACATCGCCTGGTCGGAGCCGATGGCCGCGGCGTTTGCGGGCGCAAAGCTGGCCCTGGCCAACGCCACCATGCTGACGCACCCGGCGCCCGATGCACCGATCGCCCTCACCACCGACGCGTCGGACTACGCGGTGGGCGGGGTGCACGAGCAGTGGGTGCGAGGTGCTTGGCAACCGCTGGCGTTTTTTAGCCGGCAGCTTCGCCCGCATGAACGCCGCTACAGCACCTTCGACCGCGAGCTGCTCGGGCTCCACCTGGTGGTCCGACACTTCCGCCATCTGCTAGAGGGCCGCCTGTTCACGGCTTTCATTGACCACAAGCCCCTTGTGTTTGCGATGGCCAAGGTCGCCGAGCCATGGTCGGCACGGCAGCAGTGTCACCTTTCTGCCGTGTCCGAGTACACGACGGACATCCGTCACGTCGCGGGTAAAGACAACCCGGTGGCGGATTGCCTTTCCCGGTCCGTCGCACACGCGGTCCACCTTGGGATCGACTATGCCCGGATGGCGGAGGACCAGACCGCCGACCCCGACATCCAGGCCTTGCGGACCGCCGTCACAGGCCTCCGCATCACTTAGGTGCCGTTCGACGTTGCGGGCACGGCCCTCTTGTGCGACGTCTCCCTCGACCGGCCTCGCCCCATCGTGCCCGCTGGCTGGCAGCGCCTGGTTTTCGACGCCATCCACGGCCTGTCCCACCCGGGCAGGAAGGCCTCCCAGAAGCTCGTCATGGTGAAGTTCGTCTGGCATAGCCTCAGGAAGAACGTCCGCGACTGGGCCAGGACGTGCCTCGCGTGCCAGCGCGCAAAGGTCCACCGCCACACCCGGGCCCCGTTGGCCCCGTTTACGGTGCCCGAGCGTCGGTTCGACCACGTCCACGTCGACTTGGTGGGACCTCTGCCCCCCTCGCGGGGGTTCACACACCTCCTCACCATGGTGGACCGCACCACCCGGTGGCCGGATGCCGTGCCCTTGGCGGCGACGACTGCGGCTGACATCGCACACGCTTTCATCGCCACGTGGGTTGCCCGGTTTGGTGCCCCCTCGGACATCTCGTCCGATCGCGGCCCCCAGTTCACCTCGGAGTTCTGGGGCGCGGTGGCGCAAGGGCTCGGCGTCAAACTGCACTGCACCACGGCCTACCACCCCCAGGCCAACGGCCTATGCGAGCGCTTTCATCGCTCCATGAAGGCCGCACTCCGGGCCAGCCTCCACGACGGCAGCTGGGCCGACAGGCTCCCCTGGGTCCTGCTGGGCCTCAGGACGGCGCCCAAGGACGACCTGCGCGCGTCCTCGGCGGAGCTGGTCTTCGGACAGCCGCTGCGGGTGCCAGGCGAGTTTATCCCCGACTCCACGGCCCCTTGGTCCGCGGCGCAACAGCGCTCCACCCTGCAGGAGGCCGCCAGGAGGTTCGCCCCGGTGCCCACGGCACATCACGGTTGCCCGCCCTCCAACGTCACCCCGGAGCTTCGCACGGCGGAGTACGTTTTCATCCGACACGACGCCCACCGGGCACTGCTGCGGCCCCCGTACGACGAGCCTTTCCGCGTGCTGGAGACCGGGGACAAACATTTCACGCTGGACATCGGCGGTGCTCCGGAGTGTATCTCCGTGGACCGCCTCAAGCCGGCCCACCTCGATCTGGACCACCCCCCGCAAGCAGCTCTGCCTCCGCGTCGAGGCCGCCCCCCGGCGGTCAGACCCCCGGCACCCTCCAGCCCCGCTACCCCCCAGCCCTGCACGCATCGCCAGGGAGCGTTTTGGCCGGGTCATCCGGCTTCCCTGCAAGCTCACCCTTCAGGTGCGTGGGAATTCTGGGGGGGGCGCGTGTGGTGGGCACAAGGGTTAATAATTCCATGCACCAGTGGGTGGCGCGAGCGTCCAGGCGGGGAACTGAAATGCATGCCCCGCCGTTCGGCCGATCGGCGACGCCCGGGGGCAAGGCGTGGCCTCGGGACATATATGCGGGCTCTAAGCTCGAGCCCGCCCAGTGCTGAGATGCGAACTCTTAATAAAGACTCTGGTTTGTATCCACGCGTTGTGGCCTACCCCTCTGGCAACCGAGTCGTGTGTGCACAGCACCACACTGTGTTAGCTCTGAAACGAGCCTCGACGACGACTACGTATACAAAATAAAGAAGCCACGCCCCCAACTCGCTGACGCCTCGCCCCGTCCAGCCGACTCCGCGCTGACTTCACCCAGTCACGTCTCTCCCCCATCGTGCTGGTCCTAGCACCACCAGTATGTTTCCGAGAACTCCATGCAGGACGACTCTGCATGACTAACGTGTTTGGCACAAGATATTTTCATGTCTCATGATTTCCTTAACTCTATGGTTGGCTGAAGACCTTTAAGATTAGATACTTAAGAACCTGCCAATCATTCCTTAACTCAAGGGGCCTGCGATAGGGGTAAGGTATTTGTTAATGAATTACTGTTATTGATTGCTTCATTTTGTATCCTCTTACTCCGTGTACATTTACACATACTGTACATTTACACATACTGTACATTATAAACCTAACTTGGTTTCTGCGTCTCTGCAGCGGATACTGTCTGTGCGGATACTGCAGCGGATACTGTCTGTGCGGATACTGCAGTGGATACTGTCTATGCGGATACTGCAGCGGATACTGTCTGTGCGGATACTGCAGTGGATACTGTCTGTGCGGATACTGCAGCGGATACTGTCTGTGCGGATACTGCAGCGGATACTGTCTGTGCAGATACTGCAGCGGATACTGTCTGTGCGGATACTGTCTGTGCGGATACTGTCTGTGCGGATACTGTCTGTGCGGATACTGTCTGTGTGGATACTGTCTGTGCGGATACTGTCTGTGCGGATACTGTCTGTGCGGATACTGTCTGTGCGGATACTGTCTGTGCGGATACTGTCTGTGTGGATACTGCAGCGGATACTGTCTGTGTGGATATTGCAGCGGATACTGTCTGTGCGGATACTGCAGCAGATACTGTGTGTACGGATACTGTCTGTGCGGATACTGCAGCGGATACTGTCTGTGCGGATACTGCAGCGGATACTGTCTGTGCAGATACTGCAGTGGATACTGTCTGTGCGGATACTGCAGCAGATACTGTCTGTGCAGATACTGTCTGTGGGTACTGCAGCGGATACTGTCTGTGGGTACTGCAGCGAATACTGTCTGTGCGGATACTGTCTGTGGGTACTGCAGCAGATACTGTCTGTGGGTACTGCAGCGCATACTGTCTGTGGGTACTGCAGCAGATACTGTCTGTATGTACTGCAGCGGATACTGTCTGTGCGGATACTGCAGCGGATACTGTCTGTGGGTACTGCAGCAGATACTGTCTGTGCGGATACTGCAGCGGATACTGTCTATGGGTACTGCAGCACATACTGTCTGTGCGGATACTGCAGTGGATACTGTATGTGCGGATACTGCAGCGGATACTGTCTGTGGGTACTGCAGCGGATACTGTCTGTGCGGATACTGCCGTGGATACTGTCTGTGTGGATACTGTCTGTGCGGATACTGTCTGTGCGGATACTGTCTGTGCGGATACTGCAGCGGATACTGTCTGTGTGGATACTGCAGCGGATACTGTCTCCTGGTGGTTTTCTATGCTGGTTTCATGAAATCCTGTCGAAGGTGGATTGGTTGGTGGAGAGATCGCATCACATTATTTAGGTTGCATGGCCTTACAATAAGATCAGTCACATGATCACCCATTCGCACAGGGCTTGGGGGAGCTCTGCAGTGCCATTGGGCATGGCAGCGGAGATGAAAGGCCGTGATCTGACTCGGAGGTGTGGACTCACCTGACCTCGGTGGTCGTTTTGACATGACTCGCTGGGTTTGAACCGGGCAACTGGAATGCACAGGTCCTGCACAGACCCTTGCCAAGAAACTGTGTCGGCAGTACTGAACCTGTCTTTGGGCAGAATACCTGAATACGAATATATTGTGACGGTTGTGGGCCCGAAGAGGACATTGTGCACCTCTTAGGCGAGTAAAAGCATATATACGTAAGATTGGAGTTTGTTATATTGTAGTATTACGTTTAGCATTCAGATTACATTGTACACATGGGATAAATATGCGTTGTGATTGTGAGTTAGCGTAAGTTTCTGCTCCTTTCGCCCTCTCTATCTTCCCTCTTCTCAAACATCTCGCAAACAACGCACTCACACATCCTTTTCCAATCCTCGAGTGCCTCGCTTCCACAAATGAGCGAATGAGAAAAGACAAAGAGCCAAGGAATAAAAGAGCCAAATACCTCCTCTGCCTTCTGGAAGTGACGCCGCTGTGACACGGCTCCGCCAATCCAGTGTGGCCACAGCATGTGTGCAGCATCCTACGGCAGTCCGACCCATGTTGGGAATGCCCTATGCCAGCCCAAGTATGGTGGAGTGGAAAGAGTGAATAAAAGGCGAGACGCACAGTCGAGTCTTTCGTCTGTTTTTGTCTGGGTCTGTTTATGAGTGTGCTCGGATTCATTTTGTCTCAGCAGTTCGTGTGTGCAGACACTGAAGTGCACGAAGTCTTTTTGCCCTTCCACTTTCATTCCACTTCGCCCTTCTTTATTCCTCAACATCTTGAAACTTCTCCACTCACTTAATTTCCAGACACGCACCTTCACATGAACCACAAACAGATCATCTTCGTCGCTTTTCTTTCTCCATACTTTCCACGTCTTTTACTGACACTCTTACCAACCAGGTGCACCTTCTCCTCACCACATCCATTGCCACGCTGCCTCGGTGACTCTGCCTGCCCTCGCTCGACGGAACGAGAATGCTCAGAGACATGCAATGCAGGTCATCGTGTTGGGTGAACGGACCTCTCACAGCTTCCCAATATGACCGGGCGCTGCCACAGCAGGGAGGAAGGAACCACGACAGAGGTGAACTTTAACCGCCGAGGAGTGGTCATGCACACTGCACAGTCACCTCAACTGAGGTTGCTGAATGTGCGCATAGAAGTCCCCATACCTCTCTCTCACACATCCCCATCTCCTTCCCACTCTTCCTAAACTATCCGTGTCCTTCCTTCAGGTGTCTGGATCCATTTCTAGTATACAGCTGCTACATCATTGTTCTAAGGCATCCGAAGGCAGGTTTCGTGTATAGGCCGTAGGGGATAAGTGGGAATGCATTTGTGCTGCAAGTATTTGAATATGCTTTGCTTTGCCATCCTTTGAATTCTCCCACCATTTTTCCCATTTGACTTCCCCAACTGCCATACTTCCCACTATTTTCGCATTCAAATTCTCCCATCCATCATTCCTCCCATCATTTCTTGCTCAATTGCTTGTGTTGTAATGAAACATATGGAAGTTTTATACCGTGTTTGACTTATTCTGCTTGGGTTTGATCTGGTATAGCATTCCCGGGATTGATTGGTCTGAATACATCATTCTAGTGGTAGCCCATAGAGTGCTGACCGTGGCGTTTTGTCGCTCGGCCAATTAAGTTGCCGCAATGTAGTCAATGGCACGATTCCCCATCTGCTTAATTCATCTCACAGGTATGGTAAAACGACCAAGGGCACGAAGATCCAGTCAGAGGTGGGTGTTGTCAATGGCATCCATTGTCTTTTTATAGACATGGTTCGGAGTTATCCGCCCACACAGCCATCACAATACAAATATATACAGTGCCTTCAGAAAGTATTCACACCCCTTGACTTTTTTCACATTTTGTTATGTTACAGCCTGAATTAAAAATGGATTAAAATGAGATTTTTTTGTCAATGATTTACACATAATACCCCATAATGTTAAAGTGGAATTTTTTTTTTCTTTAGAAATTTTTACGAAATAATTAAAAATGAAAAGCTTAAATGTTTTGCATCAATAAGTATTCAACCCCTTTGCTATGACATTCCAAATTGAGCTCAGGTGCATCAAATTTCCTTTGATCATTCTTGAGATGTCTCTACAACTTCATTGGAGTTCAACTGTGACCAATTCAATTGATTGGACATGATTTGGAAAGAAACACACCTTTCTATATCGGGTCCCACAATTGACAGTGCATGTCAGAGCAGAAACTCTACATTCTACAATGAAGTCCAAGGAACTGTCCATATAACTCTGAGATAGGATTGTGAGGAGGCATAGATCTGGGGAAGGGTGTAAAACAATTTCTAGGGTGTTGGAAGTTCCCAAGAGCACAGTGGGCTCCATTATTGGGAAATGGAAAAAATTATGTAACTACTCAGACTCTTCCTCGAGTTGGCGATCCGACCAAACTGAACAATCGGACAAGAAGGACCTGGGTCAGGGAGGTGACCACGAACCCAGTGACCACTGACAGAATTATAGAGTTCCTTGGCTGAGATGGGAGAACCTGCCGGAAGGACATCAATCTCTGCAGCACTTCATAAATCTAGGCTTTATGGGAGAGTGGCCAGATGGAAGACACTCCTGAGAAAAAAGCACATGACAGCACACCTGTAGTTTGCAAAAAAAGCATGTGAAAGACTCTAAGAGCACGAGGCAAAAGATTATGTGGTCTGATGAGACGAAAATTGAACTCTTTGGCCTGAATGCAAAGCACTACGTCTGGCCGAAACTGAGCACGGCTCAATGGCTCATCTTCCATCTAACATGATCCTTGCTGTCAAGCATGGTGGTGGCAACATAATGCTATGGGGATGCTTTTCAGCAACAGGGACTGAGAGACTTATAAGGATACAAGGAACAATGAATGGAGCCAAATATAGACAAATCCTTGAGGAGAAACTGCTTTAGAGTGCAAAAGACCTTAGACTGTGGCGAAGATTTACATTCCAATAGGACAATGACCCCAAGCATACAGACAATACAAACATCTAGAATGACTTCAGAACAAGAACGTAAAAGTCATTGAGTGGCCCAGCCAAAGCCCAGACTCGAATCCCATTCAAAATCTTGAAAGATTGCTGTTCACCGACGCTCCCCATCCAACTTGACAGAGCTTGAGCAAATCTGCAAGGGAGAATGGGAGAAACTCCCCAAATTCAGATGTGTAAAGCTGATACAGACATATCCAAGAAGACTCGAAGCTGTAATCGCTGCCAAAGGCGCTTCTATCAAGTATGGACTCACGGAGTTGAATACTTACTGTATGTAAATTAGATATTTCCATATTTCATTTTAAATTATTTTGTAAGAATTTATAAAAACATGTTTTCACTGTGTCATTATGGGGTATTTTGTGTAGATCAGTGACAAAAAAATCTCAATTTAATCCATTTTAAATTCAGGCTGTAACACAACAAAATGTGAAAAGGTCAAGGGGTGTGAATACTTTCTGAAGGGAGTGTGTATTTATATATTGGATTGTGTTTGGAAATCCATTTCACTACTCTAGGAAGTGCCATGGCAGCAGCAATATGGATAAGTTGACTGTTTGCCGTTCATTTCTCCAGTGGAACGTGGGTGTGCCATCTACTATAAAAAGAATTCGACATGACGGGCACGCCCGACTGCAGCAAAAGGCAACAAATACTCCCAGACAGAAAAAATTGTTACATCTTTTCAAAATATTTAATCTTTTGGATTATGCAACAGTTGTAAAGTGCAGTTAAGATAAAAGGCACATCGCAGGGAAAAAAAGGGCATAAAATTTACTATCTGTTTTAGTTAGCAGATTTAATGGAAAGGAAAATGTGAAACGATTGCCAAGAAATATGCTGAAACTCGTTCTCCCTGAGGTCACAGCTAAATAAAGAAGGAAAATCATTTCAAGAATTTAAAACCTTGGTGTGTTGGTGCAAGGGGCAGGAGTGCAGAAGACACTTTCCCCTGCAAAGTGGCAACAGACATCCTGTTTTGTGACCTTGGCGATAAAAGAAAAACCATAAACAGGGGCGTGGTGGTCAAATATGTTTGCGACAGAGATACTGCGATAATTCACAAAACAGCAGCACGCAGATACAGAAAATGGTTCATTTGTCCACCACGTACACATTTTTAAAAGCCTTGCTTCAATGCAAGCTGTGCTCACAATTAGGAAGGAGGTAAGATGAAATATCACAGGAAATAGCAACTCAGATCAAGATTGCCTGAAGAGATCATGCTGAGATGAAAGACCAAGTGTGAGTGTGAGTGACCAATTGTCCAAGTGAGTGACCAAGACCAAACAAGGTCCAAACAAGGTTCAAACCAACAAGGTCCAAACAAGAAGATGTCATGCGGAGCACGATACTTGCAAAATCGCCCCCCCCCCCCACCTCAATAAAAATTTTTCCATTGATACAGCAAATTGTCCATTTCATAAAGATTTAAATTGACAATCTTGATCAAAACTCGGGTCAACAGGAAGAAAAGTGACGATTTTTCAGATGAAAAATGATGATTTTGGAAGGTTGACCTTGAGTTGACCTTTGACCTTTTGACCTCGAAAATAGTTAGTTTTCCTATTTAGTGACTTAATGTGCAAATGCTGTTCAATTTTCAAGTCAATCGGATTAAAATTGAGGATTTTTTAAACTTGGCCTATGTTGACCTTTTGGCCTATGTTGACCTCAAAAATACTTGGTGGTTGAATTCAGTGACCAGATATGCAAGCCCTCTCCAAATTTCAAGTCAATCGGATGAAAATTGAGGATTTTAGAAATTAAGCAAAGTTGGTGACCTTTGGCCTATGTTGACCTTTTGAGCTTTTGACCCCAAAAACAATAGGCTTCTTGCTTTTGACCAACTCTACCATTTGGTGAAGTTTCGCGAAGATCGGTTGAAAATTGTGACCTGTAGGCCGGTGACAAACAAACAAACAGACAGACAGACATACAGACATACAGAACCACAAACACAACCGACCAATACACTTGAAAAATCTTCGATTTTGCAAGTAACAAGTGACCAAGACCAAGTGTGAGTGACCGGGGAGGATGAAAGAATGGAATGCCCGAGTGAGAAAGTCTAGCGTGAAACAGACCGAGCTGTTGCCGTGAGAAACCTTGCTTCCCGATGCGCTTCTGACAAGGTGCGGAACTCTTGAACAAACTTGTATTGCTGTGGAAAACGGGCAGAAATGGACATCCACATGAGCCAGTAAAAATGGTCACGGTACAATCACCGAGTGAAACTTATGGAGTTTAACTAAACTGCGAAGACCAGGACTTCCTTGATCTTCGCAGCAATAATGGTTGGCAGTTCTCTTTGTGCAATAAAACCGTCTAATAAAAGCTAAAATTACTCAATAAGCATCTGGGAGCAATTTGCTGTCCAAAACAATTTGCTATCTGCTACAAGTATATTACCTCATGAACAGACAAGTCAAAGCAGTTGGTTTTGTAACCGTAGCTATGTTGGTTACACTCATTCCCACAAGTGAAAACAATCAATACAATTTTGGGAAATAAGTGTTTCGCAATCTCAGTTTTGGCAGGTTCCGCAAATTGTTTTCGGACGAGGCATATTTTGCTCAAACGTGTCATCAACTGTGAGATTTTGACAATCCTCGGCCTTTCTGGCTACCCTGATAAGCACCGGCCCAGTACCATAGTGAACCTTGCTGTGGCATCCCAGCAGTTGTATTGTATTTCCAGGCCGACTTCTGAGTGCACGAGTTGTTACTGTATTCGGAGAGCTGCCCAAAGTGGTGTAGAATCTGGAAATTCCCACCTGCTGATTGGAAAAGTTGTTCACCTGATCTATCATCTCCTCGACACCTGATGTTGATTCTTCCTGAGAATGCCTTCACCAATGCTTGCTCTCCTCCATCAATAAACTCTATTACATTTCTCCATCCTCCACAAGACATGGCGGTAGCTGGTGAAGTCAGTCTTTTGTGGGTGAAAACACAGATCCTCTCAATCCCCAGTTTGGTTTCCATCCCAGCCATTCAATTACAGAACTGCTGCTTCTCCTCACACAACAATAGATGGAGGTCCAGAAACAGAATCACGAGACGTATATTTCAGCACCGACATTTTGCTTCTAAATGAAAAGTGCTCGATAAGAAATATTGATTGATTGATTGATTGATATCCCGTGCTTTTGCCATACTTTGGCACCCAAGCCCAAGTCTGTGACATTCAAGGCTGTCTCCATGATTAACCTGCTGACTTCCTCCATGTGTGCAAACATCACCTAGCTCTTGATGACTCCTCGCTGTGTCTGTCCAATCATGTTCCATCCTCCAATACTGCAAAGTTGCAGCTCATCACCATCTCCTGTGGTCTCACATTTCCATTCACGATCGATTTTACTTCTGATAACCACCTCTTGTAGGTTATTTATTTATCAAATGACTGCGTTCTCCCTTCTGCTTTTTAGTGTCGGTGATAAAATAAATAAATAATCACTTAATCAATGAGTGACCTCCATCAAACAGCATCTTGCATATAACTCCTGCTGCAGATGTTTCTTCTCCCTTCCCTCTACCTTTTATTTATCTTCGTGCACCCTTCTATCCCCATCCCCACTTCTTCCTCTCCTCCACCAATCCATCCACATTCCCTGGAATCATCTGTGGCAGTGCGGGGACCTAGGGTCTGACCATTTGGTGAAAGTGCGTAAAGAACTCGACTGTCAATCTGGACAGGATTGCCAGTGCCGTGTTGACACGCAGGGCCACGTCTGCTCCCAGCGGAGGAAGCTTCGGCAGATGAAACCCTGATAATTTACCATCAGAGCGACAGGGCCTCCTTTCCCCATACCTGGACTTTAAATTTTCTCCACCACTCATGCCAAGTTGTCACCGCTGTATAATTTACCTATTTGCTGTCCTGTTTTCATCTTGTTCATTTGGTTCATTTAGTTACCTGTTTTCAGTACAATTTCGCTTTATATTTTGTGGCAGTATTTTTTACCGCCGCCACCGGAGATGGATGGAGGTTATGTTTTCGCACCTGTCTCTGTCTGTCGGTTTGGATATCTCAAAAAGTTGTGGACAGATTGAGACGAAATTCGGTGGACAAGTTGGGTGTATGACAAGGACACACAGCTTTGACCACTTTTAGACGTTATTTTATTGCTTGTCCAAACCTAAGCTCTACTCCAATCAATTATTTATTGAGGGCAAGGGAAGGACACAAAGGGGTGAAGAAGATGGATGGAACTCTCAATCACAGAAGTGGAAGGGAAAACTGTAAACCCTGAAAGAGGTGGGCTTGTGGAGCGTTGGTGGGGATAGAACGGACCATGTTTTCGGATTGGGGATGACCTGAAATTGTGGTGAACAGCCATCTTGAGGCCTTGGAGGACAAAAGTGTGATTAAAGATACTGAGGAAGTCGATTCGACAGGTGGGGAAAAAAAAGAGTAACTAATGATTGCCCATTATTTATTTATTTTTAATATTCAGAATTGATTTCTGAAGCCTTGCAACGGACATTCCGCCTCTATACAGTGAATCCTCCCTCTTGCCTCTTGCCTTGAAACACCTTTCTTGCCAAAGCGGGTGTGTATACTTTTATTTTGAGTAGCATGGCTTGAAAAACAATCCGATATGTCACAAATGATAAATAAACAACATCACACGAAATGATCTGAAGGTTTACAAAAATCATGGTCATAACTTAATGCCAACACAGAGTTCAACCTCAAGAATTGTGGTTGCATGTTTGAAATGCATGTGTTTAGAGATTAAGGGAAGACCAATTACGTACCTTGATTGTCTGGATCGCCTGGGAGCCACGGGCTGAACACAGCGTAGTGATGGCCTGGTCAGCCGTCAACGTGTCTGACAGGGACAACAGCAGGCAAGCGGCTACTACAACCGTGGCATGGATCAGGTGGGTTGGGGCCAGAGGATGAAAAATGAAAATAGAAATTAAACAGTTTTCCCCATAAATTTGATGAATGGTTGTTTGTGTACACCGGAGGGGACTATAGGTTTGCACTCCGTCCCTCCGTCCGTCAGTCCGTCAGGCAAAGAACAGTTTTCCGAACTTTTTTTTCCTAAACTCTTAATGCTAATGATTTCAAACTTGGCACATGGTTTCCTCATGATAAGTTACAGATCAAGTTCGAACTTCACGACGTTTCGATCATTTTTGACAAAATTATGGCACTTTGAACTTTGGGAATTCTGATAATTCTGATGATCCTTAACTCAGTGCCATTTTAAGTTTTAATTTCCTTTAAAAAAGATTTTATCTGCAATAATAGGACTGATTGAGATCAAATTTTCACCGTAGGGGGGACTCGGTCTGTAGAATATTTTAATGGTAATTATGACGTCACAGGTCACGTGGTTCGGCCGCCACATTGTTTTTCGTGAAAACACGAAAACCCCTTTTTCTCTGCAACGGCTGAACAGATCGAGGCCAACCTTTGCAGGCAGAATCGCATACCCATGACGAACAAAAAAGTCAGCGAGCATGACGTCATGCGTCACATGGTTTCAGAGTTATGACGTTTTTAAGCATGAACCTTTAAAACCGAGCAACTCCCTCATTTTTGATCCAATCGAGGGGAAACTTCACATCTGTTCAGCATGTCAGTCTACTAAAATGTCCTTTTGGAATTTGCGATAGGGCACGTGGTTTGGCAGGTATCGTTAATTAAACGAAAATATTTAGAAAATGGATATCTCTTGAATCGCTCGTACCTCAGACCGTGAGTTGGTAATTATATAATTCACACAGTGCAGTACGTGCAGGCCGCTCCACGGAGCGACCTTGTGGGCTTATCAACGAGGCGAGGCGTGACACACATGTGTCTCAGCATACCTCAGATCAAGTTTGAAAACCAGCATCAACCGTGCATAAATTTGCATATTCGATCATTTTTGACACAGTTATGGCACTTTGAACTTTGGTAGGGGACATGTATTGCAGCGCAACAGTCAGAATGCTTGTTCCTCAAGGTTTCCCTCTATTTCATCCCTTTATCCTCGCCCCACTTCTTTCTGCTGTTATTACCCTCGCCAGAGGAGAGGGTATTGCATTTGAGTCCGTTTGTTACTTGCTGGAAAAGATTCCGGCAAGTATGTTGATCGGTTGGTTTGTCTGTCTGTCTGTCTGTCTGTCTGTCTGTTTGTCTGTCTGTTCGCAGTACTACGTCTACATCGTTGCACGTAGAATCCCCAAACTTTACACACATATTTGTCTTGCCCTGGAATAGACTGTGCCCAATTTTTAACTCTCTCGGCCCTAGGCCTCCATGATGACATCATAATTTGATAATTTGACAAGTACAAAACTTCATCCAATCAAGATGCAATGTCTTGAGCGACATGACCACATAAACTGGTGGAGAAAAATAAATAATGACGTCATCGGTCACGTGGTTCGGCCGCCATCTTGGAAAAACTGAAAAACTTTGCACCTCTATATCTCCAAAAGCGCTGAATAGAAAAAATTGAGACATGGCTCATTGTAAAGAACTCTCCAAGGGGAATAAAATATGTTAATGATGATGTCATAGGTGTCTCCATTATGACGTCATAATTCGACAAGTACAAAACTTCATCCAATCAAGATGAAATTTCTTGAGCGCCATGTCGGCATAAACTGGGGGAGAAAAAAAAATAATGATGACGTCATGGGTCACGTGGTTCGGCCGCAATCTTGGAAAAACCGAAAAACTTTGTACCTCTATATCTCCGAATATGCTGAATATAAAAAATTGAGATGTGGCTCATTGTAAAGAACTCCCCATGGGGAATTAAATTTGTTAATGATGATGTCATAGGTGCCTCCATTATGACATCATAATTCGACAAGTACAAAACTTCATCCGATCAAGATGAAATTTCTTGAGCATAATCTAGGAATAAATTACTTTAGAAAAAAAAAATGAGAACGTCATCGGTCACGTGGTTCGGCCGCCATATTTGTTTTAACACAAAAGCCTTAAAAACCACTGAAAATGCACCCTGGCGAGGGTTTGCAATCTCAGATTGCTCTTTTTCTTGTTTTCTTTCTGTGATGCACTGGGTCATTTGACTATGTGTACAAAAAGCAACAACTGAAGCCATATACGTATTGAGGACACGTTTATACAAAGTCCCGTCTTATCAAATTGTTCCACCTTTTAGATTTTTCTGAAGCGAATGCAGATAGCATGCGATTGCATGACCCCATTAACCCCAAGTACTTACTCAGACAGGAACGACCAAGTCCCTCAAAACAGCTGAAAAAGGTTGGCAGGAAAGGTGAAAACAATTTGTATTGTATTAAAAAGAGAGTACAATATTACAACATCATCAAGTATGATTCAGAGAGACTAGTACGTACATACATTTTAAGGACAAAATTTCACAAGTTGTATCATATTCATTCCTACACATATTTGTTAAAATCTCATATTTTGACCAAAACCCAAAGTACTATTGGAATCCATTGTAGAACAGAGTTGTGCACAAAATATTGGTATGGGTAAGTCACAGGGTCACGAGTGGCCTCTATTGGACCCACTTCCCTACCTTTGACCCCGAAGCGGATGAACCAGATTACACCGTGACGTGACGGGTTGCTAAGCAACCAAGGACATCATCTAAGGTGACTAAATCTGGCAGGATCCCCACGCCAAACTCTCGCCTTACCCTCCGGGATGCCCGTTCCACTTTGCGCATTGGGGAGCACCCTGCTCAGCCCTCTCCCGTTCTGCTTGGCAATGCCTCGCCTAGCTTGGCGCCTTCTTGTCCTGCCGGATGCTCCAGAAACCCGGTCAACCCAGCCCGGTCCCCTTCCTTCCGGCCGTGAACTCCCTCAGGATTTGACATGCTCTGCCCCAGACTCAGGCTGCTCTCTTCTGTACGCGTACTTATACTCCAACTCCAACTCCTCGCAAAACCACCCATCCGGGGTTTTATTGTCCCATGCACGGTCTCCAATCACGTCCGCTTTTGACAACCGACCCGATTGGCTTAGGCGCACTGTGACTCTGCGGCTGGGATTGGTTACTGAGTTTCAGCAAGCGCCTTATTTGATCAGATTTCACTGGGATTAAATTTTGAAATGTGTACCATTGGTCGGATAGCTACCAGACCACACCCACGTCTGTCGCTTGACTCCACCCACCATAGCACTGAGACAAAATGATATGGCCGCCATCTTGGTTTTCTGGTGGATCCAACAAATCAAGTCCATAGGCCTCTCCTGTTTATACACTGCCCGGGTTTGCTGCATCAGATTTCCAATGGCTTTGTTTGGGTCGAGTGTTATTCATGATGAGAGACCCCGAAAATCTAATCATATGTCGAATAACAGTAAGGTTTTATTTGGCCCGTCAGAATACACGGTGAGGGGTCGAGTTAATTTTTTAATAGCGCATTAAATGCGTGTTTCCGACTCGGCCCATTAACGGATTTTGTCACAGGTTGTGACCACAGCGCGGCCATTCTTGTTATATGTACTTTATACGTACTTTATACATATTTTATTGTTGTACGTACTTTATAGACGTACTCACATTCTTAATAGTACATCCATAAAGATGTACTCACATTCTAATTGGACATACTTCATAGAAGCATTCGGTTGAAAAAAAGATGTGTAATACAGGCTACCACCAGGTGGCGTTTTTGGCCTACATTAGCACATTATGTGCAGACAGACAGACAAACAAACTGACCCAAATACAATTTTTAATGTACCACCTCATGGCTGGCTCACCTTAGTCTTTGAAGGAGTTATCATAAAAGCATTTACTCACTTAGAGAAGCTCAAATTGTAATTAGCATAATCCTGGCATTTTATTACTGTACATCATTTTTTGGGGGGGTTAAAATCAGAAAGTTTTGCCACCTTAATGAGTCATTTCGATCCATATTGCGGCACGCAAACGAGTCGTATATTATACATAGACGTACCCTACGGTGCGCGTACCTATAAGTATTCATATGAGCTGATTATTATACGAGGACTTCATTTGCAATAACACATCAATATTAATGACGTGCTGATTTTTCTGAACTATGAAAATTATTCTCTTGGATTTATGTATAAACACTTAGCCAAATACAGAAAGCTTGACGTACACAGCCTGAAGCAATGTTTCACTCTGGAAAACAGCAAAGACAGAGCAGTTGAACCAGTTTTTTTTTCCCTCCATCACATGGGACAAAGTGTCTCCATCTAAGAATCTCATGCACGCCATGTGTCAGTCTCCAAAATTGTACACTGTTCAAATACAAATCACCGGTGGTGAGAATTGCTTGTACGTGCTTGTGACTTGCATTTACCCTTAATATCATCAAGCTATGGTATACTACAAATCAGACAAAAAGAAAACGATGAAAAAAACATGTCAGGATGGAATCCCCCAAAATAACAACCAAACAAGGTACGAATGACACCACAATCCTTTTACGAATCGCCACCATGACATCTTTCGACCAACCTCAGGTCTTCTATCGACTCCTCTCCGGCCTTGCTCCCCCAGCTCTGTCTGTGCTCTGTCCCCAAATATTCCTACAGGTCGCACAAGATCTGCCAGTAACCCTCTGATGGTTAAACTGCCAAAATCTCAGCTCTCTGCTCACCTTCACTCTTTCATTCCCCTTTACTCCCACCTCTGGAACAAACTCCCCCACTCCCTTCAATCCCACTCCTCCCTCCAGGTCTTTAAAACAGCTGTTCACCACCATCTCTTATGGGTCACCCCCCATCCAAAACCTTGATATTGTTGCGGATATGGGATTTGGATCCATCCATATCCGCTTGTAAATATTCCCCTATTTCCCCAATACTTCCCAACTATCCCCAATCCCCCATTCCCTAGTCCCATTTTCTGTAAACAACACTCTGTAGCCCCGACCTTCCCCTATTTCCCCCCTTAAATGTCGCATCCAGGTCCACCGCATCTCACGTAGACAACTATAGGACCTCTTGCTAGTTATTCTTAGTCTATGTCAGTTAAGGACTCGTTTCCATTAATTCTGACTCTTCGTTGCACCAGAATGTGATTGTATGGCACCGTTAGAAAGTTTAGGACCTCCCAATACCTCCCCGCAGCTCTCCCTCATGGTACAACAACAACAACAACAACAGCGGCGGCGGCGCGGGGAGTGTGCGTCCTCACTCCGGCTTGGTTAGCCGCCATTGAACATGTGCTCCGACGGGGTTACCACGCAGGGGCTCGCTGTCAGCTCCTCGTCAAGGGCGGAGCCCGGTAACCCCCCGCACCCAATAGAAGCGGCGGACCGATTCCATCTGGGGCGGAGCCAACGAGCCGAGGGCGTGTCACTCCCCGCTGAGCATGCGCAGGAAGAGGGAGGTGACGTCAGATGCGCCCTCAGCTTGGAGAGAGAAGACGCCACCTCCGAGCGCTGAAAAACCTCCCCGCATCTCTGGACCGGACCGCGTTTGATTCTGCCCCTGAGCCAAGGTGCACCTTGTGCTATCGACTGCCTGTCCTTCCCTGCCATCAATCCCCGTGTAAGTCAGTCTTGTCCCGTTTGTCTGTGGTCTGTCGGGGATAGATAAGACTGTGTTTAAGTGCCCATCTTTTCTGTGCTTTACCTCTTACCGTGTAATCTACCCCTTTTCTGCATCGCCAATTATATCCTCCTCCGGAGGTCTTGAGAACTGTACCCCTTGTGTCGTTTCATTTAACCCAGCCGTTGTGTCCTTTCCATCATTGATTTTGCGTAGCGCGATTCGGCCAACGTTCGAGTGGAATCGGGCGGGATAGGGTTCTAATCGGGGAGTAACTGTTCGGACGCAGTAATACCAAACCGCTCGGTAAACTAACATCTAAAACCGCGTCTGTAACAATTGGTAGTCAGGAGTTGGGATTCGGACCTGGGACTAAATTTGTTAGGCCCAAATTTTGGAACACCAATTGTGTTATCTGTAACAATTGGTGTCGAGGAGTGAGATCGGACCCGAAGCGCGCTTCACGCGCTCGAAATTATTAACGGCGAAATTTGATTTTGTTTTACAAAAAAAAAAAAAAACCCGAATTTTGAAAGTCGCGCTATGGCGGATCAAGACGGCTGGGTTCCGGTAGAGGAGAGTGAGGCAGGGTCGATCCAGGACCAAATTGAGGGACATGAGGGACATGAGGAGAGCGAAGCAGTGAGGGCGGCAGGTTCGCAAAATGGCGCCTCGCACATAGCTACGGCGGCCGCACCCGCTGCACAAGTGGGAGGGATGGCCCAAATGCAGGCCCTCATGGAGCAATTTATGGCGCAAATGCAGGCGTCCCTCAAACTGCAGAGTGAGCAAATGGGGGTAATGGGAAACCAAATGGGGGTAATGGGGAACCGGATGGATGCTCAGGGTGAGCGATTGGAGGGCCAAATGGGGGTAATGGGGAACCGGATGGATGCTCAGGGTGAGCGATTGGAGGGCCAAATGGGGGTAATGAGGGACGAAGCGAGGGGTACCGGTGAGGGATTAGACAAGAAATTAGAGGGGTTAGACAATGGGATAGAAGGGGTGAAACATGGGTTAATGGGGGTGGAAAATAGAATGGCTGCCCAGGAGAATCAGATAGAGGGAGTGAAAAATGGGTTAGAGGGGTTAGAAAACAGTATGGAAGGCAAATTGAGGGACATGAGGGACCAAGCGGAAAGGGAAGTTAAAAAAATGGGGCAGCAGATAGAGGGGGTCAGAATGGGGGTGGAAACTAGGTTGGATGCTCACAGGGAGGAAATGGAGCAGATGAGGGTGGCATCTGGGCAGGAGATGCAAGTGATGGGAGAAGAGATCAGAAGAGGTGTGAGTGAGGAGGTCGGAGGGGTGCGCGAGGAGGTGAGGCACTGTAAGGAGCGCATGGAGAAGGAGGTGAGAAAGGGGACTGTAAAGTTACAAGGGGGCATAGAGGCCCTGACGCAGGAGGTGGAACAGCTGACGGTGGGACAGACTGATTTAGTGGAGCAGGTACAAAGGAACACTGCGGTACTAGGAGGGTTAAAAGCGACACAGAAAGAACTGAAAGACGACTTGATAGCGACGAAGAGGGAATGTCAGATGGTACGTGAGGGACTGACAACGAGGTTGGACGAGGTGACAGAGGTAATGGAGACGAAGGACCGGCAGGTGAGGACGCACATGGAAATGGTCAAGGTAGCCTTAGAGGACGAGCTTGAGGAGACGTACCGGGACATAAAAGAGGTGAAGCAGAAATTAGAAGAAGTGGAAGGAGGGGTGAGCGAAATTAAGAAGCGACGGAGAGAGGATAAGAAAGAGATAAAGGAGGAAGTAAAAGAATTGGTCCAAAGTCTGTGTTCGGATCGTGATGATGTGCTCATTAACCGGATGAGGGATTCGCAGGTGATGGAGGAGAAGCGAAGAGGAAGAGGACCCGGTGTAAGTGGTGACCAATATGGTCGTGCGTATGATGCGCCAGGTGATTTAAGAAGCTTGGGGGTCGAGATGGACCCGGGTGTTCGTGAGAGGCCGTTGGTGAAGTGTGCGACAGGTCTGGTGTGCGAAAAAGGAGGTGTGCGAGAAAGTCCGACTCTGGGGTGTGTGAGGAAAAAGTGCGTGCCAAGGAGTGAGGGTGCTGTCGAGAGTGAGTCGGTCGTAGCGCGTGTGCGAGGGAGCACATGGAAGCGCGTAGTGAGGAGTGTTACGGAGGGTGTAAAGGGAGAATGCACGCCTGTGGTGAGTGTTACAGAGGATGTAACGGGAGAGGGTGCGCGAGAAAGATGTGTGACGGACAGGTGCATGGGGAAAGAGTGCGCTGTCAAAAGTAAGGAAGAATGCACGCCTGTGGTGAGTGTTACAGAGGGTGTGACGGGAGAGTGTGCGCAAGAGTGTGCGCGAGAAAGGTGTGTAACGGACGGGTGCATGAGGAAAGAGTGCGCTGTCGAGAGTAAGGGTGAGTGCGCTGTCAAGAGTGGAGGTGAGAGTAGTAAGAGTGACACGGAGCGTGAGTTGGTTGTGACAGGTGAGAAAGGATGTACACCTGGAATGGAAGGATGCACACCTGGAATGGTAGAGCGTGTGTGGGAATGCACGCTGGAATTGGTCGTGAGGCACGTGGTTGGGTGTGCGAGTGAGGGCACACCTGTGATTGTCACAGAGGAGGTGACCGAGGAGGGGGCGCGAAGAGGTGTGTTGGTGAGGTGTGCGACCAACGAATGTGTGCCAAGGTGTTCGGTGGGCAGGTGTGTGACCAAGTCGGTGAGCGGAATGAGTGTACCGAGGTGTGTAAGGAAAGGTACGAGGAGCATGGGGACAGCTGGAGGTATGAGCAAGAAAGGGGTAGCGTATGCATGTAAGCATGCAGGTGAAGCATCGACGGTAACCGGGTTAGAGGTTAGAACGACTTATAGCTATTGCTATTATAGCACTTACTATTATAGCATATAACGACTTATAGCTATTATAGCATTCGCTTGCTGGTTCTATTATTCGCTTGCCGGTTTATTGCCGGTTATATACTGCAGAAGTGTCGAGGTGACCGAGCTGGTGACCGGTGGTGGTTGCTGGTGCCGCAATTCGCTCCTCTCGGACAGGACCACATCGTTGAGATTTCGCGTTGAGATTGAGAGACCACATCTCGTTGAGACCACATCGTTGAGATTGGAGATTTCGCGAGATCTTGCAGACGGCGGCAGGGATTTTCGAAGCTCCACACGGTCTCCACGTTTTTCGAAGACCACATCGTTGAGATTTCGCGTTGAGATTGAGAGACCACATCTCGTTGAGACCACATCGTTGAGATTGGAGATTTCGCGAGATCTTGCAGACGGCGGCAGGGATTTTCGAAGCTCCACACGGTCTCCACGTTTTTCGAAGTTAAGTCTGTTCACAATTGTATTTTGTCGAAACTGTATTTATCTTTCGGTGTGTGAAGTTATTGTGTGCAACTTTGGTTGTTTCTCGGTGTTTATCTTTCATAAATTGATCGTCTGTTTGCCGTGTCGCGAGCAAGGCCTTGTACAGTGTGCACTGTACAACCTTGAGGCTTTGTTTTTCTCTCAGTGGTCCGTCGTTTGTGATCCAATAACTTTCGTTCTCTGTATTCCCAGTCTTTTCACCCATAGCCTACTTCCTTGTGTAAATCTCAACTCAAAAAAAAAAAAAAAAAAAAAAACATTTCCTTCTCTGTTCTCATTCGTTTATTAATTCTTATTCGTTCGTTCGTTCTTCGACCACGTGTTTCTCCCCCATTTCCCCAGATAGTTTTCACTCATTAACCTTCAATGTTTACACTTTCCCCTCAAGTTATGTATTCCGTCATATTTTATAACACCTTTTTCTTCTTCTTCTTTAAAAGGCTGCTTTCGACTTGCTCACCAAATCAATTCATCCCAAAAAAAATATCCATCTCCTATAGTGCCTTTGTTCTACATTCCCTAAACTCTCCTGCACTCCATCCTCCATCCAGCGTCCTTAAACGTATTTTTAACTCGAAGGTCACAAGAAACTCATTTTGCAATAAATGTTCGTTTCCCATAAATCGTACACTTTCAAAAATCCAATCTCACCCCTCCCCTCCAAATCTTCCCCATAACCCCTCCCCTCCAAATCTTCCCCATCACCCCTCCCCTCCAAATCTTCCCCATCACCCATCCCTTTCAAATCTCCCCCCTTGCCCCCTCCCTCCTAAACTACTCCCTCACCCCTCCCCGCCAAGACGCCCCCTCGCCCCTCCCCTCCTAGACTCCTGCCTCACCCCTCCCCTCCAAATCTCCCCCATATCCCATCCCTTTCAAATCCCTCCCCTTGTCCCTTCCCTCCCAAACTCCCCCCTCACCCCTCCCCTTCAAATCTCCCCACCCTCATTGCTTCTCAATTTCCCCCCGCTCACTCCCCCTCCTCAAAGCGTCCTCCCCGCTTCTTCCCCCTTCAAACTCTCACCTCCATCTCCCCCAACCTTCTGCCTCGCTCTTCCCCCTCCTCAAATAACACCTCATTGTGGCTCACCCAATCACCATCAAACCTTTTGTCCGCCCCATCCTTCCCTTTCTCCGAGCTATTCTGAAATCTCTGACACACCTTCAACAGCTCTCCCTACCTCTTCCACCGCTTCCACATCTTACCCTACCCCTCCTCCCCCCTGTTCTGTATCTGATGCTCCCCCTTCCTCTTCATTAACGGTATGGACCTCAAACATCCGGGGCCTTCGTTCAAACTTAACTGATCTCTCCATACAGGTTGCTTCTGTCAAACCAGACGTGATCTGCTTAACAGAAACTTTCCTCCTTTATGATGTCTCTGATTCCATAGTATCTCTCCCGGGCTACTCCCTCCTCCGGTATGATAGACCTGAGCCTCGTCCTGGAGGCGGGGTTGCTATCTTTATCAAAAACTCTCTTCCTCACTCGCCCTGCACTGCACTCTCTCCACCTCACCCCCAGGAATACCTCTGGCTACGGCTTCCCCTTCGCTCCCACCTCTTGTTCATATGTGTGTTGTACCGTCCACCAAACAGTGATGACTCCATCTACATCTCGCTGTCTGATGATATGGACCAACTTCTATCTACTCATCCCAACTCTCTCTTCCTCATATGTGGTGATTTCAACTGTCATCATGCCAGTTGGCTGGGTGTGGGTACCTCTCTCACCAGCCATGGCTCCTCAGCAAAGGACTTCTGCGACTCACTGGGACTGACACAATCTGTCAATTTCCCGACCCGGATCTCAGTCAACGGAACATCTTCTCTTCTGGACTTGGTTATGACTAACTTCCCTGAAAATGTCTGCTGCTCTTCTTCTGCTCCGATCGGATCATCTGATCATGTCCTTGTTAAAGTGGACATCTCTCTGACCATCCTCAGGGAGCCTGCTCAGCGTCGACGAGTCTGGCATTTCACTCAGGCCAACTGGCACGGTCTTCAAGCAGCCATCAATCATCTGGACTGGTCTCCCATCTCTACCACCTCTGACATCAACTCATCCTGGGAATTCTTCCAAAGTAAATTGCTCTCTCTCATGCACAGATTTATCCCATCTCGTCTTCAGTTGTCATACCCTTCCTCCCGTCCATGGTACACGGAATCTTGTGGTGAGGCTGTTGCCCAGAAACAACTTGCCTTCGTCTCCTGGAAAGCAAATCCAACGGAAGGAAATCTCATTTCCTTTCACAAAGCCCGAAACAAGTGTGTGTCCACCCTCAGGAGAGCCAGGAAACAATATCTCTCCGTTCTCAAGACCAAACTCTCTTATCTGTCTCCCTCTTCCAAATCCTGGTGGCGTCTGGTCAAATCCGTTTCTGGTGTTTGTTCCCCCTCCATCCCCTCCCTTACCTCAAACGGCTACACAGCTGACTCCGCACGTGAAAAAGCTGAATGCCTCAACTCTGTGTTTGCCTCTAAATCTTGTGTCCCAAACCCATCCCTCTCTGTACCCACCATACCCAGTCGTACCCTGCTGCTCCTGGACTCCGTGTCCTTTCCTCCTGACAAGGTGGAAAAGTTTCTGTCAACCCTCGACTCTGATTCTGCAACTGGACCCGACGGCATCAGCCCACGGGTCCTAAAATCCTGCTCTGCTGCTCTATCTCACCCTCTCTCTGTTCTCTTCACTCTCTCTTTTGCTCAAGGTCAACTGCCATCTGCTTGGAAATCAGCCAACATCACCGCTTTGCACAAAAAAGGTGCAAAAACAGATCCTAGCAACTACAGACCAATCAGCCTTCTCCCAATTATCAGCAAAGTCATGGAATCCATCATTGCTTCTGATATGAAATCTTTCCTCTTCTCCAATGGCTTGATCTCTGATCATCAATTTGGTTTCAGACCAGGTCACTCTACTCTGGACATGCTGCTTCTGCTGTCTCAACAATGGATGGAGGTCCTCAATGCCAAACAGGAAATTAGAGCTGTCTCCCTCGACATATCACGTGCCTTCGACACGGTCTGGCACCCCGCTCTGCTCACCAAACTCTCCTCCTTTGGTATCCATGGAAATCTCCACGCATGGCTGGCGGACTTCCTCTCTAGTCGTCGTCAACGTGTGGCCCTGAATGGGTTTCTCTCATCTCCTCTTCCTGTTCAGGCTGGAGTTCCCCAAGGCAGTGTTCTGGGCCCCGTGCTTTTTCTGGTCTTCATCAATGATCTCTCTGACTCTCTCGAAAATCCTCTCTATCTCTTTGCTGATGACTCCACTCTCTGCCGCTCCATTCCTCTTCCCTCAGATCGGCAGTCTGCTGCCTCCTCACTCTCTGAAGACCTGGACAAAATCACAGACTGGTCAAACAAGTGGAACATGTCTTTCAATCCTGACAAATCTCACACTCTTACTATGTCTCTCCGAAAAGATCGACTGGACAACCCTCCCATCTACTTTCTCAACAATCCTCTCCAAGAAGTTCTGTCGCTGAAGATTTTGGGTCTCACTATCTGCCATGATCTTTCTTGGGAAAACCACATTTCCAAGCTGGCCTCCAAAGCCAGTCGCCGACTGGGCATCCTCCGTCGTGCGAAGTCCTTCCTCGGCACACCTGAGCTCCTCACCACATACAAGGCTTTCATCCGCAGCTCAATGGAATACTGTTCTCCCCTATGGGCCGGTGCTCCTGCTTCACACCTAGCTCGGCTTCACGCTGTTGAAACCAAAGCTTTCAGAATTATTGGAATCTCCCGCGATGAAGCTATCTCTGAGGGCCTTTCACTCACTCACCGCAGGCAGGTAGGTGGTCTTTCTGTCTTCTACCGACTCCTCTCCGGCCTTGCACCCCCAGCTCTCTCTGTGCTCTGTCCCCCAAATATTCCTACAGGTCGCACAAGATCTGCCAGCAACCCTCTGATGGTTAAACTGCCGAAATCTCGGCTCTCCGCTCACCTTCACTCTTTCATTCCTCTTTTCTCCCGCCTCTGGAACAAACTCCCTCACTCCCTTCAATCCCACTCCTCCCTCCAGGTCTTTAAAACAGCTGTTCACCACCATCTCTTATCTTCCCCCATCCAAAACCTTGATCTTTTCTACCCCCGCTAATTCACCCCAGATCCACCTTGTTTGAAATTCCAACTTCTTTCCTGGAAGTCCTGGCAGTGTCCATATGTTTTATACCTCTCCCACTGCCCCCTTCCCACGCCCCCCCCCCCCAAAGCCCTCGCCCTCTGTCAGATCTCTCGATGTCTCCATGTCTCTCGGTCCCTGCTCTCAAATGTTGTGTTTGTGTCCTTCCCCCTCTCTCCCCATCTTGTCTACCGCTCCCTATGTTATATGTTTTATGTGTCGGTTTGTCTTTCTGTGTGATTAATGTTCGCTCTTTCACGAGCCTCGATATTGTATACAAAAAAAAAAAAAAAAAAAAAAAAAAAAAAAAAAAAAAAGCCGAATCGGGCCCTCGGTGCACGTCGGGCAGCTTCGCGTGCCGCGAGGACCAGCGGGGATCCGAACCACGGCGGTTTCGAAAGAACCGCCGTACGCGATCCACGCTGTGCCTCGCTTGGAACGGCCGCGTCCGGGCTCCACTAGGCGGAGTGGGCAGCCCGATAGGAAGGGTCGTCATGGCGACCACTTTCTATTGAGACGTGCCGGCAGGTCGAGATCCGGACATTGGATGGCTCCGCGCCGAGGTGGTGCGTGGGATCTCGGCACGGTTAAGCCCCCGTCCCTGCACCGAGTGCCGGACGCATCCAGCCGCCGGCACCAAACAACCCGCATTCATTGCTCGGCTTTACGAAGCCGGGCTTTGGACAGGAATTGGCGCACCGAGAGGATGTAATAAGTAGACTGTAATGACGAGGATAGTGTTTTGGACCCAAAATTAGAGAAAAACAAAATTTGATGATTGGCAAAGGATTGGCAGTAATGATTGGCAGAGGATGAGTAGTGATTGGCAAATTTTTGATTTGTTGAAATTTGATGTGCAAAATTGGTAGTGGGAGATGCCCGATGTGGTGGGATGGCAACTCTGTCATCCCTCACAAAAGGGGGGGCAAATGCGCAATAGTTTATGGGGTGTATGGCAGTGAAATCTAGCCCGGGTGGGTTAGGTTATATTGTGTGTAGGGATCTAGCGAAGATGACATTACCCGAGTTACCCGGGTACCCGGGTACCCGAGATACCCGGGTTAGGTAACGTTAAGATTAGTTAGTGACTGATACCTGTAGTGGGGACGCAGGTAGAGTAGAGTGGATGATAATGACGAGGGAGCGCAATAGTTTAAAGGGACGACTGGGAAGCGCAAGTTTCAGAGGGGAGTAGTTAGATGAGATGATGCTGTGTGAGAACTGGACGGGTGTGTGGAGCAGTGTATGAGTAGTGAGTGTGTGGATCAGCGCGAATGCGCTTGGGGAGAGAAGGGTGCAGGTGGCACCAGGTGTGAGAGCACAGGTGTGCAAGTGCAGGTGTGTGGAATACATGGAGTATTGGAATGAGTGGTGTGGAGAGAGTTGGAGTAAGTGGTACGGAGTGGTGTGCATGGTGCGAAGGTGTGGATGGGGGAAGAGTGGACCCCTTTCACGAGTACCCGGGGCGGGTAGTGTAAGTGTTAGGTAGAGGGTATAGGTAAATTGTGGTTGGATATTGGCATTTGTGGTGCGGTTGCAGAATGGTATTGTGGATGGGTGCATTAGTGTTGTGGAAATGGCTGGGCGTGTAGCCTGTTAGTGTGTGTAGTTGGTTTGGGCACTCCACCACTGTGAGGATGTCGGCCAGGTGAGGCCGCAGGTGGGCTCTGGGAGCCGTTAGTGTCAGTGGGTGCCTGAGGATCCCGGGTGTGGATCGGGCAGCCCGTGCCAGAGAGGGCACTGAGGGGGTGAGAGTGCGAGAGGGCCTTCCCCAGTTAGTTAGGTTAGGGTGAGGAGCAGGTAAGCTCGGGTGGCAACTACAGTGGTGGAGGTGTGCAGGTGGGTAGACCTGCTGGGAGAGCTACACGTCACAGCCCAGAAATTGTGCGAGGGCACCGGGAGATGAATCGGGGGAGTGAGACCCCAAATTGAGAAGCACCACAGTTTGGTCAATGGGAATTGGTTTTTAGAACCCTTAGAGTAAGTTGGCCAATGGATTGGCAGGGAGAGACCCCGGGTAATGTAAAGTTGTTAAAGTCATTTAGGAAATAGTTAGGATTGATGAACCTGTCGCACCATACGCAGCCACTTACCTGAGGTGATGATGATGACTCCACACCTGTGTTTCTTTGTTCTGTGTTGCAGGAAATAAGAATTGCTGTTTGGATTTGTGAGACGCATCACGACGTGGATGAGACATTGGGGTGAGTCCATCTCTCCCTCCTTAGGAGGGACTGATGATGAATTGGAAATGGCAAATTTGATTGGTTAGGAGGGAGAGAAGACGAATTTGGTTTATGGGAGGAACGGGGAAGACAGTAGGGACGTTTGTTGATGTGTAAAGTAGATGTTTATGGGTAGTGTTGTGTTTTGTGGATACAGTAAGGGGTAAGGGAGGGGCAATGTAGGTTACCTGGTGGGACGGGGGGGGGGCGTACGGTAGGAACGTACCTGTCTCACCTGGTTCCCATGTGCCCCCAGTGTGCATTATCTTGCATTGCGTGCACTTTTGCGCCCTTACCACCTTACTCACTTGTCTTCTTTTTGTCTCCCACCTCCGAGGATCTGGCTTTGTGGCAGAGAGAGAGGAGAGAGAGGTGCTGGCTCTGCAGTTGTGGGCCTGTACTTTCGCTGCTTGCTGCCTGGATCGATACACCATATGGACCGCAATTTTTGTGGCCGCCCACCATGGACCGCAGTTCTTCTGCGGGCAAGCACCACCCGTGGATGGACCTATGGGTCAACGTGGCACCTATGGCATACAGGTGAACCACTTATAGTTGGCCCCCTGACGGCCACAATTCAGAAATGGCCGCGGTTGGCGCCTTTCTTTATTTCTAGGGAAGCCAGGACACCAAGTGGGCTCCAAGGCAAGACCAGCGGCAGAACATCGGCCGGCTGCGACACCACCGGTGATTATTGAACACTTTATTGGTGCACCGGATGGTGCTGACTGTACATGATGGGGTGGTGCTTTTGGTGCTTGGATGGGGTGCTCTGCACATTATTAAAGGCCGTAGGGCCACAGAGCACTCGTGGGTTGGTGTATCGATGCTGGCATGCGTGCTCTCTCTATGCATAACATCTGCATGTGTTCCTCAAAGAACAGGTCCTGGATCGTAGTGTAAATATCAGTGTAGTCTTGTATAAATGATGCTCCCTACCGGCTGTATGTTTAGTTTGAGGATTCTTTCCGCGATTCGGTTATCCTGTGGGTGTGTTTCTGTGAGGAGAAGGGTGCAACGTCGCAGGGGGACATATTTACTCATTTGTGAACATCTGTAAAACTGTCGCACTCAGGGTTGAGTTAATAGTAGAGGGAACTACATCTGAGTGCCACACTAATGTAGGTAAAAATTTATCGGGTCGGGATGCCCCGAGGTAGAGAAGGGTGCAATGTTGCGGATATGGGATTTGGATCCATCCATATCCGCTTGTAAATATTCCCCTATTTCCCCAATACTTCCCAACTATCCCCAATCCCCCATTCCCTAGTCCCATTTTCTGTAAACAACACTCTGTAGCCCCGACCTTCCCCTATTTCCCCCCTTAAATGTCGCATCCAGGTCCACCGCATCTCACGTAGACAACTATAGGACATCTTGCTAGTTATTCTTAGTCTATGTCAGTTAAGGACTCGTTTCCATTAATTCTGACTCTTCGTTGCACCAGAATGTGATTGTATGGCACCGTTAGAAAGTTTAGGACCTCCCAATACCTCCCCGCAGCTCTCCCTCATGGTACAACAACAACAACAACAACAGTGGCGGCGGCACGGGGAGTGTGCGTCCTCACTCCGGCTTGGTTAGCCGCCATTGAGCATGTGCTCCGACGGGGTTACCACGCAGGGGCTCGCTGTCAGCTCCTCGTCAAGGGCGGAGCCCGGTAACCCCCCGCACCCAATAGAAGCGGCGGACCGATTCCATCTGGGGCGGAGCCAACGAGCCGAGGGCGTGTCACTCCCCGCTGAGCATGCGCAGGAAGAGGGAGGTGACGTCAGATGCGCCCTCAGCTTGGAGAGAGAAGACGCCACCTCCGAGCGCTGAAAAACCTCCCCGCATCTCTGGACCGGACCGCGTTTGATTCTGCCCCTGAGCCAAGGTGCACTTTGTGCTATCGACTGCCTGTCCTTCCCTGCCATCAATCCCCGTGTAAGTCAGTCTTGTCCCGTTTGTCTGTGGTCTGTCGGGGATAGATAAGACTGTGTTTAAGTGCCCATCTTTTCTGTGCTTTACCTCTTACCGTGTAATCTACCCCTTTTCTGCATCGCCAATTATATCCTCCTCCGGAGGTCTTGAGAACTGTACCCCTTGTGTCGTTTCATTTAACCCAGCCGTTGTGTCCTTTCCATCATTGATTTAGCGTAGCGCGATTCGGCCAACGTTCGAGTGGAATCGGGCGGGATAGGGTTCTAATCGGGGAGTAACTGTTCGGACGCGGTAATACCAAACCGCTCGGTAAACTAACATCTAAAACCGCGTCTGTAACAATATTTTCAACCTAAGTCAATTCACCCCAGATCTACTTTTCTGAAATACCGACTTCTTTCCTGGAAGTCCTAGCAGTGTCCATGTGTTTTATACCTCTCCCACCCCCTTCCCATGCCTCCTCCTCCCTCCTACAGATCTTCCGTTGTCCCTGTTCTCTGCTGTTGGACTTGTGTGCTTCCCTCTCTCTCCCCATCTTGTATCTTGTCTCCCACTCCCTTTATTGTATGCTTTGACTGTTTTGTGTGTCCATTTGTATTTTTTGTGATTGATGTTAGCTCTTACACGAGCCTCGATCTTGTATTAAAAAAATAAAAAATGTCCAAATGCCGGTTTCAGAGGGTGGAACGGAGTCCTCCCAGTACTCGAAGTATCCACCTCCGCTTCAGTAAAGGATTACGATTCATGGGCAAAGTTGTGAAGTTTTGTTGTTCTCAGAGTTTTGTTTCAAGTGCTCTTTTCAGGATCGTCACTGAGCCCCGTAGAGCCTCCAACTGTCGTTTGTTTGTGGTAATGTTCCCAGGGATGGTTTTTAAGATCCCTGTGAGGTTCCTCTTTATCAATCTCGTTGCCCCAATTATCACTGGTACAATGTCAGCACTCTTCATCTTCCAGGATCTTTTCACTTCATTTTTTAGGTGTTGGTATTTGGTCATTTTCTTGATTTCTGCATTATTTAGGCCAAAGTCGCTGGGTACTGAAACCTCAATTTGCAATGCTGTCTTTTCATTTTTGTTCCTGAGTACTATGTCGGTCACAATGCTTTGTTTTTTATATGTCTTGTTGGGTGGGATCATCACGTCATATGTGAGCATTATGCCCTTGTTTCCAATGATTGTTTTTGGTTCGTGTTTTGCGGAACTGGGATATTGAAATTTCTGCAGATGTTCCAGTAGATTACTCGACATACCTTGTTGTGCCTTTGGGTGCACAGCTGTTCTGACATGAGTTTTTTACATCCCGATAGGAGGTGACTCATGCTTTCTGTTTCTATCTTGCAGAACCGACACTTGTCCAATTGACTCAGTCCCACCATCTTCTTAAATCTATTTGTGTAGTGTCCTTGGTCTTGTGCATTAATAATGCTTCGTTCTATGTCCTAGTTGAGCTGACATCTTCTTAGCCATTCCAGTAATTCTCCTTTGTCTATCCCCAATCTGTCCAACTCTTTCTTTATATCTCATTGCTCTTCTGTCTTTCTCCCAGTTATCACTATATATCTGCTGGTATTTCATCTTGTATTTTTCTTTTGTCTTTTTTTTCAATCGTTAGGGCTGTATTCGTTGCTGTTTCGGTTTGGTGTTTGACATCTTCTATTCACACCTGTTTTAGGAAGTTTTTGCAAGGTGAGTGAGAGATACCTTTTCTAGTTTGTTGTGTTCATGCTTGTACACAATTTGTATTCAGTAGTCTGTTGAGCATTTCACGCCCTCTGCTCATCCTACAGTCGTCGTTCTCGGCACTTGATTGAGTTCCATCAGGCCACGACCTCCTTCTTTCCTCGGCAGGTACATTCTTGGGATGCACTGATTTTTGTAGAACAGTTTGGATCGTGAGGAGTTTCCTTGTTTTGATATCGAGTTTTTTGATATCCACTTGTATCCAGTTTACTATTCTGCAACTGTACTGGAACACTGGTACTGCTGTTTGGTTTATGGCTTTGATTTTGTTTCTTGGGGGTGAGATATGTTTTCAGGATCAGCCTCGTTCTTTGCAGGTATTCTTTGATAATTGCTTTGCATATTTTTAGGACAAATTTGGTGGACCTCTTCTAGTCCAAGTTATTTGTAAGATGCTTCGTTATCTAGCTCCTGTGTTGTTGTATCTAGGTCTATGTTTATGTTGTCCATTTTTGTTTGTCTACCCTGCATGAATGTGCACTTTATTTTTTTTGTATACAAGATCGAGGCTCATGAAAGAGCTAACATGAATCACAAAAAAGGACAAACAGATACACATAGCATACAATAAAGGGAGCGGGAGACAAGATGGGGAGAGAGAGGGAAGCACACAAGTACAACAGTAGAGAACAGGGACAACGGAAGATCCGTGGGAGGGAGGGAGCTTGGGGGGGAGGAGGCATTGGAAGGCGGGGGAGGGGGTGGGAAAGGTATAAAACACATGGACACTGCGAGAACTTCCAGGAAAAAGTTATTTCCACACTTATTTAGGCCAAATTCCATTTGGATGTCGTCAGACAAACATTTCACAAATTTCAGTTGCTCTGCCAATTTTTCTTGCAGTACAAAGAGTTTAAAATCATCCACGTACTGTAGATATGTCACCTTTCTTATTTCTTTGGACATTATTTTATTCAATACTAGGGTGTATCCGTGTCCTTGCTCATTAATGAGTCATTTGTGGTTATTCTTGCCAACACTGTGGATAGCTTCTCCCATCACTGGGGACGAGTACTTTTGCGAGTGATCAACAGTGTCACAATTGTGTTCTTAAAGATCTCGTTATACATTCGTTTAGCTGGTTGAGGTCGGAAAAACATCAAGGGTTTTATAGAAAGTTGTCCTAAAGTTATATAGAATTCAAAAGAAAATAGAAATCTCCAGAGAAATGTTCTTTAGGATTTCTACAGAACATTTTTTGAAGAGTGAATTTTTTTTATATGCATGATCGACGCTTGTGGAAGAGCTAGAGCAGAATGGAAAGGGGAAACATCAACAGCAGAGTAGAAGTGAAAGTGAGTGTGCGTGAGATCAAGGGGAGGGGGAGAAGGACACATGGGTGTGAGCAAGCTGCACATAAGCTGAAGGAAACACAGTGAGAGGAGGGAGAGGAAGGCAGGGATCAAGCAGAAAAGGAATAAACCAATCAACAACGACCAAATGAATGGATGTGTGGGAGAGAGACGAAAAATCACAATAACATGGAAAATGGGAGTGCTTGGCAATGGAGTCATTTTGGGGTAAAAGGAAAATGGGAGTGCTTGGAAAATTGGAGTAAAAGGAAAATGGGAGTGCTTGGAAAATGGGAGAAAAAGGAAAATGGAGAAAATGGGAGTAATAATGTAAAAAAAACCCAAAAAAAAACACTTCCATGTGAAAAGGTTTTGAGGAGTCATTTAGATGTCATGTAAGATTCCTACAATTCATCGAGCCTTAAATTCCTTAATATACCAGGGAAGAGCAATTGTACATAAGTCATTCATCAGTGGGGTCAATATGCGCACAGCAACATGCGGTGCAATAAATGGTCTCCAATTGTACTGGAAAATGTGATCACAGAAAGATAGCAGCAGAGTTAACTTACTGGATGACCATGCGCTTCCCATCCTCGAGACATTCACGTAGCTCGTCTAGCAGAGCCAGGCAGGATACGATGTCCGGCGCTATGCCCTCGTGCACTGGGTAGTGGTGGGTCACAACAACCCTGGCCCTGTACCCATCCAAAAGTCCGTTGACTCGGTAACGACACATCTCAACATTTGTGCACAAGACAAAAACTTCCTGCACACCCTGAAAGCACGCGGCATCTGCAACACAAGAGTCATGCAAACACATGTGCAAGGAAGACTCCATGATTTCTGCTACTCATGGAGTAGTGCGTGAGATCATCCGTGGGAAGATCGTGCATAGTTGGTGTTTCGTTGGGTTTTCGTTGGGTTTCGTTGGGTAAAAGCTCAGAGGGGGGACCGGGAGGCAAGAGTCCTTTCCACTGGGTAACCCCAGCTAGAGGTGGGTCCCCAAGAAGAAGTTTCACACAAGACCTATAAATACTCTTGCTGCTCATAAGATGGAAGGGGGGTGACCCTGCGCTCATGGGGGGCAGCTCGTTTGGGGTAAAAGCGACACCTAATTTTGGGACTGTGGGCTCAACCTCTGCGTCCTGCGTCCAATGTAGGCCTAGCTGGTGGCCCCTTCGGATCACCGCTCTTAGTATGTTCCCGATTTGCCTCCGTGCAAAAGTTTATTTGGTATAGAATGGAAACTCATTTCACCAAAACAACTATATTTTTGGAGATATAGAGGTGCAACGTTTTTCGGTTTTTCCAAGATGGCGCCTATCCCAGTTTTGGCCGGGTCATCCGGCTTCCCCGCAAGCACGAACGCCGCTACAGCACCTTCAACCGCGAGCTTCCCGGGCTCCACCTGGCGGTCCGACACTTCCGCCATCTGCTAGAGGGCCGCCTGTTCACGGCTTTCATTGACCACAAGCCCCTTGTGTTTGCGATGGCCAAGGTCGCCGAGCCATGGTCGGCACGGCAGCAGTGTCACCTTTCTGCCGTGTCCGAGTACACGACGGACATCCGTCACGTCGCGGGTAAAGACAACCCGGTGGCGGATTGCCTTTCCCGGTCCGTCGCACACGCGGTCCACCTTGGGATCGACTATGCCCGGATGGCGGAGGACCAGACCGCCGACCCCGACATCCAGGCCTTGCGGACCGCCGTCACAGGCCTCCGCATCACTTAGGTGCCGTTCGACGTTGCGGGCACGGCCCTCCTGTGCGACGTCGCCCTCGACCGGCCTCGCCCCATCGTGCCCGCTGGCTGGCAGCGCCTGGTTTTCGACGCCATCCACGGCCTGTCCCACCCGGGCACGAAGGCCTCCCAGAAGCTCGTCATGGCGAAGTTCGTCTGGCATAGCCTCAGGAAGAACGTCCGCGACTGGGCCAGGACGTGCCTCGCGTGCCAGCGCGCAAAGGTCCACCGCCACACCCGGGCCCCGTTGGCCCCGTTTACGGTGCCCGAGCGTCGGTTCGACCACGTCCACGTCGACTTGGTGGGACCTCTGCCCCCCTCGCGGGGGTTCACACACCTCCTCACCATGGTGGACCGCACCACCCGGTGGCCGGATGCCGTGCCCTTGGCGGCGACGACTGCGGCTGACATCGCACACGCTTTCATCGCCACGTGGGTTGCCCGGTTTGGTGCCCCCTCGGACATCTCGTCCGATCGCGGCCCCCAGTTCACCTCGGAGTTCTGGGGCACGGTGGCGCAAGGGCTCGGCGTCAAACTGCACCACACCACGGCCTACCACCCCCAGGCCAACGGCCTATGCGAGCGCTTTCATCGCTCCATGAAGGCCGCACTCCGGGCCAGCCTCCACGACGGCATCTGGGCCGACAGGCTCCCCTGGGTCCTGCTGGGCCTCAGGACGGCGCCCAAGGACGACCTGTGCGCGTCCTCGGCGGAGCTGGTCTTCGGACAGCCGCTGCGGGTGCCAGGCAAGTTTATCCCCGACTCCACGGCTCCTTGGTCCGTGGCGCAACAGCGCTCCACCCTGCAGGAGGCCGCCAGGAGGTTCGCCCCGGTGCCCACGGCACATCACGGTTGCCCGCCCTCCAACGTCGCCCCGGAGCTTCGCACGGCGGAGTACGTTTTCATCTGACACGACGCCCACCGGGCACTGCTGCGGCCCCCGTACGACGAGCCTTTCCGCGTGCTGGAGACCGGGGACAAACATTTCACGCTGGACATCGGCGGTGCTCCGGAGTGTATCTCCGTGGACCGCCTCAGGCCAGCCCACCTCGATCTGGACCACCCCCCGCAAGCAGCTCTGCCTCCGCGTCGAGGCCGCCCCCCGGCGGTCAGACCCCCGGCACCCCCCAGCCCCGCTACCCCCCAGCCCTGCACGCATCGCCAGGGGGCGTTTTGGCCGGGTCATCCGGCTTCCCCGCAAGCTCACCCTTCAGGTGCGTGGGAATTCTGGGGGGGCGCGTGTGGCGGGCACAAGGGTTAATAATTCCATGCACCAGTGGGTGGCGCGAGCGTCCAGGCGGGGAACTGAAATGCATGCCCCGCCGTTCGGCCGATCGGCCACGCCCGGGGGCAAGGCGTGGCCTCGGGACATATATGCGGGCTCTAAGCTTGAGCCCGCCCAGTGCTGAGATGCGAACTCTTAATAAAGACTCTGGTTTGTATCCACGCGTTGTGGCCTACCCCTCTGGCAACCGAGTCGTGTGTGCACAGCACCACACTGTGTTAGCTCTGAAACGAGCCTCGACGACGACTACGTATACAAAATAAAGAAGCCACGCCCCCATCTCGCTGACGCCTCGCCCCGTCCAGCCGACTCCGCGCTGACTTCACCCAGTCACGTCTCTCCCCCATCGTGCTGGTCCTAGCACCACCAGTATGTTTCCGAGAACTCCATGCAGGACGACTCTGCATGACTAACGTGTTTGGCACAAGATATTTTCATGTCTCATGATTTCCTTAACTCTATGGTTGGCTGAAGACCTTTAAGATTAGATACTTAAGAACCTGCCAATCATTCCTTAACTCAAGGGGCCTGCGATAGGGGTAAGGTATTTGTTGTTAATGAATTACTGTTATTGATTGCTTCATTTTGTATCCTCTTACTCCGTGTACATTTACACATACTGTACATTTACACATACTGTACATTATAAACCTAACTTGGTTTCTGCGTCTCTGCAGCGGATACTGTCTGTGCGGATACTGCAGCGGATACTGTCTGTGCGGATACTGCAGTGGATATTGTCTGTGCGGATACTGTCTGTGCGGATACTGCAGCGGATACTGTCTGTGCGGATACTGCAGTGGATACTTTCTGTGCGGATACTGCAGCGGATACTGTCTGTGCGGATACTGCAGCGGATAGTGTCTGTGCGGATACTGCAGCGGATACTGTCTGTGCGGATACTGCAGCGGATACTGTCTGTGCAGATACTGCAGCGGATACTGTCTGTGCAGATACTGCAGCGGATAGTGTCTGTGCGGATACTGCAGCGGACACTGTCTGTGCGGATACTGCAGTGGATACTGTCTGTGCGGATACTGCAGCGGATACTGTCTGTGCGGATACTGCAGCGGATAGTGTCTGTGCGGATACTGCAGCGGACACTGTCTGTGCGGATACTGCAGCGGATACTGTCTGTGCGGATACTGCCATGGATACTGTCTGTGTGGATACTGTCTGTGCGGATACTGTCTGTGCGGATACTGCAGCGGATACTGTCTGTGTGGATACTGCAGCGGATACTGTCTCCTGGTGGTTTTCTATGCTGGTTTCATGAAATCCTGTCGAAGGTGGATTGGTTGGTGGAGAGATCGCATCACATTATTTAGGTTGCATGGCCTTACAATAAGATCAGTCACATGATCACCCATTCGCACAGGGCTTGGGGGAGCTCTGCAGTGCCATTGGGCATGGCAGCGGAGATGAAAGGCCGTGATCTGACTCGGAGGTGTGGACTCACCTGACCTCGGTGGTCGTTTTGACATGACTCGCTGGGTTTGAACCGGGCAACTGGAATGCACAGGTCCTGCACAGACCCTTGCCAAGAAACTGTGTCGGCAGTACTGAACCTGTCTTTGGGCAGAATACCTGAATACGAATATATTGTGACGGTTGTGGGCCCGAAGAGGACATTGTGCACCTCTTAGGCGAGTAAAAGCATATATACGTAAGATTGGAGTTTGTTATATTGTAGTATTACGTTTAGCATTCAGATTACATTGTACACATGGGATAAATATGCGTTGTGATTGTGAGTTAGCGTAAGTTTCTGCTCCTTTCGCCCTCTCTATCTTCCCTCTTCTCAAACATCTCGCAAACAATGCACTCACACATCCTTTTCCAATCCTCGAGTGCCTCGCTTCCACAAATGAGCGAATGAGAAAAGACAAAGAGCCAAGGAATAAAAGAGCCAAATACCTCCTCTGCCTTCTGGAAGTGACGCCGCTGTGACACGGCTCCGCCAATCCAGTGTGGCCACAGCATGTGTGCAGCATCCTACGGCAGTCCGACCCATGTTGGGAATGCCCTATGCCAGCCCAAGTATGGTGGAGTGGAAAGAGTGAATAAAAGGCGAGACGCACAGTCGAGTCTTTCGTCTGTTTTTGTCTGGGTCTGTTTATGAGTGTGCTCGGATTCATTTTGTCTCAGCAGTTCGTGTGCGCAGACACTGAAGTGCACGAAGTCTTTTTGCCCTTCCACTTTCATTCCACTTCGCCCTTCTTTATTCCTCAACATCTTGAAACTTCTCCACTCACTTAATTTCCAGACACGCACCTTCACATGAACCACAAACACATCATCTTCGTCGCTTTTCTTTCTCCATACTTTCCACGTCTTTTACTGACACTCTTACCAACCAGGTGCACCTTCTCCTCACCACATCCATTGCCACGCTGCCTCGGTGACTCTGCCTGCCCTCGCTCGACGGAACGAGAATGCTCAGAGACATGCAATGCAGGTCATCGTGTTGGGTGAACGGACCTCTCACAGCTTCCCAATATGACCGGGCGCTGCCACAGCAGGGAGGAAGGAACCACGACAGAGGTGAACTTTAACCGCCGAGGAGTGGTCATGCACACTGCACAGTCACCTCAACTGAGGTTGCTGAATGTGCGCATAGAAGTCCCCATACCTCTCTCTCACACATCCCCATCTCCTTCCCACTCTTCCCAAACTATCCGTGTCCTTCCTTCAGGTGTCTGGATCCATTTCTAGTATACAGCTGCTACATCATTGTTCTAAGGCATCCGAAGGCAGGTTTCGTGTATAGGCCGTAGGGGATAAGTGGGAATGCATTTGTGCTGCAAGTATTTGAATATGCTTTGCTTTGCCATCCTTTGAATTCTCCCACCATTTTTCCCATTTGACTTCCCCAACTGCCATACTTCCCACTATTTTCGCATTCAAATTCTCCCATCCATCATTCCTCCCATCATTTTTTGCTCAATTGCTTGTGTTGTAATGAAACATATGGAAGTTTTATACCGTGTTTGACTTATTCTGCTTGGGTTTGATCTGGTATAGCATTCCCGGGATTGATTGGTCTGAATACATCATTCTAGTGGTAGCCCATAGAGTGCTGACCGTGGCGTTTTGTCGCTCGGCCAATTAAGTTGCCGCAATGTAGTCAATGGCACGATTCCCCATCTGCTTAATTCATCTCACAGGTATGGTAAAACGACCAAGGGCACGAAGATCCAGTCAGAGGTGGGTGTTGTCAATGGCATCCATTGTCTTTTTATAGACATGGTTCGGAGTTATCTGCCCACACAGCCATCACAATACAAATATATACAGTGCCTTCAGAAAGTATTCACACCCCTTGACTTTTTTCACATTTTGTTATGTTACAGCCTGAATTAAAAATGGATTAAAATGAGATTTTTTTGTCAATGATTTACACATAATACCCCATAATGTTAAAGTGGAATTTTTTTTTTCTTTAGAAATTTTTACGAAATAATTAAAAATGAAAAGCTTAAATGTTTTGCATCAATAAGTATTCAACCCCTTTGCTATGACATTCCAAATTGAGCTCAGGTGCATCAAATTTCCTTTGATCATTCTTGAGATGTCTCTACAACTTCATTGGAGTTCAACTGTGACCAATTCAATTGATTGGACATGATTTGGAAAGAAACACACCTTTCTATATCGGGTCCCACAATTGACAGTGCATGTCAGAGCAGAAACTCTACATTCTACAATGAAGTCCAAGGAACTGTCCATATAACTCTGAGATAGGATTGTGAGGAGGCATAGATCTGGGGAAGGGTGTAAAACAATTTCTAGGGTGTTGGAAGTTCCCAAGAGCACAGTGGGCTCCATTATTGGGAAATGGAAAAAATTATGTAACTACTCAGACTCTTCCTCGAGTTGGCGATCCGACCAAACTGAACAATCGGACAAGAAGGACCTGGGTCAGGGAGGTGACCACGAACCCAGTGACCACTGACAGAATTATAGAGTTCCTTGGCTGAGATGGGAGAACCTGCCGGAAGGACATCAATCTCTGCAGCACTTCATAAATCTAGGCTTTATGGGAGAGTGGCCAGATGGAAGACACTCCTGAGAAAAAAGCACATGACAGCACACCTGTAGTTTGCAAAAAAGCATGTGAAAGACTCTAAGAGCACGAGGCAAGAGATTATGTGGTCTGATGAGACGAAAATTGAACTCTTTGGCCTGAATGCAAAGCACTACGTCTGGCCGAAACTGAGCACGGCTCAATGGCTCATCTTCCATCTAACATGATCCTTGCTGTCAAGCATGGTGGTGGCAACATAATGCTATGGGGATGCTTTTCAGCAACAGGGACTGAGAGACTTATAAGGATACAAGGAACAATGAATGGAGCCAAATATAGACAAATCCTTGAGGAGAAACTGCTTTAGAGTGCAAAAGACCTTAGACTGTGGCGAAGATTTACATTCCAATAGGACAATGACCCCAAGCATACAGACAATACAAACATCTAGAATGACTTCAGAACAAGAACGTAAAAGTCATTGAGTGGCCCAGCCAAAACCCAGACTCGAATCCCATTCAAAATCTTGAAAGATTGCTGTTCACCGACGCTCCCCATCCAACTTGACAGAGCTTGAGCAAATCTGCAAGGGAGAATGGGAGAAACTCCCCAAATTCAGATGTGTAAAGCTGATGCAGACATATCCAAGAAGACTCGAAGCTGTAATCGCTGCCAAAGGCGCTTCTATCAAGTATGGACTCACGGAGTTGAATACTTACTGTATGTAAATTAGATATTTCCATATTTCATTTTAAATTATTTTGTAAGAATTTATAAAAACATGTTTTCACTGTGTCATTATGGGGTATTTTGTGTAGATCAGTGACAAAAAAATCTCAATTTAATCCATTTTAAATTCAGGCTGTAACACAACAAAATGTGAAAAGGTCAAGGGGTGTGAATACTTTCTGAAGGGAGTGTGTATTTATATATTGGATTGTGTTTGGAAATCCATTTCACTACTCTAGGAAGTGCCATGGCAGCAGCAATATGGATAAGTTGACTGTTTGCCGTTCATTTCTCCAGTGGAACGTGGGTGTGCCATCTACTATAAAAAGAATTCGACATGACGGGCACGCCCGACTGCAGCAAAAGGCAACAAATACTCCCAGACAGAAAAAATTGTTACATCTTTTCAAAATATTTAATCTTTTGGATTATGCAACAGTTGTAAAGTGCAGTTAAGATAAAAGGCACATCGCAGGGGAAAAAAGGGCATAAAATTTACTATCTGTTTTAGTTAGCAGATTTAATGGAAAGGAAAATGTGAAACGATTGCCAAGAAATATGCTGAAACTCGTTCTCCCTGAGGTCACAGCTAAATAAAGAAGGAAAATCATTTCAAGAATTTAAAACCTTGGTGTGTTGGTGCAAGGGGCAGGAGTGCAGAAGACACTTTCCCCTGCAAAGTGGCAACAGACATCCTGTTTTGTGACCTTGGCGATAAAAGGAAAAACCATAAACAGGGGCGTGGTGGTCAAATATGTTTGCGACAGAGATACTGCGATAATTCACAAAACAGCAGCACGCAGATACAGAAAATGGTTCATTTGTCCACCACGTACACATTTTTAAAAGCCTTGCTTCAATGCAAGCTGTGCTCACAATTAGGAAGGAGGTAAGATGAAATATCACAGGAAATAGCAACTCAGATCAAGATTGCCTGAAGAGATCATGCTGAGATGAAAGACCAAGTGTGAGTGTGAGTGACCAATTGTCCAAGTGAGTGACCAAGACCAAACAAGGTCCAAACAAGGTTCAAACCAACAAGGTCCAAACAAGAAGATGTCATGCGGAGCACGATACTTGCAAAATCGCCCCCCCCCCCACCTCAATAAAAAATTTTCCATTGATACAGCAAATTGTCCATTTCATAAAGATTTAAATTGACAATCTTGATCAAAACTCGGGTCAACAGGAAGAAAAGTGACGATTTTTCAGATGAAAAATGATGATTTTGGAAGGTTGACCTTGAGTTGACCTTTGACCTTTTGACCTCGAAAATAGTTAGTTTCCCTATTTAGTGACTTAATGTGCAAATGCTGTTCAATTTTCAAGTCAATCGGATTAAAATTGAGGATTTTTGAAACTTGGCCTATGTTGACCTTTTGGCCTATGTTGACCTCAAAAATACTTGGTGGTTGAATTCAGTGACCAGATATGCAAGCCCTCTCCAAATTTCAAGTCAATCGGATGAAAATTGAGGATTTTAGAAATTAAGCAAAGTTGGTGACCTTTGGCCTATGTTGACCTTTTGAGCTTTTGACCCCAAAAACAATAGACTTCTTGCTTTTGACCAACTCTACCATTTGGTGAAGTTTCGGGAAGATCGGTTGAAAATTGTGACCTGTAGGCCGGTGACAAACAAACAAACAGACAGACAAACAGACAGACATACAGAACCACAAACACAACCGACCAATACACTTGAAAAATCTTCGATTTTGCAAGTAACAAGTGACCAAGACCAAGTGTGAGTGACCGGGGAGGATGAAAGAATGGAATGCCCGAGTGAGAAAGTCTAGCGTGAAACAGACCGAGCTGTTGCCGTGAGAAACCTTGCTTCCCGATGCGCTTCTGACAAGGTGCGGAACTCTTGAACAAACTTGTATTGCTGTGGAAAACGGGCAGAAATGGACATCCACATGAGCCAGTAAAAATGGTCACGGTACAATCACCGAGTGAAACTTATGGAGTTTAACTAAACTGCGAAGACCAGGACTTCCTTGATCTTCGCAGCAATAATGGTTGGCAGTTCTCTTTGTGCAATAAAACCGTCTAATAAAAGCTAAAATTACTCAATAAGCATCTGGGAGCAATTTGCTGTCCAAAACAATTTGCTATCTGCTACAAGTATATTACCTCATGAACAGACAAGTCAAAGCAGTTGGTTTTGTAACCGTAGCTATGTTGGTTACACTCATTCCCACAAGTGAAAACAATCAATACAATTTTGGGAAATAAGTGTTTCGCAATCTCAGTTTTGGCAGGTTCCGCAAATTGTTTTCGGACGAGGCATATTTTGCTCAAACGTGTCATCAACTGTGAGATTTTGACAATCCTCGGCCTTTCTGGCTACCCTGATAAGCACCGGCCCAGTACCATAGTGAACCTTGCTGTGGCATCCCAGCAGTTGTATTGTATTTCCAGGCCGACTTCTGAGTGCACGAGTTGTTACTGTATTCGGAGAGCTGCCCAAAGTGGTGTAGAATCTGGAAATTCCCACCTGCTGATTGGAAAAGTTGTTCACCTGATCTATCATCTCCTCGACACCTGATGTTGATTCTTCCTGAGAATGCCTTCACCAATGCTTGCTCTCCTCCATCAATAAACTCTATTACATTTCTCCATCCTCCACAAGACATGGCGGTAGCTGGTGAAGTCAGTCTTTTGTGGGTGAAAACACAGATCCTCTCAATCCCCAGTTTGGTTTCCATCCCAGCCATTCAATTACAGAACTGCTGCTTCTCCTCACACAACAATAGATGGAGGTCCAGAAACAGAATCACGAGACGTATATTTCAGCACCGACATTTTGCTTCTAAATGAAAAGTGCTCGATAAGAAATATTGATTGATTGATTGATATCCCGTGCTTTTGCCATACTTTGGCACCCAAGCCCAAGTCTGTGACATTCAAGGCTGTCTCCATGATTAACCTGCTGACTTCCTCCATGTGTGCAAACATCACCTAGCTCTTGATGACTCCTCGCTGTGTCTGTCCAATCATGTTCCATCCTCCAATACTGCAAAGTTGCAGCTCATCACCATCTCCTGTGGTCTCACATTTCCATTCACGATCGATTTTACTTCTGATAACCACCTCTTGTAGGTTATTTATTTATCAAATGACTGCGTTCTCCCTTCTGCTTTTTAGTGTCGGTGATAAAATAAATAAATAATCACTTAATCAATGAGTGACCTCCATCAAACAGCATCTTGCATATAACTCCTGCTGCAGATGTTTCTTCTCCCTTCCCTCTACCTTTTATTTATCTTCGTGCACCCTTCTATCCCCATCCCCACTTCTTCCTCTCCTCCACCAATCCATCCACATTCCCTGGAATCATCTGTGGCAGTGCGGGGACCTAGGGTCTGACCATTTGGTGAAAGTGCGTAAAGAACTCGACTGTCAATCTGGACAGGATTGCCAGTGCCGTGTTGACACGCAGGGCCACGTCTGCTCCCAGCGGAGGAAGCTTCGGCAGATGAAACCCTGATAATTTACCATCAGAGCGACAGGGCCTCCTTTCCCCATACCTGGACTTTAAATTTTCTCCACCACCGCTGTATAATTTACCTATTTGCTGTCCTGTTTTCATCTTGTTCATTTGGTTCATTTAGTTACCTGTTTTCAGTACAATTTCGCTTTATATTTTGTGGCAGTATTTTTTTACCGCCGCCACCGGAGATGGATGGAGGTTATGTTTTCGCACCTGTCTCTGTCTGTCGGTTTGGATATCTCAAAAAGTTGTGGACAGATTGAGACGAAATTCGGTGGACAAGTTGGGTGTATGACAAGGACACACAGCTTTGACCACTTTTAGACGTTATTTTATTGCTTGTCCAAACCTAAGCTCTACTCCAATCAATTATTTATTGAGGGCAAGGGAAGGACACAAAGGGGTGAAGAAGATGGATGGAACTCTCAATCACAGAAGTGGAAGGGAAAACTGTAAACCCTGAAAGAGGTGGGCTTGTGGAGCGTTGGTGGGGATAGAACGGACCATGTTTTCGGATTGGGGATGACCTGAAATTGTGGTGAACAGCCATCTTGAGGCCTTGGAGGACAAAAGTGTGATTAAAGATACTGAGGAAGTCGATTCGACAGGTGGGGGAAAAAAGAGTAACTAATGATTGCCCATTATTTATTTATTTTTAATATTCAGAATTGATTTCTGAAGCCTTGCAACGGACATTCCGCCTCCATACAGTGAATCCTCCCTCTTGCCTCTTGCCTTGAAACACCTTTCTTGCCAAAGCGGGTGTGTATACTTTTATTTTGAGTAGCATGGTTTGAAAAACAATCCGATATGTCACAAATGATAAATAAACAACATCACACGAAATGATCTGAAGGTTTACAAAAATCATGGTCATAACTTAATGCCAACACAGAGTTCAACCTCAAGAATTGTGGTTGCATGTTTGAAATGCATGTGTTTAGAGATTAAGGGAAGACCAATTACGTACCTTGATTGTCTGGATCGCCTGGGAGCCACGGGCTGAACACAGCGTAGTGATGGCCTGGTCAGCCGTCAACGTGTCTGACAGGGACAACAGCAGGCAAGCGGCTACTACAACCGTGGCATGGATCAGGTGGGTTGGGGCCAGAGGATGAAAAATGAAAATAGAAATTAAACAGTTTTCCCCATAAATTTGATGAATGGTTGTTTGTTCAAATGCATTAGTTTCTGGAAAGACGACTTCCGATCATTTCACAAATCCCGCAACAAGTGTGTGTCCACTCTCAGGAGAGCCGGAAAAGAATATCTGTCCAACCATGAGAATTATATTTCAAATGTGTCTCCCTCCTCTAAAACCTGGTGGCACCTTGTAATGTCTGTCTCTGGATTATGCTCCCCTTCCATCCCTTTCCTTACTTGATGACACCACAGCCAGCTTTGCTTGTGAGAAGGCCGAATTCCTCAATTCTGTGTTTGCTTCCAACACTTGTCCAACTCTCTGTAGCCTACCCAGTACCCATTCTCCACAGTTGCACGCAACTGCTCCTGGACTGTCTTTTGCACCTGAGCAGGTGGAGAACTTTCTGGCAACCCTTGACTCGGATTCTGCAACTGTACCAGACAGCACTGCACTGCCTTTTTCACCCTATCATTTGCCCTAGGCCATCTTCCATCTCCTTGGGCATCAGCCAGCATCACTGCACCACATACTGTAAAAAGATGAACAAAACTGATCCCCTTAACTACAGACCTATCAGCTTTCATGCAATCATCAGCAAGGTCATGGAATCCATCATCACAGTTGACATACAAATCGTAACGTTTAACGACTTCATCTCAGATCATCAATTCGGATCCAAACCAGTTCACTCTAACTTGGACATGCTGCTTCTCCTCTCCCAATAATGGATGGAGGTCCTCATTCTCACATGAGATCAGGGCTGTCTCTCTGGAAAATCCTCTTTATCTTTTCTGATTTATCCACCCTCTTCCGTAACATCCCTCATCCCTCAGATAGGCAGGCAGCAGCCTCTTCCATCTCTGCAAACCTTGATAGAATCATGAGCTGGTCCTACACTTCGATTATGTCGTTCAATCCTGACAGATCTCACACTCACTACCTCTACGAAAAGACAGTCTGCTGAACCCTCCCATCCACTTTCTTAGCAATCCTCTTAAAATTCAGTCACTCAAACTTTTGGGCCTCATCTTCAGCCATGATCTTTCTTGGGCAAACCCCAAATACAGACGAATACATGAGACGCAACACAATGACACAGAAAACCAAATACTACATTGGAGTCATCATAAAAAACCAAAAAAAAGGTAAAGAGCAAAGAAGGAGTCATCAGGAGAACCTGGATAGGATTCGGCTTTCGGTCGCTACTCCTCCACCCTTAAACCCATCCAAGCACAGCCAAGTGAACCTTCCAGAAAAAAAAAATTCTGCAAGAATTCACTTCTCCGAAGACAGATAGATAAAGAAAGAGAGAAATAAAGAAGAAGCAAGAATTAGAATGAACAAGCATTCTGAGTATTGCGCTGCAATACATGTCCCCGACCGGCATTGGGTAGCACTGTCATAGAAGACAGTATTATGACTTACCGCACTCCAAATTATAGTCCAGAAAACTGTTGGGGAAATTCCCAAAGTTCAAAGTGCCATAACTTTGTCAAAAATGATCGAAACGTCATGAAGTTCGAACTTGATCTGTAACTTATCATGACGAAACCATGTACCAAGTTTGAAATCATTAGCATTAAGAGTTTAGGGAAAAAGTCCGGAAAGCTGTTCTTTGTGTGACGGACTGACGGACCAACAGACTGACAGACGGAGGGACAGAGTGCAAACCTATAGTCCCCTACGGTGTACACCGGTAGGGGACTAATAAAGAGAAATATGAAAATGTAGAAAGAAATGTGAAAGGAGCAAAGATCCCTAACTCCTAGCCGTAGCTCCTTCCCTTAACCCCTACCTCCTAGCCCTAAACCCTAGCCCCAACTCCTAGCCCTAACTCCTAGCACTAACTCCTATCCCTAACTCCTAGCCATAGCTCCTTCCCTTAACCCCTAGCCCTAACCCTAACTCCTAGCCATAAACCCCAGCCCTAACCCCTAGCCCTAACTTCTAGCACTAACTCCTATCCCTAACTCCTAGCCATAGCTCCTTCCCTTAACCCCTAGCCCTAACCCTAACTCCTAGCCCTAAACCCTAGCCCTAACAAGACTGTTAGATGAGACAAACACAGCCACCGAGTTGTCCCTGGGCCCTGGGCTTCTTTGGGTGAGCTTCTTCTTTCCCTGGGCGCTGGGCTTCTGGGTGGGCCCTGGGCTTCTTCTTTCCCTGGGCCCTCTTTGTACCAGCGACACCACAACAATGGCACTGTCTTTCTCACCACACTCAGTGGCGCATTTCCAAAAAGAGATATTTCCTCCTCCCCATGGGGATTTTCCATGCTCATATCCGTTTAAATGACGAACGTCAAGGAAGGAAACAGAGCAATGACTACCCAGTCAAAAAACCACCAAATTACAGTCAACAAAACAAGTTCTGCTCTCATTCTTCCCATGTCTGTTATTAGTCCCCTACCGGTGTACACCGGAGGGGACTATAGGTTTGCACTCCGTCCCTCCGTCTGTCAGTCCGTCAGTCCGTCAGGCAAAGAACAGTTTTCCGAACTTTTTTTTCCTAAACTCTTAATGCTAATGATTTCAAACTTGGCACATGGTTTCCTCATGATAAGTTACAGATCAAGTTCGAACTTCACGACGTTTCGATCATTTTTGACAAAATTATGGCACTTTGAACTTTGGGAATTCTGATAATTCTGATGATCCTTAACTCAGTGCCATTTTAAGTTTTAATTTCCTTTAAAAAAGATTTTATCTGCAATAATAGGACTGATTGAGATCAAATTTTCACCATAGGAGGGACTCGGTCTGTAGAATATTTTAATGGTAATTATGACGTCACAGGTCACGTGGTTCGGCCGCCACATTGTTTTTCGTGAAAACACGAAAACCCCTTTTTCTCTGCAACGGCTGAACAGATCGAGGCCAACCTTTGCAGGCAGAATCGCATACCCATGACGAACAAAAAAGTCAGCGAGCATGACGTCATGCGTCACATGGTTTCAGAGTTATGACGTTTTTAAGCATGAACCTTTAAAACCGAGCAACTCCCTCATTTTTGATCCAATCGAGGGGAAACTTCACATCTGTTCAGCATGTCAGTCTACTAAAATGTCCTTTTGGAATTTGCGATAGGGCACGTGGTTTCGCAGGTATCGTTAATTAAACGAAAATATTTAGAAAATGGATATCTCTTGAATCGCTCGTACCTCAGACCGTGAGTTGGTAATTATATAATTCACACAGTGCAATACGTGCAGGCCGCTCCACGGAGCGACCTTGTGGGCTTATCAACGAGGCGAGGCGTGACACACATGTGTCTCAGCATACCTCAGATCAAGTTTGAAAACCAGCATCAACCGTGCATAAATTTGCATATTCGATCATTTTTGACACAGTTATGGCACTTTGAACTTTGGTAGGGGACATGTATTGCAGCGCAACAGTCAGAATGCTTGTTCCTCAAGGTTTCCCTCTATTTCATCCCTTTATCCTCGCCCCACTTCTTTCTGCTGTTATTACCCTCGCCAGAGGAGAGGGTATTGCATTTGAGTCCGTTTGTTACTTGCTGGAAAAGATTCCGGCAAGTATGTTGATCGGTTGGTTTGTCTGTCTGTCTGTCTGTCTGTCTGTCTGTTTGTCTGTCTGTTCGCAGTACTACGTCTACATCGTTGCACGTAGAATCCCCAAACTTTACACACATATTTGTCTTGCCCTGGAATAGACTGTGCCCAATTTTTAACTCTCTCGGCCCTAGGCCTCCATGATGACGTCATAATTTGATAATTTGACAAGTACAAAACTTCATCCAATCAAGATGCAATGTCTTGAGCGACATGACCACATAAACTGGTGGAGAAAAATAAATAAATGATGACGTCATCGGTCACGTGGTTCGGCCGCCATCTTGGAAAAACTGAAAAACTTTGCACCTCTATATCTCCAAAAGCGCTGAATAGAAAAAATTGAGACATGGCTCATTGTAAAGAACTCTCCAAGGGGAATAAAATATGTTAATGATGATGTCATAGGTGTCTCCATTATGACGTCATAATTCGACAAGTACAAAACTTCATCCAATCAAGATGAAATTTCTTGAGCGCCATGTCGGCATAAACTGGGGGAGAAAAAAAAATAATGATGACGTCATGGGTCACGTGGTTCGGCCGCAATCTTGGAAAAACCGAAAAACTTTGTACCTCTATATCTCCGAATATGCTGAATATAAAAAATTGAGATGTGGCTCATTGTAAAGAACTCCCCATGGGGAATTAAATTTGTTAATGATGATGTCATAGGTGCCTCCATTATGACATCATAATTCGACAAGTACAAAACTTCATCCGATCAAGATGAAATTTCTTGAGCATAATCTAGGAATAAATTACTTTAGAAAAAAAAAATGAGGACGTCATCGGTCACGTGGTTCGGCCGCCATATTTGTTTTAACACAAAAGCCTTAAAAACCACTGAAAATGCACCCTGGCGAGGGTTTGCAATCTCAGATTGCTCTTTTTCTTGTTTTCTTTCTGTGATGCACTGGGTCATTTGACTATGTGTACAAAAAGCAACAACTGAAGCCATATACGTATTGAGGACACGTTTATACAAAGTCCCGTCTTATCAAATTGTTCCACCTTTTAGATTTTTCTGAAGCGAATGCAGATAGCATGCGATTGCATGACCCCATTAACCCCAAGTACTTACTCAGACAGGAACGACCAAGTCCCTCAAAACAGCTGAAAAAGGTTGGCAGGAAAGGTGAAAACAATTTGTATTGTATTAAAAAGAGAGTACAATATTACAACATCATCAAGTATGATTCAGAGAGACTAGTACGTACATACATTTTAAGGACAAAATTTCACAAGTTGTATCATATTCATTCCTACACATATTTGTTAAAATCTCATATTTTGACCAAAACCCAAAGTACTATTGGAATCCATTGTAGAACAGAGTTGTGCACAAAATATTGGTATGGGTAAGTCACAGGGTCACGAGTGGCCTCTATTGGACCCACTTCCCTACCTTTGACCCCGAAGCGGATGAACCAGATTACACTGTGACGTGACGGGTTGCTAAGCAACCAAGGACATCATCTAAGGTGACTAAATCTGGCAGGATCCCCACGCCAAACTCTCGCCTTACCCTCCGGGATGCCCGTTCCACTTTGCGCATTGGGGAGCACCCTGCTCAGCCCTCTCCCGTTCTGCTTGGCAATGCCTCGCCTAGCTTGGCGCCTTCTTGTCCCGCCGGATGCTCCAGAAATCCGGTCAACCCAGCCCGGTCCCCTTCCTTCCGGTCGTGAACTCCCTCAGGATTTGACATGCTCTGCCCCAGACTCAGGCTGCTCTCTTCTGTACGCGTACTTATACTCCAACTCCAACTCCTCGCAAAACCACCCATCCGGGGTTTTATTGTCCCATGCACGGTCTCCAATCACGTCCGCTTTTGACAACCGACCCGATTGGCTTAGGCGCACTGTGACTCTGCGGCTGGGATTGGTTACTGAGTTTCAGCAAGCGCCTTATTTGATCAGATTTCACTGGGATTAAATTTTGAAATGTGTACCATTGGTCGGATAGCTACCAGACCACACCCACGTCTGTCGCTTGACTCCACCCACCATAGCACTGAGACAAAATGATATGGCCGCCATCTTGGTTTTCTGGTGGATCCAACAAATCAAGTCCATAGGCCTCTCCTGTTTATACACTGCCCGGGTTTGCTGCATCAGATTTCCAATGGCTTTGTTTGGGTCGAGTGTTATTCATGATGAGAGACCCCGAAAATCTAATCATATGTCGAATAACAGTAAGGTTTTATTTGGCCCGTCAGAATACACGGTGAGGGGTCGAGTTAATTTTTTAATAGCGCATTAAATGCGTGTTTCCCACTCGGCCCATTAACGGATTTTGTCACAGGTTGTGACCACAGCGCGGCCATTCTTGTTATATGTACTTTATACGTACTTTATACATATTTTATTGTTGTACGTACTTTATAGACGTACTCACATTCTTAATAGTACATCCATAAAGATGTACTCACATTCTAATTGGACATACTTCATAGAAGCATTCGGTTGAAAAAAAGATGTGTAATACAGGCTACCACCAGGTGGCGTTTTTTGGCCTACATTAGCACATTATGTGCAGACAGACAGACAGACAGACAGACAAACAAACTGACCCAAATACAATTTTTAATGTACCACCTCATGGCTGGCTCACCTTAGTCTTTGAAGGAGTTATCATAAAAGCATTTACTCACTTAGAGAAGCTCAAATTGTAATTAGCATAATCCTGGCATTTTATTACTGTACATCATTTTTTGGGGGGGGTTAAAATCAGAAAGTTTTGCCACCTTAATGAGTCAATTCGATCCATATTGCGGCACGCAAACGAGTCGTATATTATACATAGACGTACCCTACGGTGCGCGTACCTATAAGTATTCATATGAGCTGATTATTATACTAGGAATTCATTTGCAATAACACATCAATATTAATGACGTGCTGATTTTTCTGAACTATGAAAATTATTCTCTTGGATTTATGTATAAACACTTAGCCAAATACAGAAAGCTTGACGTACACAGCCTGAAGCAATGTTTCACTCTGGAAAACAGCAAAGACAGAGCAGTTGAACCAGTTTTTTTTCCCCTCCATTACATGGGACAAAGTGTCTCCATCTAAGAATCTCATGCACGCCATGTGTCAGTCTCCAAAATTGTACACTGTTCAAATACAAATCACCGGTGGTGAGAATTGCTTGTACGTGCTTGTGACTTGCATTTACCCTTAATATCATCAAGCTATGGTATACTACAAATCAGACAAAAAGAAAACGATGAAAAAAACATGTCAGGATGGAATCCCCCAAAATAACAACCAAACAAGGTACGAATGACACCACAATCCTTTTACGAATCGCCACCATGACATCTTTCGACCAACCTCAGGTCTTCTATCGACTCCTCTCCGGCCTTGCTCCCCCAGCTCTGTCTGTGCTCTGTCCCCAAATATTCCTACAGGTCGCACAAGATCTGCCAGTAACCCTCTGATGGTTAAACTGCCAAAATCTCAGCTCTCTGCTCACCTTCACTCTTTCATTCCCCTTTACTCCCACCTCTGGAACAAACTCCCCCACTCCCTTCAATCCCACTCCTCCCTCCAGGTCTTTAAAACAGCTGTTCACCACCATCTCTTATGGGTCACCCCCCATCCAAAACCTTGATATTGTTGCGGATATGGGATTTGGATCCATCCATATCCGCTTGTAAATATTCCCCTATTTCCCCAATACTTCCCAACTATCCCCAATCCCCCATTCCCTAGTCCCATTTTCTGTAAACAACACTCTGTAGCCCCGACCTTCCCCTATTTCCCCCCTTAAATGTCGCATCCAGGTCCACCGCATCTCACGTAGACAACTATAGGACCTCTTGCTAGTTATTCTTAGTCTATGTCAGTTAAGGACTCGTTTCCATTAATTCTGACTCTTCGTTGCACCAGAATGTGATTGTATGGCACCGTTAGAAAGTTTAGGACCTCCCAATACCTCCCCGCAGCTCTCCCTCATGGTACAACAACAACAACAACAACAGTGGCGGCGGCGCGGGGAGTGTGCGTCCTCACTCCGGCTTGGTTAGCCGCCATTGAACATGTGCTCCGACGGGGTTACCACGCAGGGGCTCGCTGTCAGCTCCTCGTCAAGGGCGGAGCCCGGTAACCCCCCGCACCCAATAGAAGCGGCGGACCGATTCCATCTGGGGCGGAGCCAACGAGCCGAGGGCGTGTCACTCCCCGCTGAGCATGCGCAGGAAGAGGGAGGTGACGTCAGATGCGCCCTCAGCTTGGAGAGAGAAGACGCCACCTCCGAGCGCTGAAAAACCTCCCCGCATCTCTGGACCGGACCGCGTTTGATTCTGCCCCTGAGCCAAGGTGCACCTTGTGCTATCGACTGCCTGTCCTTCCCTGCCATCAATCCCCGTGTAAGTCAGTCTTGTCCCGTTTGTCTGTGGTCTGTCGGGGATAGATAAGACTGTGTTTAAGTGCCCATCTTTTCTGTGCTTTACCTCTTACCGTGTAATCTACCCCTTTTCTGCATCGCCAATTATATCCTCCTCCGGAGGTCTTGAGAACTGTACCCCTTGTGTCGTTTCATTTAACCCAGCCGTTGTGTCCTTTCCATCATTGATTTAGCGTAGCGCGATTCGGCCAACGTTCGAGTGGAATCGGGCGGGATAGGGTTCTAATCGGGGAGTAACTGTTCGGACGCGGTAATACCAAACCGCTCGGTAAACTAACATCTAAAACCGCGTCTGTAACAATATTTTCAACCTAAGTCAATTCACCCCAGATCTACTTTTCTGAAATACCGACTTCTTTCCTGGAAGTCCTAGCAGTGTCCATGTGTTTTATACCTCTCCCACCCCCTTCCCATGCCTCCTCCTCCCTCCTACAGATCTTCCGTTGTCCCTGTTCTCTGCTGTTGGACTTGTGTGCTTCCCTCTCTCTCCCCATCTTGTATCTTGTCTCCCACTCCCTTTATTGTATGCTTTGACTGTTTTGTGTGTCCATTTGTATTTTTTGTGATTGATGTTAGCTCTTACACGAGCCTCGATCTTGTATTAAAAAAATAAAAAATGTCCAAATGCCGGTTTCAGAGGGTGGAACGGAGTCCTCCCAGTACTCGAAGTATCCACCCCCGCTTCAGTAAAGGATTACGATTCATGGGCAAAGTTGTGAAGTTTTGTTGTTCTCAGAGTTTTGTTTCAAGTGCTCTTTTCAGGATCGTCACTGAGCCCCGTAGAGCCTCCAACTGTCGTTTGTTTGTGGTAATGTTCCCAGGGATGGTTTATAAGATCCCTGTGAGGTTCCTCTTTATCAATCTCGTTGCCCCAATTATCACTGGTACAATGTCAGCACTCTTCATCTTCCAGGATCTTTTCACTTCATTTTTTAGGTGTTGGTATTTGGTCATTTTCTTGATTTCTGCATTATTTAGGCCAAAGTCGCTGGGTACTGAAACCTCAATTTGCAATGCTGTCTTTTCATTTTTGTTCCTGAGTACTATGTCGGTCACAATGCTTTGTTTTTTATATGTCTTGTTGGGTGGGATCATCACATCATATGTGAGCATTATGCCCTTGTTTCCAATGATTGCTTTTGGTTCGTGTTTTGCGGAACTGGGATATTGAAATTTCTGCAGATGTTCCAGTAGATTACTCTACATACCTTGTTGTGCCTTTGGGTGCACAGCTGTTCTGACATGAGTTTTTTACATCCCGATAGGAGGTGACTCATGCTTTCTGTTTCTATCTTGCAGAACCGACACTTGTCCGATTGACTCAGTCCCACCATCTTCTTAAATCTATTTGTGTAGTGTCCTTGGTCTTGTGCATTAATAATGCTTCGTTCTATGTCCTAGTTGAGCTGACATCTTCTTAGCCATTCCAGTAATCCTTCTTTGTCTATCCCCAATCTGTCCAACTCTTTCTTTATATCTCATTGCTCTTCTGTCTTTCTCCCAGTTATCACTATATATCTGCTGGTATTTCATCTTGTATTTTTCTTTTGTCTTTTTTTTCAATCGTTAGGGCTGTATTCGTTGCTGTTTCGGTTTGGTGTTTGACATCTTCTATTCACACCTGTTTTAGGAAGTTTTTGCAAGGTGAGTGAGAGATACCTTTTCTAGTTTGTTGTGTTCATGCTTGTACACAATTTGTATTCAGTAGTCTGTTGAGCATTTCACGCCCTCTGCTCATCCTACAGTCGTCGTTCTCGGCACTTGATTGAGTTCCATCAGGCCACGACCTCCTTCTTTCCTCGGCAGGTACATTCTTGGGATGCACTGATTTTTGTAGAACAGTTTGGATCGTGAGGAGTTTCCTTGTTTTGATATCGAGTTTTTTGATATCCACTTGTATCCAGTTTACTATTCTGCAACTGTACTGGAACACTGGTACTGCTGTTTGGTTTATGGCTTTGATTTTGTTTCTTGGGGGTGAGATATGTTTTCAGGATCAGCCTCGTTCTTTGCAGGTATTCTTTGATAATTGTTTTGCATATTTTTAGGACAAATTTGGTGGACCTCTTCTAGTCCAAGTTATTTGTAAGATGCTTCGTTGTCTAGCTCCTGTGTTGTTGTATCTAGGTCTATGTTTATGTTGTCCATTTTTGTTTGTCTACCCTGCATGAATGTGCACTTTATTTTTTTTGTATACAAGATCGAGGCTCATGAAAGAGCTAACATGAATCACAAAAAAGGACAAACAGATACACATAGCATACAATAAAGGGAGCGGGAGACAAGATGGGGAGAGAGAGGGAAGCACACAAGTACAACAGTAGAGAACAGGGACAACGGAAGATCCGTGGGAGGGAGGGAGCTTGGGGGGGAGGAGGCATTGGAAGGCGGGGGAGGGGGTGGGAAAGGTATAAAACACATGGACACTGCGAGAACTTCCAGGAAAAAGTTATTTCCACACTTATTTAGGCCAAATTCCATTTGGATGTCGTCAGACAAACATTTCACAAATTTCAGTTGCTCTGCCAATTTTTCTTGCAGTACAAAGAGTTTAAAATCATCCACGTACTGTAGATATGTCACCTTTCTTGTTTCTTTGGACATTCTTTTATTCAATACTAGGGTGTATCCGTGTCCTTGCTCATTAATGAGTCATTTGTGGTTATTCTTGCCAACACTGTGGATAGCTTCTCCCATCACTGGGGACGAGTACTTTTGCGAGTGATCAACAGTGTCACAATTGTGTTCTTAAAGATCTCGTTATACATTCGTTTAGCTGGTTGAGGTCGGAAAAACATCAAGGGTTTTATAGAAAGTTGTCCTAAAGTTATATAGAATTCAAAAGAAAATAGAAATCTCCAGAGAAATGTTCTTTAGGATTTCTACAGAACATTTTTTGAAGAGTGAATTTTTTTTATATGCATGATCGACGCTTGTGGAAGAGCTAGAGCAGAATGGAAAGGGGAAACATCAACAGCAGAGTAGAAGTGAGAGTGAGTGTGCGTGAGATCAAGGGGAGGGGGAGAAGGACACATGGGTGTGAGCAAGCTGCACACAAGCTGAAGGAAACACAGTGAGAGGAGGGGAGGAAGGCAGGGATCAAGCAGAAAAGGAATAAACCAATCAACAACGACCAAATGAATGGATGTGTGGGAGAGAGACGAAAAATCACAATAACATGGAAAATGGGAGTGCTTGGCAATGGAGTCATTTTGGGGTAAAAGGAAAATGGGAGTGCTTGGAAAATGGGAGTAAAAGGAAAATGGAGAAAATGGGAGTAATAATGTAAAAAAAAACAAAAAAAAAACACTTCCATGTGAAAAGGTTTTGAGGAGTCATTTAGATGTCATGTAGGATTCCTACAATTCATCGAGCCTTAAATTCCTTAATATACCAGGGAAGAGCAATTGTACATAAGTCATTCATCAGTGGGGTCAATATGCACACAGCAACATGCGGTGCAATAAATGGTCTCCAATTGTACTGGAAAATGTGATCACAGAAAGATAGCAGCAGAGTTAACTTACTGGATGACCGTGCGCTTCCCATCCTCGAGACATTCACGTAGCTCGTCTAGCAGAGCCAGGCAGGATACGATGTCCGGCGCTATGCCCTCGTGCACTGGGTAGTGGTGGGTCACAACAACCCTGGCCCTGTACCCATCCAAAAGTCCGTTGACTCGGTAACGACACATCTCAACATTTGTGCACAAGACAAAAACTTCCTGCACACCCTGAAAGCACGCGGCATCTGCAACACAAGAGTCACGCAAACACATGTGCAAGGAAGACTCCATGATTTCTGCTACTCTGAATGAACCAGTGCAAAATGAAACATCAACTTAATCACTTCCCCTTTTGTATGCAGCACAATGCTGTGGGGTAGCATCATTGGCTGAGGGCATGGCTGTGCCACTGATGCAGTCCACCTGTAGGTTAAAGCAGGAATTGTAATTTGGTCATGGTGCGACGATAGCTCACCTACTCTATGTGAACGACACCATAGGGTCTTTAACGTCCTCCAACTAATTCTGGCAGACGGGACACTCGTTTAACAACCATCCAAGGGACATTTAATCACCCTGCCTGTGAAACACCGAGATTAGTCCCGCATTCAAACCCAACCTAGACAGCTTAGAGGCGGCTGTGCATACATCTATGCCATTCTTTCAGCCCAACTTGATCTCAGAGATATATATATATATATCAGATAAGAAAAAGAACTCTACATCCCCCTTATATCAACGAAAAGGGCATGTTAATTAGCTCGGGGATTATGTTAATTAATTCCTTGTATGATGTTCCCTCTGTGATTTATCCCTATGTCCCTTATGGCACTGCATTAGACACCAGTTAGAATCGTGCATGTAATGGCACTAATTAATAATAAACATACTGGAAGCCAGGACGTTGAGCCATACAGCTGAAAACCCCGACTTGGGAGGCACACACAGGATGGGCAGGCCGAGGCCACGCCCCAAGGAGCCATGGTTGGTCAGGGTTCTTGATTGACAGGAGGACTGGTAAGAATGGACTCGCTGATTGGCAAAGCACGGCTGATGATGTGAGAGCATGGGTGATAAAAGTACATGCTAGCGGACATTTTGCTTTCCTCTCTTCGCTTCGGTCTCTCTCTCTCTCTCTTCGCCCTCTTCTCAAGAACGATCGTGCTTGGACCATGGGCTCAAGGAAGCGATCGGACTAGCCGTGTTCGGAGACACCACTGGTGGACATGCAGGGGAAAAGGGCAGGGCCGCGGACCGAGGGCTGCAGCTTCCCACCGGGGATGACAGGGACAGGCCCGGCTGGAGGAGCGAGCTGCACGCGGCCCGTTCGATTCGCGTGGAAGGCCTGTTGCACGCCGGCGGTCGCGGCCTAGTGAGCGAGGGCATGTGGAGGCCTAGCAGCGCGGGAGCGAGCAGTTCCCGCCAACGAGCGAGCGGTTCCCGCCAACGACCTTGACGACCCCTGACAAGACCCCACCAGTGATCAGAGTTAAGTGCACCCACACACACATTATTTTCAGTTACCTTTCCCTGTGTCCTTGTTTCAAGTCTGTGTGGGGACGTCCAAATTTAGGAAATTATTTGATCGTGTGTTTCTTTGTTACCGGCATTTCTTTTAATAAAACCTGTTTCTTTTTGTACATTTTAAATCCGTTTCGTGCGAGTTATTTTCTGCAGGGTTTGGAGACTGACGTTGGTATCTGTGTAGGTAAGTGCTCTTCAGCATCCTCCCATCTTGGAAACATTTTAATCGCCAGGAACGCGACATGTATATATATATATATATATATATATATATATATATATATAATTTCAAAACACACCTGGTCACAAGTGTGCCTCACTGACCGGGTCCTCAGTCGAGGTCCTCAGCATCATCCCGTTTCGGCCCTTCAACCTCAATATGGTCAGCTAAAGTGGGCCAGCAGGGGCACATACGCCTCCACATGCAGCAGCTACACCTGGATGCATCCATACCCCCACCCAGTGAGAACACATACAACATCAACAAAACCGCCTCCCCTCCCACAATCCACAGCCCCTCATCTACTCACTCACACACCAAAAAAAACAAAAAAAACAACCGAGCACCTACCCTTACAACATGCACCACTCAAACAAAAACACATTCAAGCAAAACCACACCCACTCCTGCAAAACACACACACACACACACACACACACACACACACACACACACACACACACACACACACACACACACACAAACACACATCTCCATTTTTCTTCCACACTCAGTCACTATCCCTTTTGGCTGAAATGAACCACAACCCACAACCTAAACCTACACCGTTCGACGTGCCTCCATAAACTTACTCCATATCCAAAGTGAGCCTTTCAAGGCAATCTGGACCACTTTGTCACACATCCTCCTTCTTTCTGTACCACACACTCCAAGCCGAGAAAGAAATGCAGAAAAGGAATTGCCAATATATCCTCTACACCCCACCACAAATGGCTGACAAGAAACTCGCCAACCCTTCTCCCGACACTCTGCTTCCAGCTCACTGTACTTTCCTCTCTTCCACTCGTGCACCTCCTCCATGTTCTCTTCTCAGGGTCTGGACAATTCCCATAAGATGACCTGTCTTGTTGCACCTGACCAGATGACAATGTCAGGCCAGAACATTGTCACACAGATCTCCTCTGGGAATACCAATTGTGGCTTCAGGTCCACCATCACCTTCCAATCACAAGCATCTGACAGCCCTCTTGCTTTCCACCTCCTCCTCCTCTTTCCACCTCTTACCACTTGGCCCTCTTTGACAAACAACAACTCTCCCCCATCAGTTTCCTTCTCCACTCTCCTCTCTCTCGATCTCAGCACCTCTTGTTGCATCATCTGCACTACCACCATATATATATATATATATATATATATATAATCCAAGTATTTCCCTCACCTAATGCCCTTCCTAATCAGTGGGCAGCCGATTAAATAATTGGCTATCATGCTCACCACGAATGTGTCTGCTCCTGAATTTGATACAGATGCTTTAAAGCCACAGAGAAAAATGTATGGATTTGAGATTTCAATGCCTGGTGCTTCCAAACCACGTTTTTGAATCCAAACAGTGATAAGCGGTGAAAACAGTGATAAGCGAAAAGTGAAAATGTTCAAAGTCTGCCGGTTCACTGTATAGCTAACAACACGGTGAAGTGATAAGGTAAACCATAAATTCATAGCAACCACATACATACAAATTTTGAAAAATAAATAAATAAAAGCAGTCAGCCTGTCACCAGTGACAATGTTACCGTTGTTTTACAAGCCACAGGAACCAAAGCAATTTACCGAGATCTTCATTCATGTCACGTGACATCTTTAAAACGGCATCCTGTGGCACAAACAAAGTCAAAATAAACCTCAGTCAAAATGTTTTTTGACATAGTTCCTGTAAGTTAAAAAGAATAATAAAATGTCTCATTCATATAACCATTAGGATTCAGAAAAGTGTGCACGAAAGGAGCTTTTAGGGCCCGCTCGAAGGCCTGCCTTTTTTACTTCAAAAAAGGTAAAAAGTCAAACATTTGAACAGCCTTGGACGTGCACCTTGACCCCATGGCCAAGGCACAACGTCAACAAGGCTGTCCCAATAACATTACACATGCGCCTCAACCCCAAGGCTTAAGCACATGGTCATTCAAACGCATGCATCATGCCCCCAAAGGGCCACAATGCATGGTCATACAATTGGGACCACTCCTCTCAATAGGAGTGAGCCCCCTTAATCCACTGACAGGGAATTTACTCCTGTCAGGTGACTGCACCCTGGGCAAGTAGCCTTGCCTGGGGCGCAAAATAGTCTGTGGAGTCAAAATAGTCTGCACGAAAGGAGCCACGTGACAATAAGAAGACCTGTGTTTTTGGTTTCAAGCTTTCCGAGATGGCGTAGATAATACAGAGCTTCAGCGTAGCTTGATTGGTCTGCTCACAACGTATCTTCTTATATTTTCAATGTTCAAGATACAGTAAATCTATCTGGTATGTCATATTGTGTTTCATTTTTGTAAGCACCAATCACATTTCTCGTTCCCAATTTAGACTGGAATTTAGCTCTGCGCTGCTTAATTTGCACCATCACATGTGCAGATAATGCATAAATTAACGCACTATGACGTGCATAAATTAAAGCGATCTTCTGGGATTTGTCACATTGTTGCGGTGACTGTGGGTGCTCATTATTGTCGTGGGGATGCTCGGGTAAACAACCATTAAGTAGTCCCTGTGCCAGGTTTTAGCGGAAGGGATTTATTTCAGCCATTATAGACCAATCAAATGAGTGGAAAAAGAGAAGCCTGAGGTCAATCTCCGAAAGTATTACTTTCACACCATCATCCACGCGATGTGATGTGGCTTTTAATTGAAATACTACAAATACTGTTTAGATTTTGATGATTTGCGTGTGATATGATTTAACGGATGTTTATATAAATCGTTTAAAATAAAATAAAAACCCTTCAATTTCTGATATTTTGCCTTTTCATTTGGACCTCCCATTTGAAGCACACCCGTAGCGTGGGTACCGTTGCTAGTAAAGTATAATTTGAAATAACTTCCTTCGTTTTGTTTCTCGAATAAAAACAAGATATTGATGGCAGGTTATGAATAAAATATTTTTTTATATATCTCTTGAAAGGGACTAGTACTACGTATTTAATGGCCCCAATTATTCCCACATTCTTGTAATGTAAGGTCGAGGGAAGGTTTTCGCCCAAGTCTTTCATTAACTGATTCATTCAAGCATGACTTTAACTGAAGGTGATTCGGGAAGGTATTTTAAATTTGTTAAGTACGCGCGTGTGCCGGTGATAACTCACCTACTCTTTGCGAAAGACACATTGAGGGTCTTTAATGTCCACCAACTACTTCTAGAATATATGGCCACCAAGGTGACGTAAGGTTATGCTTATCCAGTGGACAGACAGATCTTTTCGGTTTTATTTTATATCGTCATGTTCTAATCATATGTATTTTATAGACGTACTCACAATCTAGTCATACGTACTCGCGGTCTAGTTTGTACTCACATTTTTATTGAACATACTTTGTGGATGTACTCGGTTGAAAAAAAGATAACGTGCAACACTAGCTATCACCAGGTGGCGTTTGTGGCCTATGTTAGCACATTATGTGCAGACAAACTAACAAACACACCCAAACAAAACTTCATACGAGAACGGCACTTAGGAGAGAGCATACCTCCACCTGGTTGGCCATATCACCCAATGGTGAAGAAATCACTTAAAAAATTATACCAGCCGGATCCGGATCTGAATCTTCACCAAAATTGAATCAATTCTTCCTTTTCACACACACAACATGTCCAACAAGTTTCGTCCAAATCCGTCCGTAACGTTTTGAGATATCCTGCTATGATGCATCGTTTTTGGCCCTATGTCCCAATTAAATAATTAAATAATTCTCATATCCGAATCCATATTCAGATCTTCACCAAAATCGAATTGATTCTTCCTTGTCACACACACAACCGGTCCACCAAGTTTAGTCCAAATCCGTGTACAACTTTTTGAGATATCCTGCTATGTATCGTTTTTGGCCCGATCTCCCAATGGTGAAGAATCACTTAAAAATTTCTAGTCGCCGAATCCGAATGTGGATCTTCACCAAAATCTAATAATATCGTGCTTGTCACATAAACATATGTCACATAAGCAACCTCTTTGCTAAATTTCGTCCGAATCCGTCCACAACATTTTGAGACATCTTGTTCACAAACAAACAAACAAACAAATGGACAAACAGGGGTAAAAACATAACATCCATCCACCTTTGGTGGTGGAGGTAATAATCCCTGGCACGTATTATGTTTTCCTTCAGCATTGCCTGATGTTCTTAATTAAAGGAGATTTGTAAATCGACACCCAATCATAAAGGCAGAACATTTGACTTCCTCCAGCCCTCTCCCATTTACGCCCCATAACTTCCCCTCCCCTGAGTGCATCTTCACAGATGAGTAATTGTGTCTAGCATCGAGGCCAAAGTTGCCTTGAATAACGATTACAGATCTTTTTTTAATCATGGTGTTGATTTAAGTGATGCGGGTGTGCTAGGTTCGTGAGAAACAAAGGACAATTTCACACGCATATAAATAATCAGGGACATTCATCAGCAACCGCATCCCAAAATTCCACAATTGCAATGATTCAGAATGATGGAAAAGGAGGTAATAAAAATGTACACATTTCTGGGTGCTGTGCCCGTAGGAAGGTTCAGTATTGCCAAAGCAGTTTCTTGGCAATGGTTATACTGGGTGGTTTGCCATTGCCTACCCATCAGTAGATTAGAGCAGGAATTTGGAATTTGTTCAGGGTGCCGGTGATAGCTCGTCTACTCTTCGCGAAGGACGTTGATTTTCTTTTTAATATTTAATGCCCAACAACATATGCTGGTCGACGGGGTGCCAAGTTCAACATGGAAGGCACACACATTGATGAATCACTCTGCCTGTGAAACTCTAGGATGTCAGTTTATACCTGGGACAGGGTTCAAGCCCAGACTGTTATAGGCGAGTGTGACACATAGACATCCTATGCAAATATCAGCTTTTGTGATTGGATACATCGCTGAGTCAGTCACTCGACAAAAGCTAAATAAGGTGCCAAAAAGGAGAAAAACCAAATACAGACAAAAACTTTGAATCATTAAATACAGAAATTTTTATCATAGAAGTTGTGAAATAAAAACTTTGAATGCGTAATAACTGCATCTGATAAGATTTTGTGAAACATGAGGAATGAGTAGGATGAAAAAGAAAAATATTTACGACATACATATTGTTGCGGAATCCAACGTCGGCCTTCCCCACTTACCAAGGGGGGATTAGTCCCCTCGTTTATTTGACTGACCGACGTGGTCCTGGGGGTATTATGTCACGCCCGGTCTGCGCTGGGTAGGGTATTAGGCCCAACCGTCCTATGACCTAAATACCAGCACCTACCGGTACGCAAGGAAATACTCCCCCGCCCACGGTCGCAGCGTAATGGACTAGTTGCGCCGAGCGAAGCGAACTGCACCGTGAGCCGGTTACCAAGACTGACCCGATTGATCTTCGTCGGCCGAATCGCGCCACGGGCCCTCAATGGGGAAACCTCTAAAGCGACCGAATGCGAAGGAAAGAGGACAAAGTCGGAAGAACAGGCTTTATTACTATTAATTACTATTTACACAACGAAAGAAACCAAGGAGAAGGAAGAATAACGAAAGTAATTTACAGGAGAAGAAGACACAGTGCAACACTAGCTTACCTATTACACTCTTAATTAATACCCCAGGACAACGTGAAAGACAGACGAACGATCACACTTACACGGGGAAATGCAGGCAGGAATGAATGGCTGAAAGTGGATGGCTTTGAGAGGCAAGGAAGGTCCAGCGGGGACTGGGCACGGTCGGGCCGGAAAGCACCGCCGTCAAAAAGCCGAGCCGCGGTCGTTCGAACTCCCGCGGTTCCAAACTGCGCGGGCGAAGTTCCTTTCTCCGCACTGCTGCGTCGCGCGCTCCTTGCGTTGCCTCGGTCCGTATCTCCTCTGCAGCCCGGCACGTATCTCAGCTGCTTGGACTCATCTGCTCATCTCCGTAGCTCATCTGAGGTGGGGGCGTCTCCCGCGGGTTATATAAGCCCCACCCTTGAACCTTCGCGAACCTCCCAGATCGTTCTCTCTCCGCCCGCTCAAGCCAAACCCCTTCGTGCTGGGTTGGTTGAGCGGGGCCGACTCACTCCTCCTTTCTGTGACGAGGTGCGGAGACACGCCTTTCTTCTCCAAACCGACCGCATGCTCAATGGAGTCCATTTGCGGCGAAAACCATCCAAACCTGACACTTTGCAGATGGGACCTACTCTTATTTAATTCGGTGCAATGGAGAGTCGACTATTGGGAAACACAGCCTTAAACTACATAGAATAAGGGAATAACTATTTAAAAGGATATATGGTGCCCTGCATGTATGTTTATTGAATTAACTAAGAGGACGAGCTTCGACCTTTCTTTACATTACGGAGGGTGACATTTACACACAACAAAACCATAATTCTCACATTCGTTATACGTTCTCAAATTCGTTACACTGCACCCCCCTTCCTTCAGGCCCGTTCTCGGGCCTATAAAACTTTACTTTTAGTGTGACACGTAGGTGTAGTTCCCTCTACAATTAACCGGACCCTGAGTGCGACAATTTTAAAACACAAATAAATATGTCCCGCTACTCCATTGCACTCTATCTAACAGTTTCGCACCCACAGCTAACCGAATTGCGGAATGGTTTTCAAACTATACATTTACGGTGGGGAGCATTATTTACAGTGACGTTATTCCTTATTTACAACGCACCCAGGACCTGTGATTTTTTTTCTTTTCAGGGAAACAAAAAGAAATTCCTGTCGGGAGGGAGGAGACAGCACGCATTGCATCGACGCACCAGTACCATAAGCACCAAAAGCACCAAATGCACCAAAAGCACCAACCAGTGCACAGTCATTACAGTTTGTAATAAACACAAAAAAACAACTGGTGGTGGTCTTCCTCTTCTCTGCTGGGCCGATGTTCTTCCCGATGTTTTCTCTCTTCATGCGGCCTATTTGAACTATAAAAAGCACAAAGTGTCCATTTTTTATTTAGGGCCACAGGGGCAAACTAAGGATGGTCCACCTGTTGGGCATAGGTGCCACCTTACCCAGGTCTGCAAGCAAGATTACCTGGCCACTATGGCTGGTCCCCAGCAGAGGTGCCCTGCCCCAGAACCTGGGGTCCATCAAGTGGTACTTGGCCACAGAACAGCGGTCCATAAAGTGGTACATCAATGCAATGCATGCTGGTTGCGAGAGTCCTGGCACACAAGGCGACCTCCCCGCACGCTCCTCGCAGTGCCCAGAGAGCACAGTCCTCGGGTGCGAGACAAAGGGGGGGGGGGGGGGGGAAGAAGACAGGTGAGCGAGGGGTATGGTCACAAGGGTACACATCAACAAGGCAATGCAAGATGAGGTGCGTACGGAGAGCGAAGTGAGAAAGCTCGTCCCTACCGTACGCCCCCCCCCCCCCACATGTGACCTACACTACCCTTGCCCTTACCCCATATTTACAACAATTTACACATTACAAATTCGTCACTACCGTCACGTCTTCCCCATATTTCCCCTATACCAAATTCGTCACCACAATCCCTCTAACCAAAATTTGCCATCACCAATTCATCATCAATCCTCATAAGGAGGGAGAGATGGAACACGAAGCACAATGTCACACCCACGTCATGATGCGTCTCACATTCCAAACATTTGCACAATCAAAATAATCAAACCTGGCATGGTGTGGAGTACCATCGTTACCTCAGGTGAGTGGATGGAGATGGTGCGAGGAGATCTCAACCCTATCTACCTTCTAAATGACATTAACACACTTTACACTACCCGGGGTCTTTCCCTGCAAAACCATTGGCCAACTTACTCTATGCGGTTTTAAGAACCAAATTCCCATTGACCAAACTGTGGTGCTTCATCAATTTGGGGTCTCACTCCCCCGATTCAACTCCCTGTGCCTTTGCACAATTTCAGGACTGGGTCGTGTGGCTCTCCCAGCAGGTCTACCCACCTGCACACCTCCACCACTGTAGTTGCCTCCGAGCTTACCTGCTCCTTAACCTAACCTATCTACCTGGGGAAGGCCCTCTGGCGCTCTCCCCACTCGGTGCCCTCTGGCACTGGGCTACCCGGGTCAGTCCTCCGGATCCTCGGGCCCCATCCACAACCCTACCGGCTCCCAGAGCCCACCTGCGGCCTCACCTGGCCGACATCCTCACAGTGGTGGAGTGCTCAACCAACTACACACACTAACAGGCCACACGCCCAGCCATTTCCACGTCACTAATGCACCCATCCAAACTCCATTCTTCCACACGCACCACAGATGCCAATATCCAACCACAATTTACCTGTACCCTCTACCTAACTCTTAAACTACCCTCCCCGGGTATTCGTGATGGGGTCCATCCTCCTTTCACACCTTCGCACCATCCACTCCACTCCACAGTTTCCACCATACTCACTCCATACCATCCATTCCATACTCCATATATTCCATACTCCATACACCTGTTCAGTTGCACACCTGTGCAATCACTCCTGGTGCTTCCTGCACCCTCCTTCCTCCCTGGACCATTTGGTCAACACAACACTCAATCACCAATTACTCACTCATGCACTGCTCCATACACTTTCGATTCTCAAAACCATTGCCTCAGGCACCCAGATTTTCCCACGCTCATACACACATCTCTCCCGAGCATTGCCTCGCAATTCCTCATTAGCTCGATATCAATACTCACACATACGGCATCATCTAATCTACCTGGTGCCCTGCTAAAACTCGCGCTTCCCCATCGCCCCTTTAAACTATTGCGCTCCCTCGTTGTTATCATCCAACTACCCTCTCTATGTCCCCACTACCTGTTCAAAGTCACTACTAACCTTACCGTTACCTATGGTCATCTTCTCGAGATCCCTATCATTATCCTAACCCTCCCGGGCTAGTTTTCACTGCCATAAACCCCATAACTAGTGCTCCTTTGCCCCCGGTGTGAGAGATGGCAGAGTTGCCATCCCACCACAACGGGCATCTCTCACTACCAATTTGGCCCATCAAATTTCAGCCAATTCTATTCACTATTCTAAATTTTGGATCAAAAACACTATCATCATTACAGTCCGCTATATCTGAGCCTCGGTGCGTTGTCACATCATTAAAACTCGGCTTCGCAAAGCCGAGCAATGAATTCGGGTGGTTTGGTCGCCTGCAGTTGGATCCGTCCGGCATTCACGACTCTGGGGAGGAGGCATGCTCGGGCCGAGATTCCACGCATCATCGCGGCTCGGAACCTTGCGGTCTCCGACCCGATGACCTAGGCTCACCCGGTCGGAACCCCGTCCCCGCCAGGGGGCGAAGGTCCGACCCGGCTCCCCTCCCCCTGAATCGCGCCGATCGCCGCTCTGACGCGGCTCCGACCGTTCAGTGCGGGACCCGGCCCGAATCGAGTGCGACGCTCCGAAGCGGGGCGACGCAGCATCGATCCGCGTGAAGCTTCACATCCAACAAAGCGCGTCGCGCACCGAGCGCCCGCGTCGGCTATCCGTCACTCTAAACGCTACCCCCGTTCAACGTCGATGCTTCACTTGCATGCCCACATGCACACGCGACCCTTTTCACACTCACAAAACCCAGCGTCTCGGCGCCTCCAGTGCATCCCACACACTCCGTCCATTCCACCACCGCACTCCCTGTTACACACCACACCTCTCGCGCACACTCGCCATTCGCACACTTCCTTAACACACCTCACGCACTGTCTTGTGCACTCTCCTCACTCGGTACGTACTCCGTACCACTCACCATGGGCGTGCACTCTTGCATCCACCCACTAACGCGCTCCGATGGGCTCTCCCACACCCGCGCCACAACCAACTCAGGTGTGCTTCCTCGCCCACGTTCCACCACCACCTTACGCTCCATGTCACACTCACCCTCGCACGTACACTCCGTATCGCTCTCACTCCCTGTGTCACACTCCGTACACCCCGACGTGCATTCCCGCTCGCACTCGGTATCACTCCCATACTTTATAACACGCTCACTCTTTGACGCACACTTTTTCCTCACACGCGTGCCATTTTTACTCACACGGGACCCTTCACCAACGCCCGGGTGCCATATCGATCCCAATCGCGCGACAATTCTCTTCGCGCCAAACACTCTGCCGAAAAACCTCTTAGCACCATATACAGCCCGTCTCACCTTTGGGATCCTCCTCTCCATGTGCACCTGCAAATCTTTATAAGGATTAGCAAGTACGGCATCAGGATGTGAACTTAGACTTTGTGCACAATCCATTCCTCCCTGCCGCGAGTGCTTTTCTAAGCCCCCGGTCTCTCCAATTTCAATTCCCATAATTTCTTTGTTCACCTCGACGACCGTTGGCTTTAATAAAATTCCCTCTACCTCAGCGGTCGCCGGCTGCCCCAAACCCCGGGTCGCGATCTCTATACCAGTCATTTTACCCGCGCTTTTCTCCTCCTCGCTCAACCAGCGCTCCTCGACCCGCGTTACCTCGTCGTGCACCCGTGTGCTCCTCCCGCCCAACCTGCGGTCAACCTCCCTCTCGGCTTCCCTCACCTCATATGCGGCTTGTCCCCTCGCCAACCCCTCATTAATTTCTTTGGCTTGGCCAACTATGCCCCCCAGTTTGTCCCCTAATCCGCTTCCGAATCCCTCAAATTTGCTTCCGAGTCCCTCAAATTTGCTTCCGAGTCCCTCCAATCTGCTTCCGAGTCCCTCCAATTTGCTTCCGAGCCGCTCCCCCATTCTGTTTTCCAACCCTCCGAGTTGGTTTCCCATGTGCTGCTCCATTCGATTTTCTAATTGCTCACCCATTTTTTTCAATGTCTCCCCCCTTTCGTCGACTTTTGCCATTAATTGGTCCATAAAAAAATCGCATGTACCCTGGTATCTCGGGCTCGGCTGCCGCGACCACGTGCGAAGCGCCATTTTGTGTCCCTACAACCACGTGCGTGAGGGCGCCATTTTGTGTCCCTACAACCACGTGCGCGAGGGCACCATTTTGTGCACCTGATCCCCCCACAACCACATTACCATTGCTCTCCTCCTCCATTTCCCCCATATACATTTCCCCGAGGTCCTGGGTCGATTCTACCCCCCCTTCTAACTCACCCACCTGCATCCGATCGCCTTGATTGTCCATGGCACGAGTTTTAAATTTAGGATCTTATACAAAATTTCGGCCGCTCCAAATTTTGACCAAATTTTTTTTTGATGTTTAAAAATTTGGTTCAGGCCTCGAATCTCACTCCCAGACACCAATTGTTGCGGAATCCAACGTCGGCCTTCCCCACTTACCAAGGGGGGATTAGTCCCCTCGTTTATATGACTGACCGACGTGGTCCTGGGGGTATGACGTCACGCCCGGTCAGCGCTGGGTAGGGTATTAGGCCCAACCATCCTATGACCTAAATACCAGCACCTACCGGTACGCAAGGAAATACTCCCCCTGCCCACGGTCGCAGCGTAATGGACAAGTTGCGCCGAGCGAAGCGAACTGCACCGTGAGCCGGTTACCAAGACTGACCCGATTGATCTTCGTCGGCCGAATCGCGCCACGGGCCCTCAATGGGGAAACCTCTAAAGCGACCGAATGTGAAGGAAAGAGGACAAAGTAGGAAGAACAGGATTTATTACTATTAATTACTATTTACACAACGAAAGAAACCAAGGAGAAGGAAGAATAACGAAAGTAATTTACAGGAGAAGAAGACACAGTGCAACACTAGCTTACCTATTACACTCTTAATTAATACCCCAGGACAACGTGAAAGACAAACGAACGATCACACTTACACGGGGAAATGCAGGCAGGAATGAATGGCTGAAAGTGGATGGCTTTGAGAGGCAAGGAAGGTTCAGCGGGGACTGGGCACGGTCGGGCCGGAAGGCACCGCCGTCAAAAAGCCGAGCCGCGGTCGTGCGAACTCCCGCGGTTCCAAACTGCGCGGGCGAAGTTACTCTTTACGCACTGCTGCGTCGCGCGCTCCTTGCATTGCCTCGGTCTGTATCTCCTCTGCAGCGCAGCACGTATCTCAGCTGCTTGGACTCATCTGCTCATCTCCGTAGCTCATCTGAGGTGGGGGCGTCTCCCGCGGGTTATATAAGCCCAACCCTTGAACCTTCGCGAACCTCCCAGATCGTTCTCTCTCCGCCCGCTCAAGCCAAACCCCTTCGTGCTGGGTTGGTTGAGCGGGGCCGACTCACTCCTCCTTTCTGTGACGAGGTGCGGAGACACGCCTTTCTTCTCCAAACCGACCGCGGGCCAATGGAGTCCATTTTGCGGCGAAAACCATCCAAACCTGACACTTTGCAGATGGGACCTACTCTTATTTAATTCGGTGCAATGGAGAGTCGACTATTGGGAAACACAGCCTTAAACTACATAGAATAAGGGAATAACTATTTAAAAGGATATATGGTGCCCTGCGTGTATGTTTATTGAATTAACTAAGAGGACGAGCTTCGACCTTTCTTTACATTACGGAGGGTGACATTTACACACAACAAAACCATAATTCTCACATTCGTTATACTTTCTCAAATTCGTTACAATTTCAATTTGTTACAATTTCAAAATTTCAATTTCACACGCATATAAATAATCAGGAACATTCATCAGCAACCGCATCCCAAAATTTCAGAATTGCAATGATTCAGCATGATGGAAAAGGCTGTAATAAAAATGTACACATTTCTGGGTGCTGTACCCGTAGGAAGGTTCAGTATTGCCAAAGCAGTATCTTGGCAATGGTTATACTGGGTGGTTTGCCATTGCCTACCTATCAGTAGATTAGAGCAGGAATTTGGAATTTGTTCAGGGTGCCGGTGATAGCTCGTCTACTCTTCGCGAAGGACGTTGATTTTCTTTTTAATATTTAATGCCCAACAACATATGCTGGTCGACGGGGTGCCAAGTTCAACATGGAAGGCACACACATTGATGAATCACTCTGCCTGTGAAACCATAGGATGTCAGTTTATACCTGGGACAGGGTTCAAGCCCAGACTGTTATAGGCGAGTGTGACACATACACATCCTATGCAAATATCAGCTTTTGTGATTGGATACATCGTTGAGTCAGTCACTAGACAAAAGCTAAATAAGGTGCCAAAAAGGAGAAAAACCAAATACAGACAAAAACTTTGAATCATTAAATGCAGAAATTTTTATCATAGAAGTTGTGAAATAAAAACTTTGAATGCGTAATAACTGCATCTGATAAGATTTTGTGAAACATGAGGAATGAGTAGGATGAAAAAGAAAATTATTTACTACATACATATATATGTATGTATATATATTGTTGTGGATATGAGGATTGTGTTTTTTTATTGTGTTTTTTTTATTGCTTTATTGTGGACCCTCCTGCCTCCAGTTGTGTATAAAGGTCAAAGGGCGTCCCGTAGTTAGGTCATAAACAATCACGGTTAGCCAATCATAGATTTCCTCCTTGTTGGTAGTTATTTCCCTATTCTGTGTATTAGGCTAAGGATTTGTCTTCCATTAATTAATACTCCATTGCACCGAATTCAGACAAGGTAGATTCCCTGCACATTCCCCTTTCCTCAATTGCCAACTGCATTGAGCGGTTCGCTGAATTCTGCTGCAGCTGTGGGTTGTTGTTTTCGCTCCAAGACTCCATGAGCCACGAGGTCGTCTCGGAGCCAAAGGTGGGAGGAGTCGGCCCAGCGGCGGGGACAAGGTTGGTCCTTGTCATTAATTTTTAATTAATTAATTTATATCATTAATCCTTTATATCTACCCCCACTCTAAGGGTGGGGTCGGTGAGCCCTCGTGACCAATCAGGGCCGAGGCGAGCTCACCGATGGGCGTGTCCAAGCGGCCGGCGGCTGGATCACCGGGGGGCGATATAAAGTGCGTGCGCATGCGTCAGGACAGTGGTTAGTAGTTGGTTGTCGGTGGTGAGGAGTTGGTTGGTGGTTGGTGGCTAAAAGTACAGTTGTTGTTGAAGGAGGAAGGGTCGATGAAGAAAGAGAGTGGCGTTGGAGGAGGACGAGTTGAGTGTGGCATTAAGTGGCATTAAAGTGGAGCTGAAGAGCCCGGAGTCCAGCACGAAGCGCCCATCCGCTCGTGGTGAACAATACGCGCCGCTGCACACGAAGGCTTTCCCGCCAAGAACGCGAGTCGACTCCTGGAGCGGGACCTTGACGCCTGCAGTGGCCTGGGCCTTCCCATTCCTCCTTCCAGCCAATCCACTCTGCAATTCCCCATGTGAGTCTGTCTTTGTTTGTTCTGTCCCTGGGTTAATTAAGACTGTAATAGACAAGCTAGAATTTTCACTGTGTCCTTCTGGTCCGTCCCTCTTTCTGCTTTATTTTCTTATTCTTCCTCCTCCTTGGTTTCTTTTGATTGTAAATAGCAAATAAATCCTATTCGTATTTCAAACCCTTTTTGTCTTCTTCTTCACATCCGTCATCTTTGTCTTTTTCCTCATTGAATATCTGTGGCACGATTTGGCCAACGTTCAGAATCGGGTCTAGTCATTGTTAACGGTTCGGGCCGCGGCGCCATCCCCTCGGCAAATTAACATCTTATCCGCGGTCCGTAACAATATATATATATATATATATATATATATATACACAGACTTGGCATTCAATATGGAATATTTTTTTTGTGGGGGTGAACTTACTTTTCAAGATGTCTTAGAACCAAAAGTTCATTGGCATTATGTTGAAATTATTCTAGATTTTGTTAATGTGACCTTTAAAAGAAACAAAAACCACATTTGACATTTCAAAACAAATAAATTGATCCTTGAAAGTGATGTAAACTGATATCGAACTCAATTCATGGACAGTACTGTGTTAAACTTCTGTACGTTTTCCAGAAGTATCTCTTGATTTTGCACATTAGCCAAATTTTTTTTAAACTAAAACAAAAGTTTAATTACGACTGGGATTACGGACAGTAAAATTACAGTTCAGTACTTCGTGTAACCCCCACGAGCATTCAGGAGAGCATGTACACGTTGAGGCATGCTGTTCACGAGATTTGCCACGGTTTGGACAGGAATCGCTTGCCATGCAGTGACAATAGCCTGCTGCAATTCACGCACAGAGGTGGGCTGCTGGTCCAAGTGGTCGATTTGACGCGTTAATTCTGCCCACAAGTTCTCTATCGGATTCATATCCGGGGACATGGCAGGCCACTCCATATGCTCTACACCACGGTCAGCAAGAAAGTGTTGGATCATGCGAGCACGATGAGGCCGTGCATTGTCATCTTGGAAGACAAAGTTTCCTTGAAAGGTTGCACGAGAAAATGGAAGCAATGTTTCTTCCAGAATTGCCCTGTACTTGAACTGGTTCAGGTTTCCATTCAGAACAACCAGGTCAGTTTTGCCCCCTGCATGAAAAGCAGCCCAAACGGTCACCCCACCACCTCCAGCTTGGACTCTTGGCACTATACAATCTTTGTTGTAGGCTTCATGCACTTGTCTGCACACTCGGACGCGGCCATCTTGACGATAGACCAGAAATCTAGACTCGTCACTGAAGATCACGTGATTCCAGTGTCCTGGCTGCCATTGACGGTGCTCTCTGGCCCACTGCAATCGGCGCTGGCGGTGTTGTCTGGTCAGGCGTTGCTTTCTCAGGGGACGCCTGGCACGATAGCCTGCTTGAACCAGTCGTTGGTTGACTAGCCTTCTGGATACAGGCACATTTGTCAGTTGCTGCCACTCAGCCCTAAGCCGATTAGCTGACTTGATACGGCCATTGTGGACTAACCGGTGCAGCTGGCGATCATCCCTCCTTGTGGTTCTGCGGGGACGTCCTGGCCTCGGTATTGGAGTAGGGACACCCCTCTGAGCATTTCGTTTCAGGATCTTTGACACCTGACCTTGAGTGATGCCATACTGCCGAGCAATAGCACGCCGTTTCATGCCGTAATTTCGTAAAGCCACCACTCCATGACAAACAGCATTGTCGAGTTGACGGACCATCTCCAGAGGAAGCGGCAATAACTTTTGGAGATGTGCAGCAGTTGTTTTCCACTAATACAGAACGCAATAACCCTTGTATACCCGACTGTGAAGCAAGTCATCAAATGCATCTGTCCGTACATTTTGCCACGCCACCTGTGATATAATCCTGTTGTTGACTTCTTGCTGCGACAGACAATCAGTGACATGGTTCTTTTAACAAATAAATCACCAAAGTGCAAAAGAAACTCAACAGATTGATATACTGAGTTAAGAAAGTAAACCCAAGTCAAGAAAAAAAAAAAATTCCATATTAAATGCCAAGTCTGTATATATATATAGTTACGGTTTGTGACCTTTTTCTTCTTCCTTCCCCCACACCCCCCTGTGAGTTAGACCAAGTGGTTTGGTCCATGGGTATAAATCCTATGATTGGCTGTGGGGCAGGGGAGGGGCCAGGAAGGTGATTCAGAGGGGAGAGGGGCCATTTTGGAAGAGACCTCATGGCGGAGTGCCTTTTCGTGTGCTCGTCGAGTTGTCAGCAGAAACCTCTGTACCCGAAGGTTGACTTATGCCGGATCAACCCCTGCTACCACCTCGGTACCTGAAGGTTGACTTATACCGGATCAACCCCTGCAGCCACCTCTGCACCTGACGGTGGACTTGGATTAAACTCCGCCTGCCCTGGGGCCTACTGCTGGGCTGCCTTGGGGCCTACTCGTGAACTTGCCTACTCCTACCCTCTTGTGCTGGGCCTGCACTGGGGCCTACTGCTGGGCCGGCACTGGGGCCTACTGCTGGGCTTGCCTTGGGGCCTACTCGTGAACTTGCCTACTCCTACCCTCTTGTGCTGGGCCTGCCCTGGGGCCAACCACTGGGCCTGCCTTGGGGTCTACTACGGGGCCTACCCTTGGACCGGCCTACCCTTGGACCGGCCTACCCTTGGACCGGCCTACCCTTGGACCGGCCTACAATTGGACCGGCCTATTCGGGTTTTTCCCTCTCTTCTCCCTTCTTTGTTTTATGTGTAGGAAGAGATGTTTTCGTGTGATAATAAATAAATAAAGACCGTGTGATTGAAGGCTTGGTCTGGTGTGATTCAGGCCGTAACAATATATATAAATATAAAGTTGCGAATTTCGAGCTCGTCGACCGACTGAGGGGGGGGGGGGGGGGGGGTTAAGCCCTGCTCCCCCTCGAGCTTCGAGTCCACGAGGCCACCCCCACACTATACTCATGGTGGACGGATTCCTGGGCAATTCCAGCCGCTGAGCCTGCAGCTAACGCGTGGAAGGGTTAACGGTCACGACCCGAGTACCTTCGACACACGCAGCCATGATACGGGGGCTGAACCTTGCATGAGTCACGCTGGTCTTTAACGCCCGAGCGGTTTGTGCATCGTGGAACTCGTGCCGTTAACACTATGAACCCAATCGAGCAGTTTTAACTCGTGCAATGCCAGGCCAATGGTGAAAGGATGAAGACGGCCAGGTTGGAAACAAACCACAGGATTTATTCACAAATGTACAATAGTTATAGAAAAGGGATACAGTGGAGAACCTTAACGGCCTTACTTACTTTCACGGACAAGGGCTCTCAGACTCGTTCGGGGAAGGGGAGGAAGAGGGGAATGCGCCCAAAGCACGGCCGCTTGGTGCAGTTCGCCTGGACGGCTCGTTTGGCGGATCCCCCCCAAGGATGTTCGCGGCAGGGACGTCGATCACAGTCGTGCACGTAACGGGAATCCGAGGAGCATATCCCAAAGTCAGCGAGGCAAAGCGCACGTAACGGGAATCCGAGGAGCATATCCCAAAGTCAGCGAGGCAAAGCGCACGTGCAGGGAGTCCAGGCAGAGGTCGTCAGGGCAGAGAGCGCGTTCAGAGTCCCGGGCCAGAGAGAACCAGCCTGCCACAGAGAGAGGGAGAACGGGGGTCCAGGCCGGGTTTTATAGCCCCCCCCCCCCGGAGCCCCACTTGAATGTTCCACGGGCCTCCACTGGCCGCCGGGGGTTACGTGTCGTGACAGCCCCTTATTAGTCACTCCCTTTAGCTCTCATTGGCTGCCGTTATTGGCCACTCACTTTAGCTCCCATTGGCTGTTCGCTGCTTACCAGCCACGCCCTCCAGCTCCTCCCTCGGGCCTGCTAGACTTGTCCTAGGCCCATGACATGGCATTCCAGGCTTCAATGAGGCCTACCCTTACTCTACCTGCCTCAACGCATACTAACACTGGGAAGGAGACTATACTTCACATTTAATAAGAATAAGTAACTAAGCAAGGCTACATGTTGTGGTGCAACTAACTATAGGGGGGTTGCCATGGATTGCAGAATTGCAATGATTCAGAATGATGGAAAAGGATGTAATAAAAATGTACACATTCCTGGGTGTTGTGCCCGTAGGAAGGTTCAGTATTGCCAAAGCAGTTTCTTGGCAATGGTTATACTGGGTGGTTTGCCATTGCCGACCCATCAGTAGATTAGAGCAGGAATTTGGAATTTGTTCAGGGTGCCGGTGATAGCTCGTCTACTCTTCGCGAAGGACGTTGATTTTCTTTTTAATCTTTAATGCCCAACAACGAATGTTGGTCGACGGGGCGCCAAGTTCAACATGGAAGGCACACACATTGATGAATCACTCTGCCTGTGAAACCATAGGATGTCAGTTTATACCTGGGACAGGGTTCAAGCTCAAGCTGTTATAGGCGAGTGTGACACATACACATCCTATGCAAATATCAGCTTTTGTGATTGGATACATCGTTGAGTCAGTCACTAGACAAAAGCTAAATAAGGTGCCAAAAAGGAGAAAAACCAAATACAGACAAAAACTTTGAATCATTAAATGCAGAAATTTTTATCATAGAAGTTGTGAAATAAAAACTTTGAATGCGTAATAACGGCATCTGATAAGATTTTGTAAAACATGAGGAATGAGTAGGATGAAAAAGAAAAATCTTTACTACACACACATATATATATATATATATATATATATATATATATATATATATATATATATATATATATATATATATATATATATATATATATATATCTATATATATATACACATTTATATTTTTATATATATATACTGAAACACAAAAGAAACTTACCACCTTTGAAACCTTTAAATATCAACAATAACACTGCGTGTAGTAAATGTGTGAACTTATTTGTGGACAATAGTGTCCTCACTGTCAGACAAAACGGTCACGGATGGTCACTTGAACCTTCAATGGTCACTTCATAGCACAGCTGTTGAACAGCCGTTTTGACTGTCGGTGATTAGCCAAGGGGTACGGGATGATTTTAATGAGCTGCACGTGATGTCTTGGTATTGGCTTTAAAAAGGCCAGTGCAAAATGGGAATTTCAATCAACATGCCACGATTGTCAAGGGATCAACGGCAGCGTGCCCTGGGCATGCTGCAAGGCGGACTGAGCTACCGTGAGGTGGCACGTCGCCTTGGCTGTTCACACCAGACGATATCGGCCCTGGTGGACAGAGACACCCTCCACAACTCTGCAGATAACAGACCTCGATCAAGGAGGCCAAGAGTCACCACTGCAAGGCAGGACAGGCAGATGGTCCAAAGTCACCTGCGGGATCGATTCCGTCCAGCATCCTGCACTGCGGCAGAAACTCCGGGGCATGCAAACCCACGGATCTCCAATGATACTGCACGAAGACGACTGCATGACTATGGTCTGACTGCCAGAAGACCATACAGAGGCCCCGTGATGACGGCTGCCCATCGCCGCAACCGACAGAGATGGTGCCAGCAGCATCAGCGGTGGACCTTGGCACAGTGGAATGAGGTCGCTTTCAGCGATGAGTCAAGGTTCTGTGTGGACAGTCCTGATGGGCGTGAGCGTGTCTGGAGAAGAACTGGCGAGCGATATGCCGATTGTTGCGTGCGTCAAGCCAACAGGTGGGGTGGCCCAAGTGTGATGGTGTGGGCCGCCATATCAGGCCGGTACAGGACGCCAATGGTGGTTGTGGATGGGAATCTTAACGCCCAGCGGTATGTGGATAACATTCTGCGACCTCATCTGCTGCCATTCCTGCTAGACCACCCAGAACTGAGAACCTTTCAGCATGACAACGCTCGTCCCCATGCTGCTCGCTTTACCACTGCATTTCTCCAAGGCGAGAACATCAACACCATGCAGTGGCCTGCGCTCTCCCCTGACCTGAATCCCACAGAGCACCTGTGGGATGAGCTTGGGAGACGCGTAGTTGGCAGGGCCAGGACACGGGCAGAGCTGCTTCAGACATTGAGGACTGAGTGGGACAGAATCCAGCAGCAATCCATCCAAAGACTGGTAGGCAGTATACGCCGACGATGCACTGCCTGTATCCAAAACAATGGTGGCCACACACGCTATTGAAAGGGGACTGACATTGCACCCTGTGCTGTTCTGTACTGTAGAACAAACTGATGAGATGGTGTATCTTGGTCAAAAACTTGACATGTCATCAATAAAATGCCAATGTTTCAATTAGCAATTGTTGGTTTGTTTTATTTTGAACTGTTACAATTTTATTACATTTCAAACAAGTGGTAAGTTTCTTTTGCGTTTTCGGTCTTTTTGAAGTTGGTCAAAATGGTCAAATTTTTCGGTCAAAATGCCAATTTTGCACTGGCCTTTTTAAAGCCAATATCAAGACATCACGTGCAGCTCATTAAAATCATCACATACCCCTTGGCTAATCACTGACAGTCAAAACGGCTGTTCAACAGCTGTGCTATGAAGTGACCATTGAAGGTTCAAGTGACCATCCGTGACCGTTTTGTCTGATAGTGAGGACACTATTGTCCACAAATAAGTTCACACATTTACTACACGCAGTGTTATTGTTGATATTTAAAGGTTTCAAAGGTGGTAAGTTTCTTTTGCGTTTCAGTATATATATACATATATATATATATATATATATATATATATATATATATATATATATATATATATATATATATATATATATATATATATATATATTGTTGTGAATATGAGAATGTTTTTTTTATTTTGTGGTGGTGGTAAAATGTTGTAAAAGGTTGTTGTAAAAGGTTGTTGTAAATATCACCCCTCCTCCCTCCGTTGTGGTTGTATAAAGGTCAAAGGGCGTTCCCGTAGTTAGTCCATAAAAAACATACATGCAGGACACGATATATCTTTTCTTTTGATAGTTATCTCTTATTCTGTGTTTTAGGATAAGGCTGTGTCTCCCATTAATTAAAAGTACTCCATTGCACCAGTGAAAGAGAATAGATCCCCCTTTCATTCCCATCCCCAAAAATCCCCATTTCCTTCACATCCCCCTTTCGTGATTGCCGACCCTCGATTGCCATATTACATCCCCTCTCGTCATTGCTGAGCCTCGATTCCCAATCACCTCCCCTCCAATAACCGCCATTGACCACGAGGCTCGAGTCAGGGAAGAAAGGCGTGTCTCCACCTCGTCAGAGGAGGGGAGGGGCGCGCCCGCCCGTCGTCGTCCGGGGCGGAGCCCGAGGGTCGTGCGACCAGCCAGGGCCGAGGTGAGCGCCCCGATGGGCGTGTCCAAAGCGCCGGGGGCGTGATCGCTGGGGGCGCTATAAAAGGGCGCAACCGGAAGTGGAGAAAGAAGAAGAAGAAAGAGAGATGCACTCTGGGTTGGAAAAAGAAGGGTTGTGAAGAGAGGAGGAGTTGGTTGCAAGGAGTTGGTCACAGTCGGTTGCCAGAGAGGGGAGTCGGTGGTGAGAAGTGAGAGAAGCAAGAAAGAGTTGAGGGTTGAGGGTTGAGGGTTGAGGGACCAGACCAGTGAGACAAGTCCTGGGAACGCAGCGGACGGAGGCCGCCGCAGCAGCGACACCCGGCAACCGCCAAAGGGGGCCTGAACGGCGGTTTGGAGCAGGGCCAACAAAAAGGAACGGCGGCTGCCAAACGCACGATTGAGCTGCAAGACCCCCCCTTGGACCTTTCCTCTCCCTCCAGCCATCCACCTTCTGCCATCCCTGGCATTCCCCACGTGAGTCAGCGTTCTGTTTGTTCTGTCCTGGGATATAAGTTAAGTCTGTAGGTAAGCTAAATTTGCACTGTGTCACCTGCGTCTTGTGCTTGTAAATAAACGTGACATCTGTCTTTTTGCTTGTGTGTAAATAGTAGGAATAAATGTAGTAGTATTTCAAACCTTTTTTTGTCTCCGTTTTCCTCTTGCATTGCGTCGCTTTTGTCTTTTCCCTCATTGAGCAGCTAGGGTGCGATACAACCAACGTTCGGGTGGAATCGGGTGAGTTTTGTTAGGTCGCGGTTTTAAACCACCGCTCGGTCTATAACATCCTAACCGCGATCTGTAACAATATATATATATATATATACTGTATATATACTGTATATATATATATATATACATACATATATATATATATATATATATATATATATATATATATACGTATATATATATATATATATATTACCTCCCCAAACCCCAGTTACGGTGCACCTCAGAGTCTCGAGAGGGAACGCGGCAGAAAGATTTGTTATTTTGAGTGTTTTAATAAACCATGCTAAAACCACACCAATGCAATTGTAGAACAAAACAAGTAATTGCATTAAGAACTCTCACATACACAATAATAACACTATTAAAGAAAGTACCATGAAAACATCACTTGCATTAAATGAACATTACATATGATGGTACTATCATTCCCCAATGCTATCAAAGCAATAAACTCACGATACGACAAACGTGAGTGGAATGTAACATTCCCCAAAGTCCGTGCACGGATCCCCACGTGGGGTAAAGCCATGCAGAACGACGAGGACAGGCAGGTATCGGAACGGAGGTGGACGAGGATTTACGAGGTGAAAGGTCGATATGGGAATTAAGCCGATATGTAAACCAATGGCATTCAACACGATGATGTCGATATGGGAGACAGACCCAGAGTGGAATAATGCAGGTGTAGAGGCCTGTGAGAGGGAGACCAGCCAAGAGCAAAATGCCCACGTACTCAGTGGGGCAAGAGAGAGCGGCCAGAAAGCGAATCAATGTCTTGAAAATCCCTTTGTTCACCCTCGCTGAGGGTGGGGGAGAATCTTGGAGGTGTCCTGGCTCTCAATTGGTGGAGCCCTTTACTCCGCCCTACAGGCTCCCCCAAAAATTTTCAGGACCTGATTGGTTCGTTTCTGAACCTGGACACCATGGTGTGCCTTGGAGCGGAAAAATCCCTTTGTTCACCCTCGCTGAGGGTGGGGGGGAATCTTTGAGGTGTCCTGGCTCCCAATTGGTGGAGCCCTTTACTCCGCCCCACAGGCTCCCCCAAAAATTTTCAGGACCTGATTGGTTCGTTTCTGAACCTGGACACCATGGTGTGCCTTCGAGCCTGGTGCATAGCCTGGTAAATTATCCCTCATGAGAGGAGGACCTGTCTTTCCCTTTCCCAAACACATAAAGACATATCCCAAAATAAGGGGAAGGGGCTAAGATAATGGTCTGCTATGAAATAACTATTCTAAGGGACCTGCATGGTGGTTGACATTACTTTTTAGTGGTTTCCCAAAACCACAACAATATATACAGTCACGTGAAAAAGTATGTACACCCCATGTAAAGTTTTGACTTTTTCAACATATTTCAACATATAGCTATTTGATCTTCATTTTAACAATATTGATAGATAAAGGTGATATAATATAACAAATATCATGAAACATTTACATTTTGTAGTCCATTGTATAATTTAAATAAACATAAATGCAAATTTTGCATGTGGAAAAAGGAAGTACACCCCTAAATTTATCACTATTTCAAATACCTAAAATTGATTGATGCCATGAGTATTGTGGCCATTGATGATGTATGATATTGCAATTGGGCATGTAGAGAGGATGGAGGTTGTGGTGAGCGGGTTTGTGAGGAGGTGGTTGGGAGTGCCACGCTGTTTGACGAACATTGCCTTTTATGGTCAGGGTGGAAAACTCCAGTTGCCCTTGACATCATTAACCGAGGAGTTTAAGGTGGTGAGGGTGCGGGAGTTCATGATGTTGCGGGATTCAAGTGATGTAGTGGTAAAGAATGCTCTCCCAGAGAAGAAGGGAAGTTGGAAGTGGAATGCAAGAGCAGAGGTGGACGAGATGGAGGAGCGGTTGCAACAGGAGGAGGTCGTGGGGATGGTACAGCATGGGAAGCATGGCTTGGGGGTGGATGAAGCATGAGCGATGGAGAAAGGCATGTGTGAAAGAGAGGAGGAAGATGGTTGAGAGGGAGGTGAGAAGAAAGGAGGCGAAGCAGTCAGACAGGCACAGCAAGGTGCTTGGACGCGGTGGGAAGGTGTGCGGGTGAGGATGTTGAAGTGGCAAGAGATTTGGAGGATGGAGCCAATATTGTTGAGTTTCCTGTTGAGATTGTGGGGGTTGTTGCCGGAGGAGAAATGTTATTTGTGTGGAGGGGTGGAGGTATACAAGATCAAGGTCCGTGTAAGAGCTAACATTAGTCACACAAAAAAAACAAACGGACATATAAAACATACAATAAAGGCAGCGGGAGACAAGATGGAGAGAGAGGGAAGCACACAAGCACAACAGTAGAGAACAGGGACATTGGGAGATCTGTGGGAGGGAGAGGGCTTGGGGGGAGGAGGCAGGGGTTTTTCAAATTATGCATAAATATTTGTATTAAATAGCCTACACTGACTTAAAAATGGTATAATATATATAATATATACATTACAAAAATTAAATATTCAATCAATTAATCAAAGTATTTCAAATTTATGTCTTATTTCAGTTATGCAGGAAAAATGTATTTACTTTGTGTCAAATAGCACAAGCTGTTAATAAAAATTAAATATTCAATCAATTAATCAAAGTATTTCAAATTATGCATTTTATTTCAATAATACAGGGAAAATGTATTTACTTTGTGTCAAATAGCACAAGCTGTTCATAAAAATTAAATATTCAATCAATTAATCAAAGTATTTCAAATTATGCGTCTTATTTCAATAATACAGGGAAAATGTATTTACTTTGTGTCAAATAGCACAAGCTGTTAATAAAAATTAAATATTCAATCAATTAATGTATTTCAAATTATGCGTCTTATTTCAGTTATACAGGAAAAATGTATTTACTTTGTGTCAAATAGCACATGCTGTTAATAAAAATTAAATATTCAATCAATTAATCAAAGTATTTCAAATTATGCGTCTTATTTCAGTTATACAGGAAAAATGTATTTATTTGTTTCAAATAGCACATGCTGTTAATAAAAATTAAATATTCAATCAATTAATCAAAGTATTTCAAATTATGCATTTTATTTCAATAATACAGGGAAAATGTATTTACTTTGTGTCAAATAGCACAAGCTGTTAATAAAAATTAAATATTCAATCAATTAATGTATTTCAAATTATGCGTCTTATTTCAGTTATACAGGAAAAATGTATTTACTTTGTGTCAAATAGCACAAGCTGTGAATAAAAATTAAATATTCAATCAATTAATGTATTTCAAATTATGCGTCTTATTTCAGTTATACAGGAAAAATGTATTTACTTTGTGTCAAATAGCACATGCTGTTAATAAAAATTAAATATTCAATCAATTAATCAAAGTATTTCAAATTATGCGTCTTATTTCATTTATACAGGGAAAATGTATTTACTTTGTGTCAAATAGCACATGCTGTTAATAAAAATTAAATATTCAATCAATTAATCAATGTATTTCAAATTATGCGTCTTATTTCAATAATACACGGAAAATGTATTTACTTTGTGTCAAATAGCACATGCTGTTAATAAAAATTAAATATTGTCACGCAACCGTGATTAACACCACAGTTACGGATGGCCGATTGCGAGACTTTACACTCCCGAGGCGAAAACTCAATGGCGGATTCAAACTCAACACAAAGTTAAACGCGCGGAAGGGCAGACACAGCAAGCTCCGCAGCCCTATCTATTAAAATGAAACACCCAGGAAAACTGCGTTCAGATATATACAGAAAATAATATAAGGATTTATTATTTATAAGTAAAGACAGTGAAAAAGCCCGCGCCGGTAATACTAATAACTCGAATAAGCCTAAATTGGGATCCCACACACAACAGATATCAAACACGATACGAGGGAGGTGAATACGAAAATAACACGTCTTTTAGTTTTATGCAAAGTGTATTCGCGGGTACGGCCTTACCTCGTCCTTGTCGTCTTGGTGACCGCCGTCCAACACCCGGCTCCTTTCGTCCCGCGGCACGCCTCACTCCAAGTTCCACGGCCCCGCGGCCCTCTCCGTCCGCCTCCAAGCGCCACCAGGCCTCGTCGGTTCAACGGCCCACCCACACCACGAGCTCCTTGGCTCCAACGGTCCAACGCAGGGCTGCACAAAGCAAACGAACTCCACTTGACTCGACTCGACTCTCTTCGGGAGTGCTGGCAGCCAAGTCCAACTGTTCAGTGCCAACTGCCAACTCCAACGAACTCTCTCTCAAAATGGCGTCCGACCGTCCAATATATCTCTCGCCGATGACGTCACATTGGCGCACTCCTCAGCCAATAATAGCCTCCCAACTCGCCGGCTCGCCCAGGTCACGCCCTCTGCGGCATCGCTCCACTCTCCCGTCCCCGACCCCGCGGTCCTTGTGTTATAACACGTGCCAGGCGAGGTTTGTAGGCCTTGGAGGTGTAAACGGTGGCGGCCAATTGTGGCGGTGTTTTTGGCCTGGTTTCCTGTCCATTTGTTCCGAAGTCATTGTCAGGGAAAGGAATTATTTAATGTTGCGCTAAGGACCTAACTAATGTTTATGTGGTTTGCAGTGCCATAATGGACAAAGGTTTGACTACTAGGTGAAACTCACAGGGGCGTTACCTTTAATCCCTCACTATTTAACACTCGAACCTCCAGGTAGATCCACAATCATACATCTTCCCCCGACAAACGCCTAAACATCAAGAACTTATTACATGTAGAGTCCCTGTCACGACAGCCGAATACCTACCTATTCAGATCTACCTAGCTCTAGATGTTGCTCTACCAAATTCATAACAATATTCAATCAATTAATGTATTTCAAATTATGTGTCTTATTTCAGTTATACAGGAAAAATGTATTTACTTTGTGTCAAATAGCACATGCTGTTAATAAAAATTAAATATTCAGATGATCTCTGATCATCAATTTGGTTTCAGACCTGGTCACTACTCTGGACATGCTGCTTCTACTTTCTCAACAATGGAGGTCCTCAATGCCAAACAGGAAATTAGAGCTGTCTCCCTTGACATTTCACGTGCCTTCGATACGGTCTGGCACCCTGCTCTGCTCTCCAAACTCTCCTCCTTTGGTATCCATGGAAATCTCCACACATGGCTGGCGGACTTCCTCTCTGGTCGTAGTCAACGTGTGGCCCTGAATGGGTTTCTCTCATCTCCTCTTCCTGTTCAGGCTGGAGTTCCCCAAGGTAGTGTTCTGGGCCCTGTGCTTTTTCTGGTCTTCATCAATGATCTCTCTGACTCTCTTGAAAATCCTCTCTATCTCTTTGCTGACGACTCTACTCTCTGTCGCTCCATTCCTCATCCCTCAGATCGGCAGTCTGCAGCCTCCTCACTCTCTGCAGACCTGGACAAAATCACAGACTGGTCAAACAAGTGGAACATGTCTTTCAATCCTGACAAATCTCACACTCTTACGATGTCTCTCCGAAAGGACCGACTGGACAACCCTCCCATCTACTTTCTCAACAATCCTCTCCAAGAAGTTCTGTCGCTCAAGCTTTTGGGTCTCACTATCTGCCATGATCTTTCTTGGGAAAACCACATTTCCAAGCTGGCCTCCAAAGCCAGTCGCCGACTGGGCATCCTCCGTCGTGCGAAGTCCTTCCTTGGCACACCTGAGCTCCTCACCACATACAAGGCTTTCATCCGCAGCTCAATGGAATACTGTTCCCCCCTCTGGGCTGGTGCTCCTGCCTCACACCTTGCTCGGCTTCACGCTGTTGAGGCCAAAGCTTTCAGAATCATTGGAATCTCCTGCGATGTAGTCAACGCCGAGGGCCTTTCACTCACTCACCGCAGGCAGGTTGGTGGTCTTTCTGTCTTCTACCGACTCCTCTCCAGCCGTGCTCCACCAGCTCTCTCTGTGCTCTGTCCCCCCAATATTCCTTCAGGTCGCACAAGATCTGCCTGCAACCCTCTTATGGTTAAACTGCCAAAGTCTAGGCTCTCTGCTCACCTTCACTCTTTCATTCCCCTTTTCTCCCGCCTCTGGAACAAACTCCCACACTCCCTTCAATCCCACTCCTCCCTCCAGGTCTTTAAAACAGCTGTTCACCACCATCTCTTATCTTCCCCCATCGAAAACCTTGATCTTTTCTACCCCCGGTAATTCACCCCAGAGTCCTTGCAGTGTTCATATGTTTTAATCCTCTCCCACCTCCCCCCAAGTCCTCCCGATGTCCCTGCTCTCAAATGTTGTGTTTGTGTCCTTCCCTCTCTTCCCCCTCTCTTTTGTGTCCTTCCCCCCCTCTCCCCATCTTGTCTGCCGCTCCCCTTGTTTTTTGTGTTTTGTGTGTCGGTTTGTCTTTTTGTGTGATTAATGTTAGCTCTTTCACGAGCCTCGATCTTGTATACAAAAACCAAAAAAAAAAAAAAAAAAAAAAAAAATTCAATCAATTAATGTATTTCAAATTATGCGTCTTATTTCAGTTATACAGGAAAAATGTATTTACTTTGTGTCAAATAGCACATGCTGTTAATAAAAATTAAATATTCAATCAATTAATCAAAGTATTTCAAATTATGCATCTTATTTCAGTTATACAGGAAAAATGTATTTACTTTGTGTCAAATAGCACATGCTGTTAATAAAAATTAAATATTCAATCAATTAATCAATGTATTTCAAATTATGCGTCTTATTTCAATAATACAGGGAAAATGTATTTACTTTGTGTCAAATAGCACATGCTGTTAATAAAAATTAAATATTCAATCAATTAATGTATTTCAAATTATGCGTCTTATTTCAATAATACAGGGAAAATGTATTTAACTTTGTGTCAAATAGCACATGCTGTTAATAAAAATTAAATATTCAATCAATTAATCAAAGTATTTCAAATTATGCATCTTATTTCAGTTATACAGGAAAAATGTATTTACTTTGTTTCAAATAGCACATGCTGTTAATTAAAATTAAATATTCAATCAATTTTTTTTTTTTTTGTTTGTTTTTTTTTGTTGTATACAAGATCGAGGCTCGTGAGAGAGCGAAATTATTTCAAATTATTTCAAAAATTAATCAAAGTATTTCAAATTATGCATTTTATTTCAATAATACAGGGAAAATGTATTTACTTTGTGTCAAATAGCACAAGCTGTTAATAAAAATTAAATATTCAATCAATTAATGTATTTCAAATTATGCATCTTATTTCAGTTATACAGGAAAAATGTATTTACTTTGTGTCAAATAGCACAAGCTGTGAATAAAAATTAAATATTCAATCAATTAATGTATTTCAAATTATGCGTCTTATTTCAGTTATACAGGAAAAATGTATTTACTTTGTGTCAAATAGCACATGCTGTTAATAAAAATAAAATATTCAATCAATTAATCAAAGTATTTCAAATTATGCGTCTTATTTCATTTATACAGGGAAAATGTATTTACTTTGTGTCAAATAGCACATGCTGTTAATAAAAATTAAATATTCAATCAATTAATCAATGTATTTCAAATTATGCGTCTTATTTCAATAATACACGGAAAATGTATTTACTTTGTGTCAAATAGCACATGCTGTTAATAAAAATTAAATATTGTCACGCAACCGTGATTAACACCACAGTTACGGATGGCCGATTGCGAGACTTTACACTCCCGAGGCGAAAACTCAATGGCGGATTCAAACTCAACACAAAGTTAAACGCGCGGAAGGGCAGACACAGCAAGCTCCGCAGCCCTATCTATTAAAATGAAACACCCAGGAAAACTGCGTTCAGATATATACAGAAAATAATATAAGGATTTATTATTTATAAGTAAAGACAGTGAAAAAGCCCGCGCCGGTAATACTAATAACTCGAATAAGCCTAAATTGGGATCCCACACACAACAGATATCAAACACGATACGAGGGAGGTGAATACGAAAATAACACGTCTTTTAGTTTTATGCAAAGTGTATTCGCGGGTACGGCCTTATCTCGTCCTTGTCGTCTTGGTGACCGCCGTCCAACACCCGGCTCCTTTCGTCCCGCGGCACGCCTCACTCCAAGTTCCACGGCCCCGCGGCCCTCTCCGTCCGCCTCCAAGCGCCACCAGGCCTCGTCGGTTCAACGGCCCACCCACACCACGAGCTCCTTGGCTCCAACGGTCCAACGCAGGGCTACACAAAGCAAACGAACTCCACTTGACTCGACTCGACTCTCTTCGGGAGTGCTGGCAGCCAAGTCCAACTGTTCAGTGCCAACTGCCAACTCCAACGAACTCTCTCTCAAAATGGCGTCCGACCGTCCAATATATCTCTCGCCGATGACGTCACATTGGCGCACTCCTCAGCCAATAATAGCCTCCCAACTCGCCGGCTCGCCCAGGTCACGCCCTCTGCGGCATCGCTCCACTCTCCCGTCCCCGACCCCGCGGTCCTTGTGTTATAACACGTGCCAGGCGAGGTTTGTAGGCCTTGGAGGTGTAAACGGTGGCGGCCAATTGTGGCGGTGTTTTTGGCCTGGTTTCCTGTCCATTTGTTCCGAAGTCATTGTCAGGGAAAGGAATTATTTAATGTTGCGCTAAGGACCTAACTAATGTTTATGTGGTTTGCAGTGCCATAATGGACAAAGGTTTGACTACGAGGTGAAACTCACAGGGGCGTTACCTTTAATCCCTCACTATTTAACACTCGAACCTCCAGGTAGATCCACAATCATACATCTTCCCCCGACAAACGCCTAAACATCAAGAACTTATTACATGTAGAGTCCCTGTCACGACAGCCGAATACCTACCTATTCAGATCTACCTAGCTCTAGATGTTGCTCTACCAAATTCATAACAATATTCAATCAATTAATGTATTTCAAATTATGTGTCTTATTTCAGTTATACAGGAAAAATGTATTTACTTTGTGTCAAATAGCACATGCTGTTAATAAAAATTAAATATTCAGATGATCTCTGATCATCAATTTGGTTTCAGACCTGGTCACTCTACTCTGGACATGCTGCTTCTGCTTTCTCAACAATGGAGGTCCTCAATGCCAAACAGGAAATTAGAGCTGTCTCCCTTGACATTTCACGTGCCTTCGATACGGTCTGGCACCCTGCTCTGCTCTCCAAACTCTCCTCCTTTGGTATCCATGGAAATCTCCACACATGGCTGGCGGACTTCCTCTCTGGTCGTAGTCAACGTGTGGCCCTGAATGGGTTTCTCTCATCTCCTCTTCCTGTTCAGGCTGGAGTTCCCCAAGGTAGTGTTCTGGGCCCTGTGCTTTTTCTGGTCTTCATCAATGATCTCTCTGACTCTCTTGAAAATCCTCTCTATCTCTTTGCTGACGACTCTACTCTTTGTCGCTCCATTCCTCATCCCTCAGATCGGCAGTCTGCAGCCTCCTCACTCTCTGCAGACCTGGACAAAATCACAGACTGGTCAAACAAGTGGAACATGTCTTTCAATCCTGACAAATCTCACACTCTTACGATGTCTCTCCAAAAGGACCGACTGGACAACCCTCCCATCTACTTTCTCAACAATCCTCTCCAAGAAGTTCTGTCGCTCAAGCTTTTGGGTCTCACTATCTGCCATGATCTTTCTTGGGAAAACCACATTTCCAAGCTGGCCTCCAAAGCCAGTCGCCGACTGGGCATCCTCCGTCGTGCGAAGTCCTTCCTTGGCACACCTGAGCTCCTCACCACATACAAGGCTTTCATCCGCAGCTCAATGGAATACTGTTCCCCCCTCTGGGCTGGTGCTCCTGCCTCACACCTTGCTCGGCTTCACGCTGTTGAGGGCAAAGCTTTCAGAATCATTGGAATCTCCTGCGATGTAGTCAACGCCGAGGGCCTTTCACTCACTCACCGCAGGCAGGTTGGTGGTCTTTCTGTCTTCTACAGACTCCTCTCCAGCCGTGCTCCCCCAGCTCTCTCTGTGCTCTGTCCCCCCAATATTCCTTCAGGTCGCACAAGATCTGCCTGCAACCCTCTTATGGTTAAACTGCCAAAGTCTAGGCTCTCTGCTCACCTTCACTCTTTCATTCCCCTTTTCTCCCGCCTCTGGAACAAACTCCCCCACTCCCTTCAATCCCACTCCTCCCTCCAGGTCTTTAAAACAGCTGTTCACCACCATCTCTTATCTTCCCCCATCGAAAACCTTGATCTTTTCTACCCCCGGTAATTCACCCCAGAGTCCTTGCAGTGTTCATATGTTTTAATCCTCTCCCACCTCCCCCCAAGTCCTCCCGATGTCCGTGCTCTCAAATGTTGTGTTTGTGTCCTTCCCTCTCTTCCCCCTCTCTTTTGTGTCCTTCCCCCCTCTCCCCATCTTGTCTGCCGCTCCCCTTGTTTTTTGTGTTTTGTGTGTCGGTTTGTCTTTTTGTGTGATTAATGTCAGCTTTCACGAGCCTCGATCTTGTATACAACAAAAAAAAAAAAAAAAAAAAAAAATTCAATCAATTAATGTATTTCAAATTATGCGTCTTATTTCAGTTATGCAGGAAAAATGTATTTACTTTGTGTCAAATAGCACATGCTGTTAATAAAAATTAAATATTCAATCAATTAATCAAAGTATTTCAAATTATGCATCTTATTTCAGTTATACAGGAAAAATGTATTTACTTTGTGTCAAATAGCACATGCTGTTAATAAAAATTAAATATTCAATCAATTAATGTATTTCAAATTATGCGTCTTATTTCAGTTATGCAGGAAAAATGTATTTACTTTGTGTCAAATAGCACATGCTGTTAATAAAAATTAAATATTCAATCAATTAATCAAAGTATTTCAAATTATGCATCTTATTTCAGTTATACAGGAAAAATGTATTTACTTTGTGTCAAATAGCACATGCTGTTAAGAAAAATTAAATATTCAATCAATTAATGTATTTCAAATTATGCGTCTTATTTCAGTTATATAGGAAAAATGTATTTACTTTGTGTCAAATAGCACATGCTGTTAATAAAAATTAAATATTCAATCAATTAATCAATGTATTTCAAATTATGCGTCTTATTTCAATAATACAGGGAAAATGTATTTACTTTGTGTCAAATAGCACATGCTGTTAATAAAAATTAAATATTCAATCAATTAATGTATTTCAAATTATGCGTCTTATTTCAGTTATACAGGAAAAATGTATTTACTTTGTGTCAAATAGCACATGCTGTTAATAAAAATTAAATATTCAATCAATTAATCAATGTATTTCAAATTATGCGTCTTATTTCAATAATACAGGGAAAATGTATTTACTTTGTGTCAAATAGCACATGCTGTTAATAAAAATTAAATATTCAATCAATTAATGTATTTCAAATTATGCGTCTTATTTCAATAATACAGGGAAAATGTATTTAACTTTGTGTCAAATAGCACATGCTGTTAATAAAAATTAAATATTCAATCAATTAATGTATTTCAAATTATGCGTCTTATTTCAGTTATACAGGAAAAATGTATTTACTTTGTGTCAAATAGCACATGCTGTTAATAAAAATTAAATATTCAATCAATTGTTCAATGTATTTCAAATTATGCGTCTTATTTCAGTTATACAGGAAAAATGTATTTACTTTGTGTCAAATAGCACATGCTGTCAATAAAAATTAAATATTCAATCAATTAATCAATGTATTTCAAATTATGCGTCTTATTTCAATAATACAGGGAAAATGTATTTACTTTGTGTCAAATAGCACATGCTGTTAATAAAAATTAAATATTCAATCAATTAATGTATTTCAAATTATGCATCTTATTTCAGTTATACAGGAAAAATGTATTTACTTTGTGTCAAATAGCACATGCTGTTAATAAAAATTAAATATTCAATCAATTAATCAATGTATTTCAAATTATGCGTCTTATTTCAATAATACAGGGAAAATGTATTTAACTTTGTGTCAAATAGCACATGCTGTTAATAAAAATTAAATATTCAATGAATTAATCAATGTATTTCAAATTATGCGTCTTATTTCAATAATAAAGGGAAAATGTATTTACTTTGTGTCAAATAGCACATGCTGTTAATAAAAATTAAATATTCAATCAATTAATGTATTTCAAATTATGCGTCTTATTTCAATAATACAGGGAAAATGTATTTACTTTGTGTCAAATAGCACAAGCTGTTAATAAAAATTAAATATTCAATCAATTAATGTATTTCAAATTATGCGTCTTATTTCAGTTATACAGGAAAAATGTATTTACTTTGTGTCAAATAGCACAAGCTGTTAATAAAAATTAAATATTCAATCAATTAATGTATTTCAAATTATGCGTCTTATTTCAATAATACAGGGAAAATGTATTTACTTTGTGTCAAATAGCACAAGCTGTTAATAAAAATTAAATATTCAATCAATTAATGTATTTCAAATTATGCGTCTTATTTCAGTTATACAGGAAAAATGTATTTACTTTGTGTCAAATAGCACATGCTGTCAGTAAAAATTAAATATTCAATCAATTAATCAATGTATTTCAAATTATGCGTCTTATTTCAATAATACAGGGAAAATGTATTTACTTTGTGTCAAATAGCACATGCTGTTAATAAAAATTAAATATTCAATCAATTAATCAATGTATTTCAAATTATGCGTCTTATCTATCTATAATTCCAGTAATCTCTGTCTGTACGTTTGTACGTTTGTACGTTTGTCTGTGACCGCTGTTTCTCGACAACCACGGGTCCGATATACTTTTAACTTGCCAGGTATATTGCTGGGGACCCGAGGATGTGCCTTTTCAAGGTTTCATATTAATCGGACAATTACTTACCGAGCTATGTCCAAAAAACGATTCAACCAATCAGAGAGCAGCGAACGATCGCGTGTGCCGAACGTGGCGGGCACACTCTGCCTCGGATGGCACATTTGAGAGCGTATTCATTTATTTCACGTTTGCAAACTATGTTGGCGTTAAACTATGTTTTACAACTAATAAAAACGAATTTGCGATTCATTCGCTTTCCTGCGCGTTTGTGCACGCGATGGCGATTTCTTTACCAAACTCCGGAAGCCGTTCGCTTTGGACCAAACCATTGCATGTAAATAGAGGGGGGGGATTGTCACCACTCGCAAGCCGTTCGCTTTGGACCAAACCATTTCATGTAAATAGAGGGGGGGGGGGATATAATTTTAGATATAGATATAGTACGGGCATGCCCTAGTTTCAATAATACAGGGAAAATGTATTTACTTTGTGTCAAATAGCACATTCTGTTAATAAAAATTAAATATTCAATCAATTAATGTATTTCAAATTATGTGTCTTATTTCAGTTATAATAATAATAATAATAATTCATTTATTTTGTATAGCGCTTTTCCAGAAGCCCAAAGGCGCTTTGACAGAGTGGAAAACATAATGCATAACAATACATGAAAACAACAATTGCAAAAAGACAAGAATCAAGAAAACAAACAGCAGCGATATACGGCATATATATAAGACAAGAATCAAAAAGACAAGACAAGAATCAATAGGGAAATATTTAAAGCAAAAGGAGGGAGAAGGAGAAGAGATAGTCAGGGGTTAAATGCTGTGGGTTGAATGTTGAATGCAGCGTTGAACAGGTGGGTCTTTAGTGATGTTTTGAATGTGGTGAGTGAGGAGGAGTCTCTGATGGTGTGAGGTAGTGAGTTCCAGAGGGTGGGAGCAGCGATGGAGAAGGCCCTGTCCCCCCAGGATCTGAATTTGGTCCGGATGGAGGGGGTCAGGAGGTTGGTACCAGCAGAGCGGAGGTTGCGGGTGGGAGTGTGTCTGGAGAGGAGGTCAGCCAGGTAGGATGGGGCCAGGTTATGGAGGGCTTTGTATGTCAAGAGGAGGATTTTGTACTGGATTCTCTGGGGGATGGGGAGCCAGTGAAGCTTGTAAAGGACGGGGGTGATGTGGTCACGGGTCCGGGAATGAGTGAGTAGACGGGCAGCGGAGTTCTGAATGTATTGGAGTTTATTGGTGATTTTTGAGGGTGAACCATAGAGGAGGCTATTGCAGTAGTCCAGACGGGAGGTGATGAAGGCGTGGATGAGGGTTTCTGCAGCCGTGGAGGAGAGGGATGAGCGGAGACGGGCAATGTTTTTCAGGTGAAAGAAGGCTGACTTTGTGATCTGTTTAGTGTATTTGTCGAAGGAAAGGGTTTGGTCAAAGATGACGCCAAGATTCCGGATGTGAGGGGAGGTGGATACTGGGATACCGTCGATGTTGAGGGCAAAGTTATGGGTGGATTTTGTGAGCGTTTTTGGGCCAATGATGATTATTTCAGATTTATCACAGTTAAGCTTGAGGAAGTTGATTTGAAGCCAGGATTTTATTTCAGTGATGCAGTTTGTCAGGATAGAGTGGGTGTCGGTGGAGACGGACTTGGTGGAGATGAAAAGCTGGATGTCATCGGCGAAGCAGTGGAATTGGAGACCATGACGGCGGATTAAGTGACCGAGCGGGGACAGGTAAAGGATGAAGAGGAGGGGGCCAAGAACTGAACCTTGGGGGACACCTTGGGGGAGGGGAGCAGTGGGGGATTTGCAGTTATTGATGGAGATGAACTGGCATCTGTCAGAGAGGTATGATTTAATCCAAGAGAGGGCAGTGCCGGTGACGTTAAAGGTGGATTCAAGTCGGGTGAGGAGGATAGTGTGATCGATGGTGTCAAAGGCAGCGCTGAGGTCGAGGAGGACGAGAATGTTGAGGTTGCCAGCGTCAGAGGAGAGGAGAAGGTCGTTGGTGATTTTGAGGAGAGCAGTTTCAGTACTGTGGTTGGAGCGGAATCCGGATTGGAATGTTTCATACAAGTTATTGGCAGAGAGATGATGTTTGAGTTGAGTGGCTACAGCGCGTTCCAAAACTTTTGACAGAAAGGGTAGGTTGGAGATGGGTCTGAAGTTGTTTAGGGTGTCAGGGTTTAGACCAGGTTTTTTTAGAATGGGGGTAACAGCAGCAATTTTGAGGGAAGGTGGGACGATGCCTGTAGACAGGGAGGAGTTTATTGTTGCAATGATAAGTGGAGAGAGAGCAGGGAGGGAGGCTTTGACAAAGCTGGAGGGGATGGGGTCAAGAGTGCAGGTGGCAGTTTTCATTCCTATGAGGAGTTCAGAGAGGTCAGTAGGAGAGATTGGGGAGAACCGAGACAGGGGATGGCAGGACAAGGGGGGGCAGGTGGTTGGAGGGGGAGCGGGTGCGGCGGTGGTCAAGCTGTTGTAGATGTTGTCAATTTTGCGTTGGAAGAAAGAGAGGAAGGAGATGCAGTTGTCTACTGTGAATGACTGGGTGGTGGTGTTCAGGGGGCGGAGGAGTTTGTTTATTGTCGAGAAGAGTGCTTTTGGGTTTCCGGAGCCAGAGTGGATAATTTGAGAGTAGTAGGCAGAGCGGGCGCGGGAGAGGGCATCTTTGTAGTGTTGTATGTGGTCCTTGTAGGCTTGGGAGTGAACTGTGAGACCCGTTTTATTGCGGAGTCTTTCAAGTTGGCGAGCACGAGTTTTCATCAGGTGGAGTTCAGGGGTAAACCAGGGAGCAGAATGGGTGAAAGAAACTGTTTTGGTTTTTACAGGCGCAAGCTGGTCAAGGCAGGAGGAGAGAGTGTGGTTGTAGTAGTCAGTGAGGTCGGAAGGGGTGTGGAGGTCAATGAAGGGAGAAGTGGACATTTTTTCAGAGAGGGTGGATGAGAATGAGGTAGGTGAAAGAGCGTTTAGCTTACGGAAGTTGATTGTGCGATAATGCCTTGGTGTTGGGGCGGGGATGTTGATGGTCAGAGTGATGGCTAAGTGGTCAGAGAGGGTGAGGTCGGAGCCATAGAGATGGTGCAAATTTAATCCAGTGGAGCAGACAAGGTCCAAAATGTGACCACGGATATGGGTAGGAAAGTCGACATGTTGAGTGAGGTTAAAGCAGGTGAGTAAATCAGTGAAGTCAGTGGTTATTGTGGAGTCAGTGGAGTCCATGTGGATATTGAAATCACCAAGGAGGAGGATTGAGGGGGAGAGGGAACATAGCTGGGTCAGAAAGTAGGAGAAGTCAGACAGGAATGATGGGTGTGGTTTGAGAGGGCGGTAGACGACAGCCATGACTGACTGCGTGTGACCAGAGAGTTTTAAAGCCAGGTGTTCAAATGATGGAGCAGATGAGATGGAGATGAGGTTGGTCTTGATGTCTTGACGGTGGATAACGGCAATTCCACCACCTCGGCCCTCCGAGCGTGGTTTATTGACGTAGGAATATCCATTGGGTGTGGTGAGGTTGAGTGTGTAGTAGTCCAGAGGTTGTTGCCAGGTTTCGGTGAGACAGAGAAAGTCCAGTTTGTTATCCAGGATGTATTCGTTCAGGATGAGGCATTTATTGTTGAGGGACCGGGTGTTGAACAGGGTGAGCTTGATGTTGTTTTGAACAGCAGGGATGAATTCAGGTGATTTAGCCAGGGTTCGTAGGCAAGAGGTGCGATCGTGTGGGTTGCTGTGACCAGGTGCGCTGGGACGAAGAGTGAGAGTGCGCTGAGCCGACCAGAGGACGGGGATGGAGTGACCTGATTGCAAATAAACAAACTTGCGACCGGAGCCACGGTGAATGTACCTGGGTCGTCGGAGGAGTCCATTTGATTTGATGGCAGAGATGCATGATGGGGTGGAGCGGGTATTGAGCAGAAGAAGCCTTGCGGCGGAGTACTTCAGAGCCATGCCAGGCAGGAGCGAAGGGACGAGTACGAGGCCAAGGTCGAGGAGGCAAAGCGGCAAACGCAGCGGCAAACGCAGCGGCAAACGACTGCAGCCGCTAATCAAGACCACAGCGGCAAACAAGGCCACAAGGCCACCAAGACCACAAGGCCACCGGCAAACAAGGCCACGGCCACAAACAACGGGAGCGGGCCTTTCGATTCCGTATTCCGTACCATCAAAAGCAGATTCCGTTATCCAGCCGGAGAACACGCGGCACGTGCGGGTGTGAAAAGGCAGGACAGGTGTGAGATGTCAGGTCAGAAAAGTAGAAGCAGACCCTGTACATCCATCCAGTCGGAGAAGCGGCGAATATGCAACGCCAGCGTCCTCTCGCAACCGAACCCGGAACCAACAAATAAAGAAGTGTTAGTTATATTAGTTATACAGGAAAAATGTATTTACTTTGTGTCAAATAGCACATGCTGTTAATAAAAATTAAATATTCAATCAATTAATCAAAGTATTTCAAATTATGCGTCTTATTTCAGTTATACAGGAAAAATGTATTTACTTTGTGTCAAATAGCACATGCTGTCAATAAAAATTAAATATTCAATCAATTAATGTATTTCAAATTATGCATTTTATTTCAATAATACAGGGAAAATGTATTTACTTTGTGTCAAATAGCACATGCTGTTAATAAAAATTAAATATTCAATCAATAAATGTATTTCAAATTATGCATTTTATTTCAATAATACAGGGAAAATGTATTTACTTTGTGTCAAATAGCACATGCTGTTAATAAAAATTAAATATTCAATCAATTAATGTATTTCAAATTATGCGTCTTATTTCAGTTATACAGGAAAAATGTATTTACTTTGTGTCAAATAGCACATGCTGTTAATAAAAATTAAATATTCAATCAATTAATCAAAGTATTTCAAATTATGCGTCTTATTTCAGTTATACAGGAAAAATGTATTTACTTTGTGTCAAATAGCACATGCTGTTAATAAAAATTAAATATTCAATCAATTAATGTATTTCAAATTATGCGTCTTATTTCAGTTATACAGGAAAAATGTATTTACTTTGTGTCAAATAGCACACGCTGTTAATAAAAATTAAATATTCAATCAATTAATGTATTTCAAATTATGCGTCTTATTTCAGTTATACAGGAAAAATGTATTTACTTTGTGTCAAATAGCACATGCTGTTAATAAAAATTAAATATTCAATCAATTAATGTATTTCAAATTATGCGTCTTATTTCAGTTATACAGGAAAAATGTATTTACTTTGTGTCAAATAGCACATGCTGTTAATAAAAATTAAATATTCAATCAATTAATGTATTTCAAATTATGCGTCTTATTTCAGTTATACAGGAAAAATGTATTTACTTTGTGTCAAATAGCACACGCTGTTAATAAAAATTAAAATCTTTCGAGATTATTACAGAAATTCAGAAAATCAACAAAACAAAACAAAACAAAACAAATTCATTTAAAAAGTTAAAATACATTAATTATGTTTCAACTAGACGTTTAAAAGTTTCACTGGAGCAGGGACACCAGATTGTTTATATCGCTGAGTTATTGATTGAGGAATGTGTATGTGGTGAGAATTTCTGAGTCCAGTTCGAGAGAGGCTTTGCCGTTCAGCTGGAAGCAGATCACGATGTCTCAAGGAAGCAGATCAATATGTCGCAAGGAAGCAGGTCACGATGTCGCAAGGAAGCAGATCACGATGTCGCAAGGAAGCAGATCACGATGTCGCAAGGAAGCAGATCACGATGTCGCAAGGAAGTAGATCACGATGTCGCAAGGAAGCAGATCACGATGTCTCAAGGAAGCAGATCACGATGTCGCGAGGAAGCAGATCACGATGTCACGAGGAAGCAGATCACGATGTCGCGAGGAAGCAGATCACGATGTCGCGAGGAAGCAGATCACGATGTCGCGAGGAAGCAGATCACGATGTCGCAAGGAAGCAGATCACGATGTCGCAAGGAAGCAGATCACGATGTCGCAAGGAAGCAGATCACAATGTCGCAAGGAAGCAGATCACGATATCGCAAGGAAGCAGATCATGATGTCGCAAGGAACCAGATCACGATGTCACAAGGAAGCAGATCACAATGTCTCAAGGAAGCAGATCACGATGTCGCAAGGAAGCAGATCACAATGTCTCAAGGAAGCAGATCACGATGTCACAAGGAAGCAGATCACGATGTCACAAGGAAGCAGATCACGATGTCACAAGGAAGCAGATCACGATGTCGCAAGGAAGCAGATCACGATGTCTCAAGGAAGCAGATCACGATGTCTCAAGGAAGCAGATCACGATGCCGCAGGGAAGCAGATCACGATGTCTCAAGGAAGCCAGGATCGATTTTGCGAAGTTGGTGAGGATATCATTTCTTCGCTTAGCCAGGGAAGCTGCTTTGGAGTTCCTCGTAATGATGTTGATCAGGGTATGCGATCATCCCAAGAGCTCTTCGCTGCACTCTCTCTATCAGACTGCTGTGCTGTCAGGCCACTACTCCAAACCGGTGTACAGAATTCCATCAAAGGGCGAATATACATTGTGTAGATGAACACAAGATCTCTGTCTGACTCTTCAAAATTTGCACAAGATGTAGAGGCGGCGGGATGCGCGCTTGATGACTTGCTCGACCTGCGCATCCCACTTAAGGTTCGACTGTATGGTAACATCTGTCGGATGTCCAGCCTTCGATGCATTCAATCTGCAGAGACATTTATAAACCTCCTGTTAGGCTATGAGCCAGACCCCCCAAATTGACCGGTCGGTACCATACAGATGGAGTAAGGCTCATTGTGATTTTTAGCAAGATATATGTCCCTAGATATGAAAAAAAAGTGATAGCGGTGTATAACTCTCGGCCATCTCTGTGTTATCACCCGAAATATTATTATACGCCTGCTTCGCTTCGCCAAAAAATGTAATATTTGCTAAAATTGGAATAAATATGTTTTTAAGGACCACAGAGTGCCGAGATCGAGATCGAGATCGTATTTGTTCGAGAGATCATGATAAACCTAGAGTGTGGAGCAAGTTTGCATGCATTGTGAAATATAATGTAGCTGATGTTACAAACCTACTTTAGGATACTAGCTAATACCAAAAATTACACTGAGATACCAAAAGTAGTAGACGAATAAACCTAAAATGTTCAAAAGCTATGTTTCGTTCCAAAATATCAAAATTAGGGGGTATGGTTGAACATATTTTGAACTTTGCCAAAATATGTGCCCCAAACAACCACCATATTACAAAGTAATGATATATTCCAATGCAGTGGTTCTTTGCGAAGATTTTGAGGGGTCAAATGTTACTCTGGGAGTTTTCATTTTTGAAATATTGACAAAAATGTACAATGTGAATTCTGAACTCGAAGCGATTTCGATCACTTTTTCACTAAATTTAACATATTTTTTGTCATTATATCAATATTTTGATAAATAACCCCCACAAATGTTCTATATTTATATTACTATATTAGTTGGCATCCAGTATGCAAATTATTGGCACTCTGTGGTCCTTAAAAACATTTATTCCAATTTTAGCAAATATCACATTTTTTGGCGAAGCGAAGCGGGCGTATAATAATATTTCGGGTGATAACACAGAGATGGCCGAGAGTTATACACTGCTATCACTTTTTTTTCATATCTAGGGACATATATCTTGCTAAAAATCACAATGAGCCTTACTCCATCTGTATGGTACCGACCAACCCCCTTGGCTCATAGCCTATGTCTTTCAATGGTTGGAGGAGGCAGCCACGGGAGGTAAGCTGGTAATGCAGTCAGGTCCAGACTAGGCAGTTCGTTGCATCCCTGGGCAAAATGACAGTTCAACTCGTGTGCGATCTCTGATGGCAGTTTATCTGAATCCAGCAGCAATGACGACGATTTGCGCATTCCAGTAAGATGTCTAATCTGCTGGTGCCATTTACCAGGTTCGCTCTGTTTCAAATGATTAGTTTTTCGAGCATAGAAGTCCTTCTTGGCTCGTTCAATCTCTCGCTGTACAAGATTCACATGGTAAGCTGAATGGTTCTTTTTCTGGAAGCAAGCCCGGCGAAGGTAACTCCGACGAAGGTGTTTGCATGCAAATATTTTGTCCCCCTCACTCTTGGTACCCATCACTCAAAATCCTCTTTACGACTTTGCTGATTACTTCACATTTTGTCATGACATCCCTCATCAGATAGGCAGGCCTCTTCCCTCTCTTAAGACCTTGACAAAATAACAAACTGGTCAAACACTTGCAATTTGTCTTTCAATCCTGACAAATCTCACACTTTCATTATCTCTCTCCGAAAGGACAGTCTGGCAAACACTCTACTTTCTCACCTCATCTACTTTCTCAACATCTACTTTCTCAGAAATCACCTTGAGGAGGATCAGTCATTCAAACTCCTGGGTCTCACCATCAGACATGATCTTTCTGGAGCAAACCACGTATCTAAATCGGCCTCCAAAACCAAACCAAACCCTCCAAAAACCATTGGCCTCCAAAACCAGTCTGGCCTTCCACCGTTGTGAAAAGTATTTTCTTGGCACACCTGAACTTTTATCGACCTCCAAGGCCTTAGTCTGCAGCTTGATGGTGCACTGTTCTCCCCTTGTGCTAGCACCCCTCCCTCACATCTTCCTCAGCTTGATACCATTGAAACCAAGGCCTTCAAAAGCATTGGAATTTTCTGCGATCAAGGAGTATATTGGCCTATCCCTTTCACATCACAGATAGTTCAGTGGTCTACCTGTCTTCTGTTCCACCTCCATTCTGGTCTTACACCCTCTGCCCTCTCTCCCAACCCCCAGGGCACACGTAGCCTGCCAGTAACCCTCTCCTGATAAAACTCCCAAAATGCCACAGCCACTACTCACATCCACTCATTCGTTCCTCTCTTTTTCCAGCCTGTGGAATCAACTTCTTCAGTCTCTTCAATGTCATTCTTCCCTCCACATCTTCAAGACACCTGTTCACCACCATCTCAGGTCATCCCCGATTCACAACCATCATCTTTTCGACCCCCGTTTACCCGCACCAAGCCCACCTTTTTCTGGGTTTGAGTCTTCCATAATTGAGTGTTTGTAGCTGTATCCATTTTCTTCACCCGGTGTCTTCTCCTCTCATCCATGAGCCTCGACACCGTAGACCAAAAAAATTAGGAGACTTCAATGGAGCAAATCAACTTGATTTTGTAGATCGGATTTGAATCCAGGAGACCAGCGCTTCGTCCTGAAATGGGAACCACAAACAGTTCAAACACCAGGCCGAGTCAATAGTTGCTGGTTCGGTTCGAACTCCCAAAGACTTTCAAAAATGGTACTTGTTGCTTCCTTGTTTGGCATTCAGCATTTAAAAGAGGACAGAGCATGGAGAAACAACCATATGTTGGCAACCATTGTGCAGGTAACCCCAAGCTCATATCAAATAGCAATTGTTTTGCATATGAGGTCAAAGGGATTGCCTTCACTTTTAATTGGAAAGTTTGAGCAGCCACTGTTATAGAAACCAGAAAAGCCTCAATGAATGCCAAAACCAAACCCAAAACCAAAATGAACTCCACCAAACAGAGAAATGCTTGTCTCTGATCTGTAAAATCACGTGACTTTTCCATTCCTATAGTTATGATCATAATTAGAACTACAGTTACCAATTGTACCCGACAACATGAGGGCCTTTTGGAGACACACATATCCACTATACATGGATGGGTTTCGTGTGTGTGTGTGTGTGTCATACTTTTTGTGTCTACTAATTACGTACTCCTATTCATTAATTACGTATGATGTACTATTGAAATGTATCTTTTAACTTTTTAGACTGCTGAGACCCCTTCGACCTTTGAAGACCCTTTGAGACCCCCAATATCCTTAAGACCCCTAAAAGACCCCGAAGACTCAAAAGTTCCCAAGGACCCAAAACACACAGATGACCCAAAAGACCCAAAAGTCTCTGAGGACCCAAAATACCCAGATAACCCAGAAGACCCAAAAGTCTCTGAGGACCCAAAATACCCAGATAACCCAGAAGACTGAAAAGACCCAAAAGACCCAGAAGACCCAAAAGTACCTGACGGAGAATCATGACGGATAAACATCGAACTTCATTACCGGCCGCCCATGTCGATGGAGGGAATTCGTGTCGAAGGTGGGCAAGACTGTTAGGCAGTCATCCGTATACATCCTGGAAGCAAAAAGACCGAGAAGACACAAAAGTCCCTGACGACCCAAAAGACCCAGAGAACCCAAAAGACCCCCCTGAGTCCGGCAGGCAGGTATGCTACAAGGCGGTGAAGACCAATGAAAATTTGGTCCAATGGTCCAACGGGCCCCCTAGTGAAACAAAATAATTATTTGAGATGTGTATACAAATTACATACGCAGTTTAATGCAATTTCGTAGATCTTAAAGCAAAAACGAGTTGGATGGATTAAAGGTTAACATATGATGTCACTTAACAATTAGCCTATTTATTAACACAGCACACTAGGGGGAAGGGGGAGGGGTGGGGATGGGGAAAGGGGGGGTGGGGGAAGAGGGCGTGGGGGTGGTGGGAGGGGGGTAGAGATGCTTAGACAGTGAGTCACTCATCTATTCAGACGCTCTGTACAAGTAAAGGCAGACTAGACCATGACATTGGGTCTTACACAAACAGCCAGACCAGGCAGCTTAAAACCTGATCAATACGTTTTGTTGGATAAATATGTAGATACAAACCTAGTCACACTAGTAATATAATTAACTAGAATGGTACTCAGTAGAGAACTGATTAGTTTATGTTTTGTATCCACAATGGAGACATGTATGGAGACAATGGAGAATGTATGGAGACAAAAGGTCTGAAGGTGAATATCGGAAAGACGAAGGTGATGGCAAGTGGTAAAGCATGTGGTGAGGTGGAAAGAACTGGGAAGTGGCCCTGTGCTGTGTGTAGGAAGGGTGTCGGAGTGAACTCCATTCAGTGTACAATGTGCGCTGAGTGGGTTCATCAAAAATGTCGTGGTCTGAGAGGGTCATTAACCAGTGTGGCAGCTACATTCAAATGTAAGGTGTGCACAGAGGGAGCTGCAGATGGAGGAAATGTTGAGTTGGATCTTGGAGACGGCGTGAAGCTGGAAGGTGCGAAAACATTTTGCTACCTCGGAGACATGCTGAATGGAGAAGGTGGATCAGACTCGGCAACGGTTGCTACAGTGAGATGTGCATGGAAGAAGTTTCGGGAACTGAGTGGCGTGCTGATGAGGAGGGGAGTGTCATTGAAGCTGAAGGGAAAGGTGTATGCTGCATGTGTGAGAAGTGTTATGATTTATGGGAGAGAGACATGGGTAATGAACGTAGAGCAGCAACGAAGGCTGGAAAGGGTGGAAATGCGAATGGTTCGGTGGATGTGTGGAGTATCGTTGAGAGAGAGGAAGACAAATGATGAATTGCGAAAGATGATGGGAATAGAGCCTGTGATTGATGCTGTGAAGAGGAACAGGTTGAGATAGTTTGGTCATGTGTTGAGGAAGGATGAAAGTGACTGGTTGAGAAGAGTGATGGAAATGAATGTAGAAGGAAGTCGAGGACGGGGAAGACCGAGAAAGACTTGGCTAAAGGTGGTGGAAGTAGAAATGCGAATCCGGATCTTCACTAAAATCTAATCATTTCTTCCTTGTCACATACGCTACATCGCTGCCAAATTTCGTCCGAATCCGTCCACAACCTTTTGAGATATTTTGTTCACAAACAAACGGACAAACGGACAGGCACAGGTGAAAACATAACCTCCATCCACCTTTGGTGACGGGGGTAATAAAATAACTTCACACACTGGTCCATGAATCAAGATCCCTTATTGAAACAGATGTGGATACTTCGAGACCTGGGAACACTCCGTTCCACCTTCTGAAACCCGAATATGGAGTTAAGAACCAACGACACACACACACACACACACACACACACACACACACACACACACACACACACACACACACACACACACACACACACACACACACACACACACACACACACATATGTACACGCACGCACACACACACACACACACACACACACACACACACATTTGCACACGCATACACACACACATGCACACACACGTACACGCACGCACGCACGCACACACACACACACACACACACACACACACACACACACACACACATGTACACACATGTACACACACATATGTACACACATGTACACACACACATATGTACACACACACATGCACACACACGTACACGTACACACACACACACATATGTACACACACACACACACACACACACACACACACACACACACACACACACACACACACACACACACACACACACACACACACATCGCATGCGCAAAAGGCCTCGTTAACATTCATACGTCATTCGGAAAGTCGCATCTATGACACGTTTAATGACGAGTCCCCATCTATCTATAATTCCACTAATCTCTGTGTGTATGTGTGTGTGTATGTATGCGACAACGATTTCTCGACAACTACCGGTCCGATATACTTGAAACTTGCCAGGTATATTGCTGGGGACCCGAGGATGTGCCTTTTCAAGGTTTGAAATTAATCGGACAAGTACTTACCGAGCTATGGCGATTTAGCCGTTCGCCGTTCGCTTTGGCGTTACGAATGAACCAAACCATTCCATGTAAATAGAGGGGGGGGTTCTGTGGTCGTTGCGAATGGACGAAACCATTTCATGTAAATAGAGGGGGGGGATTGTCACTGTACTCGCAAGCCGTTCGCCGTTCGCTTTGGCGTTGCGAATGGACCAAAACATTTCATGTAAATAGAGGGGGGGGATATAATTTTAGATAGATATATAGTACGGGCATATATATAGTACGGGCATGCCCTAGTTGTAGATTAATGACGAGTCCCCATTGTAGATTAATGACGAGGTGACGGTGCTATGTTCAGCAATTTCAGTCAAACGAAGGCAAAGTTTAGAAAACGTCATGAGATCATCGTTTTGGAATCCTAACTAAATCCTAATCTACCTGGTGCTTATTACCTCCAGGTGTCATAAGGTCGATTTGGAGCAGTTGTAGCTCAGGGTGACCAATCTGACCATTTTATGTTTGTTAACTGTGTTGGGACCTCCAAACGGTTCTGGAGCAAAGGTGGTGTACGTGGTGTACGTGGTGTACGTGGCTGAGGCACACACGGATTAAAGGTGACACACCGTTGTGATGATAACCTGAGAGCTTATCGCTCACGGAGTCACGGGTAAATGGTCTCCAGAAAGATAACCAATCTCGGGAGAACATCCACGCAAATAAACGGTAATTTGAATCCGTTTGAGGATCCGGTGTTTTCTTTGGAAACAGGATCGACGTGTCGTCCCCGCGGAGCGTTAATCAGGACCAGCTGTGGACACTGGCGACCCCCGGAACCCCCATCCGCAATGTGTCCCGAACATTGGGGTCCAACCCGATCGATCGCCCTGTCCACACGAGGTGAGGTGAGGTGCACTCGAGGTAGCCCCACACGAGGTGAGGTAGCTCGACCGTGCACTTCTCGCGCCGTTTGTTCACCATGTTTGATGCGTGGTCTGTGCGACCATCTCGGTCGACCCTCCGGGGTCCACCCCTCGTGGCGACCCTCGTTATATTAACAGCCTGGGCGCACGTGTCCGAGTCCGCGGCGCTGGAGCAAGGAGCCGAGCGGGAGGCGCTGGAGGAGCGGATTTTGCGGGTTCTGCGCCTGGAGGGCAGACCGCGGTCCACGGACGTGGAGGGAAGACCGAGGCCGAGCGTCCACCGCCGGGCGGCGCCCCCCATCATGCTCCGACGGTTCCGCGGTCTTGCTGCTGCGGACGACGGAGTGAGGGGTGTCAGGTCGTCGTGCGAGAGGGGACACGTCCTGCGACATGTGGCCGACAAAGGTGGTTAACTGATGGATAACCATTTGCTGTTATGGCAACCCTTGAGTTATGTGGTTAATGGTCCGTTTAAAATACTATTTGATGTTTTTAATATGGAATTCTACCAGGTAAAACCAGAGTACCGGTACGGTATTTTATTATGAAATGGATTATAAATCTGATTCGAGAGTTAAACAAACTACAGTGTTGTACTTAGCGACTACTTGCGATTGGGAGATGGGGGTGGGGGTTAAGCCCCCTTTCGCCTCAATACTAGAAGAAGCTAGTGCGGAATAAAAACCTTGAGTGCATTGTGTAACGTCCATGAAGAGGTCGGTGGAGGACGAATTATTGTTTGACTGGAGATCCAGTAGATTAAATATTACTGGAGATCCATTGGATTAAATATGACTGGAGACCCATTGGATAAAATATTACTGGAGATCCATTGGATAAAATATTACTGGAGATCCATTAGATTAAATATTACTGGAGATCCATTAGATTAAATATGACTGGAGATCCATTGGATAAAATATTACTGGAGATCCATTGGATAAAATATTACTGAAGATGAATTAGATTAAATATGACTGGAGATCCAGTAGAGTAAATATTACTGAAGATCCAGTAGATTCAATATTACTGAAGATCCATTGGATAAAATATTACTGAAGATGAATTAGATTAAATATGACTGGAGATCCATTAGATTAAATATGACTGGAGATCCATTGGAGAAAATATTACTGAAGATGAATTAGATTAAAATGTGACTGGAGATCCAGTAGATTAAATATTACTGGAGATCCATGAGATTAAATATTACTTGAGATCCATTGGATAAAATATTACTGAAGATGAATTAGATTAAATATGACTGGAGATCCATTAGATTAAATATTACTGGAGATCCATTGGATAAAATATTACTGGAGATCCATTGGATAAAATATTACTGAAGATGAATTAGATTAAATATGACTGGAGATCCATTAGATTAAATATGACTGGAGATCCATTGGAGAAAATATTACTGAAGATGAATTAGATTAAATACGACTGGAGATCCATTAGATTAAATATTACTGAAGATCCATGAGATTAAATATGACTGGAGATCCATTAGATTAAATATTACTGAAGATCCAGTAGATTAAATATTACTGCAGATCCATTAGATTAAATATGACTGGAGATCCATTAGATTAAATATTACTGAAGATCCAGTAGATTAAATATTACTGGAGATCCATTAGATTAAATATGACTGGAGATCCATTAGATTAAATATTACTGAAGATCCATTAGATTAAATATGACTGGAGATCCATTAGATTAAATATTACTGAAGATCCATGAGATTAAATATGACTGGAGATCCATTAGATTAAATATTACTGAAGATCCATTAGATTAAATATGACTGAAGATCCAGTAGATTAAATATTACTGGAGATCCATTAGATTAAATATGACTGGAGATCCATTAGATTAAATATTACTGGAGATCCATTAGATTAAATATTACTGGAGATCCATTGGATAAAATATTACTGGAGATCCATTAGATTAAATATGACTGGAGATCCAGTAGATTAAATATTACTGGAGATCCATTAGATTAAATATTACTGGAGATCCATTGGATAAAATATTACTGGAGATCCATTGGATAAAATATGACTGGAGATCCAGTAGATTAAATATTACTGGAGATCAATTAGATCAAATATTACTGGAGATCCATTAGATTAAATATTACTGGAGATCCATTAGATTAAATATTACTGGAGATCCATTCGATTAAATATTACTGAAGATCCATTAGATTAAATATGACTGGAGATCCAGTAGATTAAATATTACTGGAGATCCATTAGATTAAATATTACTGGAGATCCATTAGATTAAATATGACTGGAGATCCAGTAGATTAAATATTACTGGAGATCCATTAGATTAAATATTACTGGAGATCCATTTGATTAAATATTACTGGAGATCCATTAGATTAAATATTACTGGAGATCCATTAGATTAAATATTACTCGAGATCCATTGGATAAAATATTACTGGAGATCCATTAGATTAAATATGACTGGAGATCCATTCGATTAAATATTACTGGAGATCCATTAGATTAAATATTACTGGAGATCCATTGGATAAAATATTACTGAAGATGAATTAGATTAAATATGACTGGAGATCCAGTAGATTAAATATTACTGGAGATCCATTGGATAAAATATCACTGAAGATGAATTTTTTTTTTTTTTTTTTTTTTGTTGTATTCAAGATCGAGGCTCGTGAAAGAGCGAACATTAATCACACAGAAAGACAAACCGACACATAAAACATATAACATCGGGAGCGGTAGACAAGATGGGGAGAGAGGGGGAAGGACACAAACACAACATTTGAGAGCAGGGACCGAGAGACATGGAGACATCGAGAGATCTGAGAAAGGGCGAGGGCTTTGGGGGGGGGGGGGGGGGGGGCAAGGGAAGGGGGCGGTGGGAGAGGTATAAAACATATGGACACTGCCAGGACTTCCAGGAAAGAAGTTGGAATTTCAAACAAGGTGGATCTGGGGTGAATTAGCGGGGGTAGAAAAGATCAAGGTTTTGGATGGGGGAAGATAAGAGATGGTGGTGAACAGCTGTTTTAAAGACCTGGAGGGAGGAGTGGGATTGAAGGGAGTGAGGGAGTTTGTTCCAGAGGCGGGAGAAAAGAGGAATGAAAGAGTGAAGGTGAGCAGAGAGCCGAGATTTCGGCAGTTTAACCATCAGAGGGTTGCTGGCAGATCTTGTGCGACCTGTAGGAATATTTGGGGGACAGAGCACAGAGAGAGAGCTGGGGGTGCAAGGCCGGAGAGGAGTCGGTAGAAGACAGAAAGACCACCTACCTGCCTGCGGTGAGTGAGTGAAAGGCCCTCAGAGATAGCTTCATCGCGGGAGATTCCAATAATTAGATTAAATTAGATTAAAATTAGAATTAGATAAATTAGATTTAATTAGATTAAATATTACTGGAGATCAATTAGATTAAATATTACTGGAGATCCATTAGATTAAATATTACTGGAGATCCATTGGATAAAATATTACTGAAGATGAATTAGATTAAATATTACTGGAGATCCATTGGATAAAATATTACTGAAGATGAATTCGATTAAATACGACTGGAGATCCAGTAGATGAAACATTAATGGAGATGAATTAGATAAAATATTACTGGAGATCAATTAGATTAAATATGACTGAAGATCCAGTAGATTAAATATGACTGGAGATCAATTAGATTAAATATGACTGGAGATCCAGTAGATAAAATATTACTGGAGATCCATTGAATAAATATGACTGGAGATCCAGTAGATTAAATATTACTGGAGATCCATTAGATTAAATATTACTGGAGATCCATTGGATAAAATATTACTGAAGATGAATTAGATTAAATATGACTGAAGATCCAGTAGATTAAATATTACTGCAGATCCATTGAATAAAATATTACTGGAGATGAATTAGATTAAATATGACTGGAGATCCAGTAGATGAAACATTACTCAGGATAAATTAGATTAAATATTACTGGAGATCCATTATATGAAATATTACTGGAGATCTGGTAGATTAAATATTACTGGAGATCCATTAGATGAAATATTACTGTAGATCCATTCGATTCAATATTACTGGAGATCCATTAGATGAAATATTACTGGGGATCAATTGGATAAAATATTACTGGAGATCCATTGAATAAAATATTACTGGAGATCCATTATTTAAAATATTACTGCAGATCAATTAGATAAAATATTACTGTAGATCAATTAGATAAAATATTACTGGCAATCCTGTAGATTAAATATGACTGGCGATCCAGTCAATTAAATATGACTGGCGATCAAGTAGATTAAATATGACTGGCGATCAAGTAGATTAAATATGACTTGTGATCCAGTGGATTAAATATGACTGGCGATCCAGTCCTTTAAATATGACTGGCGAGCCAGCAGATTAAATATGACTGGCGATCCAGCAGATTAAATATGACTGGCGAGCCAGCAGATTAAATATGACTGGCGATCCAGCAGATTAAATATGACTGGTGATCCAGCAGATTAAATATTACTGGAGATCCATGAGATTAAATATTACTTGAGATCCAATATGTTAAATATTACTGGAGATCCATTGGATAAAATATTACTGAAGATGCATTAGATTAAATACGACTGGAGATCCATTAGATTAAATATTACTGAAGATCCATTAGATTAATTATGACTGGAGATCCAGTAGATTAAATATTACTGGAGATCCATTAGATTAAATATTACTGGAGATCCATGAGATTAAATATTACTGGAGATCCATTGGATAAAATATTACTGGAGATCCATTAGATTAAATATGACTGGAGATCCAGTAGATTAAATATTACTGGAGATCCATAAGATTAAATATTACTGGAGATCCATTAGATTAAATATTACTGGAGATCCATTAGATTAAATATGACTGGAGATCCATTAGATTAAATACTACTGGAGATCCATTAGATTAAATATTACTGGAGATCCATTAGATTAAATATTACTGGAGATCCATTAGATTAAATATTACTGGAGATCCATTGGATAAAATATTACTGGAGATCCATTAGATTAAATATGACTGGAGATCCAGTAGATTAAATATTACTGGAGATCCATTAGATTAAATATTACTGGAGATCCATTAGATTAAATATGACTGGAGATCCATTAGATTAAATATTACTGGAGATCCATTAGATTAAATATTACTGGAGATCCAGTAGATTAAATATTACTGGAGATCCATTAGATTAAATATTACTTGAGATCCATTAGATTAAATATTACTGGAGATCCATTAGATTAAATATTACTGGAGATCCATTCGATTAAATATTACTGGAGATCCATTGGATAAAATATTACTGGAGATCCATTAGATTAAATATGACTGGAGATCCAGTAGATTAAATATTACTGGAGATCCATTAGATTAAATATTACTGGAGATCCATTAGATTAAATATTACTGGAGATCCATTAGATTAAATATGACTGGAGATCCAGTAGATTAAATATTACTGGAGATCCATTAGATTAAATATTACTGGAGATCCATTAGATTAAATATTACTGAAGATCCATTAGATTAAATATTACTGGAGATCCATTAGATTAAATATGACTGGAGATCCATTAGATTAAATATTACTGGAGATCCATTAGATTAAATATTACTGGAGATCCATTATATTAAATATTACTGGAGATCCATCAGATTAAATATGACTGGAGATCCAGTAGATTAAATATTACTGGAGATCCATTAGATTAAATATTACTGGAGATCCATTCGATTAAATATTACTGGAGATCCATTCGATTAAATATTACTGGAGATCCATTAGATTAAATATGACTGGAGATCCAGTAGATTAAATATTACTGGAGATCCATTAGATTAAATATTACTGGAGATCCATTAGATTAAATATTACTGGAGATCCATTAGATTAAATATTACTGGAGATCCATTAGATTAAATATTACTGGAGATCCATTAGATTAAATATTACTGAACATCCATTAGATTAAATATGACTGGAGATCCAGTAGATTAAATATTACTGGAGATCCATTAGATTAAATATTACTGGAGATCCATTCGATTAAATATTACCGGAGATCCATTGGATAAAATATTACTGGAGATCCATTAGATTAAATATGACTGGAGATCCAGTAGATTAAATATTACTGGAGATCCATTAGATTAAATATTACTGGAGATCCATTAGATTAAATATTACTGGAGATCCATTAGATTAAATATGACTGGAGATCCAGTAGATTAAATATTACTGGAGATCCATTAGATTAAATATTACTGGAGATCCATTAGATTAAATATTACTGAAGATCCATTAGATTAAATATTACTGGAGATCCATTAGATTAAATATGACTGGAGATCCATTAGATTAAATATTACTGGAGATCCATTAGATTAAATATTACTGGAGATCCATTATATTAAATATTACTGGAGATCCATCAGATTAAATATGACTGGAGATCCAGTCGATTAAATATTACTGGAGATCCATTAGATTAAATATTACTGGAGATCCATTAGATTAAATATTACTGGAGATCCATTGGATAAAATATTACTGAAGATGAATTAGATTAAATATGACTGGAGATCCAGTAGATTAAATATTACTGGAGATCCATTGGATAAAATATTACAGAAGATGAATTTTTTTTTTTTTTTTTTTTTTTTGTATACAAGATCGAGGCTCGTGAAAGAGCGAACATTAATCACACAGAAAGACAAACCGACACATAAAACATATAACATCGGGAGCGGTAGACAAGATGGGGAGAGAGGGGGAAGGACACAAACACAACATTTGAGAGCAGGGACCGAGAGACATGGAGACATCGAGAGATCTGAGAGAGGGCGAGGGCTTTGGGGGGTGGGGGGGGGGGGCAAGGGAAGGGGGCGGTGGGAGAGGTATAAAACATATGGACACTGCCAGGACTTCCAGGAAAGTAGTTGGAATTTCAAACAAGGTGGATCTGGGGTGAATTAGCGGGGGTAGAAAAGATCAAGGTTTTGGATGGGGGAAGATAAGAGATGGTGGTGAACAGCTGTTTTAAAGACCTGGAGGGAGGAGTGGGATTCAAGGGAGTGAGGGAGTTTGTTCCAGAGGCGGGAGAAAAGAGGAATGAAAGAGTGAAGGTGAGCAGAGAGCCGAGATTTCGGCAGTTTAACCATCAAAGGGTTGCTGGCAGATATTGTGCGACCTGTAGGAATATTTGGGGGACAGAGCACAGAGAGAGCTGGGGGTGCAAGGCCGGAGAGGAGTCAGTAGAAGACAGAAAGACCACCTACCTGCCTGCGGTGAGTGAGTGAAAGGCCCTCAGAGATAGCTTCATCGCGGGAGATTCCAATAATTAGATTAAATTAGATTAAAATTAGAATTAGATAAATTAGATTTAATTAGATTAAATATTACTGGAGATCCATTAGATTAAATATTACTGGAGATCCATTAGATTAAATATTACTGGAGATCCATTAGATTAAATATTACTGGAGATCCATTAGATTAAATATGACTGGAGATCCAGTAGATTAAATATTACTGGAGATCCATTGGATAAAATATTACTGAAGATGAATTAGATTAAATATTACTGGAGATCCATTGGATAAAATATTACTGAAGATGAATTAGATTAAATACGACTGGAGATCCAGTAGATGAAACATTAATGGAGATGAATTCGATAAAATATTACTGGAGATCAATTAGATTAAATATGACTGAAGATCCAGTAGATTAAATATGACTGGAGATCAATTAGATTAAATATGACTGGAGATCCAGTCGATAAAATATTACTGGAGATCCATTGAATAAATATGACTGGAGATCCAGTAGATTAAATATTACTGGAGATCCATTCGATTAAATATTACTGGAGATCCATTGGATAAAATATTACTGAAGATGAATTAGATTAAATATGACTGGAGATCCAGTAGATTAAATATTACTGGAGATCCATTGAATAAAATATTACTGGAGATGAATTAGATTAAATATGACTGGAGATCCAGTAGATGAAACATTACTCAGGATAAATTAGATTAAATATTACTGGAGATCCATTATATGAAATATTACTGGAGATCTGGTAGATTAAATATTACTGGAGATCCATTCGATGAAATATTACTCTGGATCAATTAGATTAAATATTATTGTAGATCCATTCGATTGAATATTACTGGAGATCTATTAGATGAAATATTACTGGGGATCAATTGGATAAAATATTACTGGAGATCCATTGAATAAAATATTACTGGAGATCCATTATTTAAAATATTACTGTAGATCAATTAGATAAAATATTACTGTAGATCAATTAGATAAAATATTACTGGCAATCCTGTAGATTAAATATGACCGGCGATCCATTCAATTAAATATGACTGGCGATCCAGCAGATTAAACATGACTGGCGATCCAGCAGATTAAATATGACTGGCGATCAAGTAGATTAAATATGACTTGCGATCCAGTGGACTAAATATGACTGGCAATCCAGTAGATTAAATAATACTGGAGATACAGTGGATTAAATACGACTGGTCATCCAGCTGATTAAATATGACTGGCGATCAAGTAGATTAAATAATACTGGAGATCCAGTAGATTAAATATGACTGGCGATCCTGTCAATTAAATATGACTGGAGATCCAGTAGATTAAATTTGAATGGCGATCCAGCAGATTAAATTTGACTGGTGATCCAGTACATTAAAACGGGGAGGAGCGTTATGGGTAAAACGGGGAGGGGTTGTTGGTAAAACGGGGAGGGGGGTTGGTGGTAAAACGGGAAAGGGGGTTGTGGATAAAACTGGGAGAGGGGTTGTTGTTAAAACTGGGAGAGGGGTTGTTGTTAAAACGGGGAGGGGGTTGGTGGTAAAACGGGAAAGGGGGTTGTTGTTAAAACTGGGAGAGGGGTTGTTGTTAAAACGGGAAGGGGGTTGTTGGGATTCCTATATTCTAAAACACCATCGAATAATCGCGCCATTGATAAATGTATATCGATCATTCGAGGTCTCTGCCCATAGTCCCTGAGTGAAAACGACTTTTTAAAGATCGAGATAAAGTATAGCGACTAAGTATACCAAGTAATGAGTAAAAAGGGGTGGGGGTTTTTCGGAATCCTCATCTTGTTACACTCCTCTCTGCCCCTACCCCACCTCCCAGATACTCTTGAGCTGTTGAATTTGTTTAAATGCCCTTTTAAATATTAACAATAGAGATCTAGAATGAGCAATCAAATATTGCTTAACTTCAGCCGGACTTGTGTGGTTTTAAAGGACGTACTTTATAGACGTACTCACATTAAAATAGTACATACTTTATAGACGTACTCACATTATAATTCTACATACTTTAAAGAAGTACTCACGTTATAATTGTACATACTCTATAGACATACTCACATTCTAATTGTACATACTTTATAGACATACTCACATTCTAATTGTACATACTTTATAGACGTACTCACATTCTAATTGTACATACTTTATAGACGTACTCACATTATAATTGTACATACTGTTACGGAATCCAACGTCGGCCTTCCCCACTTACCAAGGGGGGATTAGTCCCCTCGTCTATGACTGGCCGACGTGGTCCTGGGGGTATGACGTCACGCCCGGTCGGCGCTGGGTAGGGTATTAGGCCCAACCGTCCTATGACCTAAATACCAACACCCACCGGTACGCAAGGAAATACTCCCCCGCCCATGGTCGCAGCGTAATGGACTAGTTGCGCCGAGCGAAGCGAACTGCACCGTGAGCCGGTTACCAAGACTGACCCGATTAATCTTCGTCGGCCGAATCGCGCCACGGGCCCTCAATGGGGGAAATCACTAAAGCGACCGAATGTGAAGAAGAAGACGAAGGTAGGAAGAACAAATATAATTTATTACTATTATTTACAAGACCAAAAATAACCAAGGAAGAAGGAAGGATAATAAAATAAAGACAGAAAGAATGGAAGGAGACACAGTGCAATTATTAGCTTAACGATACAAGCTTAATTAATACCCCAGGACAACGTGAAAGACAGACGAACGATCACACTTAACCGGGGAATGCAGGCAGGAATGAATGGCTTGGAGATGGATGGCTTTGAGAGGCAAGGAAGGTCCAGCGGGGACTGGGCACGGTCGGGCCGGAAGGCACCGCCATCAAAAAGCCGAGCCGCGGTCGTGCGAACTCCCGCGGTTCCAAACTGTGTGGGCGAAGTTCCTCTTTACGCACTGCTGCGTCGCGCGCTCCTTGCGTTGCCTTGGTCCGTATCTCCTCTGCAGCGCGGCACGTATCTCAGCTGCTTGGACTCATCTGCTCATCTGGGGTGGGGGCGTCTCCCGCGGGTTATATAAGCCCCACCCTTGGACCTTCGCGAACCTCCCAGATCGTTCTCTCTCCGCCCGCTCAAGCCAAACCCCTTTGTGCTGGGTTGGTTGAGCGGGGCCGACTCACTCCTCCTTTCCATCACGAGGTGCAGAGACACGCCTTTCTTCTTCCAACCGACCGCGTGCTCAATGGAGTCCATTTGCGGCGAAAACCATCCAAACCTGCCACTTTGCAGATGGGACCTACTCTTATTTAATTCGGTGCAATGGAGAGTCAAACTATTGGGAAACACAGCCTTAAACTACATAGAATAAGGGAATAACTATTTAAAAGGATATATGGTGCCCTGCGTGTATGTTTATGGAATTAACTACGAGGACGACCTTCGACCTTTCTTTACATTACGGAGGGTGACATTTCCACACAACAAAACCATAATTCTCACATTCGTTACACTGCACCCTCCTTCCTTCAGGCCCGTACTCGGGCCTATAAAACTTTACTTTTAGTGTGACACGTAGGTGTAGTTCCCTCTACAATTAACCTGACCCTGAGTGCGACAATTTTAAAGCACAAATAAATATGCCCCGCTACTCCATTGCACCCTATCTAACAGTTTCGCATCCACAGCTAACCGAATTGCGTAATGGTTTTCAAACTATACATTTATGGTGGGGAGCATTATTTACAGTGACGTTATTCCTTATTTACAACGCAATCCTTATTTACAATTTCATATGTGGTGACTTCAACTGTCATCATGCCACCTGGTTGGGTGTGGGTACCTCTCTCACCAGTCATGGCACCTCAGCAAAGGACTTCTGTGACTCACTGGGATTGACACAATCTGTCAATTTCCCGACCCGGATCTCAGCCAATGGAGTATCTTCTCTTCTAGACTTGGTTATGACAAACTTCCCTGCTAATGTCTGCTGCTCTTCTTCTGCTCCAATCGGTTCTTCTGATCATGTGCTTGTCAAAGTGGACATCTCTCTGGCCATTCTCAGAGAGCCTCCTCAGCGTCTACGAGTCTGGCATTTCACTCAGGCCGACTGGGACGGTCTTCAAGCAGCCGTCAATCGTCTGGATTGGTCTCCCATCTCCACTGCCTCTGACATCAATTCTTCCTGGGAATTCTTCCAAAGCAAACTGATTCCTCTCATGCACAGATTTATCCCATCTCGCCTTCAGGTGTCTTACCCTTCCTCCCGTCCATGGTACACTGAATCTTGTGGTGAGGCAGTTGCCCTGAAACAACTTGCCTTTGCCTCTTGGAAGGCTAATCCAACTGAAGGCAATCTCAGTTCCTTCCACCAAGCTCGGAACAAGTGTGTGTCTACCCTCAGGAGTGCCAGGAAGCACTATCTCTCCTCACTCAAGAATGAACTCTCAAACCTGTCTCCTTCCTCCAAATCCTGGTGGCGTCTGGTCAAATCCGTTTCTGGTGTTTGTTCCCCCTCCATCCCCTCCCTTACCTCAAATGGCCACACAGTTGACATCGCACGTGACAAAGCCGAATGCCTCAACTCTGTGTTTGCCTCAAAATCCTTAGTCCCAAACCCATCTCTCTCTGTTCCCACCTTTCCCAGTCGAACCCAACTGCTCCTGGACTCTGTGTCCTTCTCTCCTGACAAGGTGGAGGAGTTTTTGTCAAACCTCGACTCTGATTCTGTAACTGGACCAGACGGCATCAGCCCACGGGTCCTAAAATCCTGCTCTGCAGCTCTATCTCACCCTCTCTCTGTTCTTTTCACCCTATCTTTTGCTCAAGGTCATCTGCCAGCATCCTGGAAATCAGCTAACATTCCCGCTTTACACAAAAAAGATGCAAAAACAGATCCTTGCAACTACAGACCAATCAGCCTGCTCCCAATTATCAGCAAAGTCATGGAATCCATCATTGCTTCGGATATGAAATATTTCCTCTTCTCCAATGGCTTGATCTCTGATCATCAATTTGGTTTCAGACCAGGTCACTCTACTCTGGACATGCTGCTTCTGCTGTCTCAACAATGGATGGAGGTCCTCAATGCCAAACAGGGAATCAGAGCTGTCTCCCTTGACATATCACGTGCCTTCGATACGGTCTGGCACCCAGCTCTGCTCACCAAACTCTCCTCCTATGGTATCCATGGAAATCTCCATGCATGGCTTGCGGACTTCCTCTCTGGTCGTAGTCAACATGTGGCCCTGAATGGATTTCTCTCATCTCCCCTTCCTGTTCAGGCTGGAGTTCCCCAAGGCAGTGTGCTGGGCCCTGTGCTTTTTCTGGTCTTTATAAATGATCTCTCCGACTCTCTGGAAAATCCTCTCTATCTCTTTGCTGATGACTCCACTCTCTGCCGCTCCATTACTCTTCCCTCAGATCGGCAGTCTGCAGCCTCCTCACCCTCTGAAGACCTGGACAAAATCACAGACTGGTCAAACAAGTGGAACATGTCTTTCAATCCTGACAAATCTCACTCTCTTACTATGTCTCTCCGAAAAGATCGACTGGACAACCCTCCCATCTACTTTCTCAACAATCCTCTCCAAGAAGTTCTGTCGCTCAAGCTTTTGGGTCTCACTATCTGCCATGATCTTTCTTGGGAAAACCACATTTCCAAGCTGGCCTCCAAAGCCAGTCGCCGACTGGGCATCCTCCGTCGTGCGAAGTCCTTCCTCGGCACACCTGAGCTCCTCACCACATACAAGGCTTTCATCCGCAGCTCAATGGAATACTGTTCTCCCCTATGGGCTGGTGCTCCTGCCTCACACCGTGCTCGGCTTCACGCTGTTGAATCCAAAGCTTTCAAAATCATTGGAATCTCCCGCGATGAAGCTATCTCTGAGGGCCTTTCACTCACTCACCGCAGGCAGGTAGGTGGTCTTTCTGTCTTCTACCGACTCCTCTCCGGCCTTGCTCCCCCAGCTCTCTCTGTGCTCTGTCCCCCAAATATTCCTACAGGTCGCACAAGATCTGCCAGCAACCCTCTGATGGTTAAACTGCCGAAATCTCGGCTCTCTGCTCACCTTCACTCTTTCATTCCTCTTTTCTCCCGCCTCTGGAACAAACTCCCACACTCCCTTCAATCCCACTCCTCCCTCCAGGTCTTTAAAACAGCTGTTCACCACCATCTCTTATCTTCCCCCATCCAAAACCTTGATCTTTTCTACCCCCACTAAATCACCACAGGTCCACCTTGGTTGAAATTCCAACTTCTTACCTGGAAGTCCTGGCAGTGTCCATATGTTTATACCTCTCCCACCCCCCCCCCCCTTCACATGCCTCCCCCCCAAAGCCCTCTCCCTCCCACAGATCTCTCGATGTCTCCATGTCTCTCGGTCCCTGCTCTCAAATGTTGTGTTTGTGTCCTTCCCCCTCTCTTCCCATCTTGTCTACTGCTCCCGATGTTATTTGTTTTATGTGTCTGTTTGTCTTTCTGTGTGATTAATGTTCGCTCTTTCACGAGCCTCGATCTTGTATACAAAAAAAAAAAAAAAAAAAATCCAGGACCTGTGATTTCTTTTTCTTTTTCAGGGAAACAAAAAGAGATTCCTGTTGGGAGGGAGGAAACAGCACGCACTGCATCGACGCACCAGTACCATAAGCACCAACCGCACCAACCGCACCAACCAGTTCACAGTCATTACAGTTTGTAATAAACACAAAAAAACAACTGGTGGTGGTCTTCCTCTTTTCTGCTGGGCCGATGTCCTTCCCGATGTCTTCTCTCTTCATGCGGCCTATTTGAAAATAAAAAGCACAAAGTGTCCATTTTTTATTTAGGGCCACAGGGGCCAACTAAGGATGGTCCACCTGTTGGGCATAGGTGCCACCTTACCGAGGTCCGCAAGCAAGATTACCTGGCCACTATGGCCGGTCCCCAGCAGAGGTGCCCTGCCCCAGAACCTGGGGTCCATCAAGTGGTACTTGGCCGCAGAACAGCGGTCCATAAAGTGGTACATCAATGCAATGCATGCTGGTTGCGAGAGTCCTGGCACACAAGACGACCTCCGCACGCTCCCCTCGACGCCCAGTGGCGCACAGTCCTCGGGTGGGAGACAAGGGGGGGCGGGGGGGAAGAAGACAGGTGAGCGAGGGGTAGGGTCACAAGGGTACACATCAAACAAGGCAATGCAGGATGAGGTGCGTACGGAGAGCGAAGTGAGAAATGCTCGTCCCTACTGTACGCCCCCCACATGTGACCTACACTACCCCCCCTTGCCCCTCCCCATATTTACAAAAACCTACACATTTACAAATTCGTCACTACTGTCACGTCTCCCCCATATTTCCCCTCTACCAAATTCGTCACCACAATCCCTCTAACCAAAATTTGCCATCACCCAAATTCATCATCAATCCTCATAAGGAGGGAGAGATGGAACACAAAGCACAATGTCACACCCACGTCATGATGCGTCTCACAATCCAAAACATTTGCACAATAAAATAATAAAAACAACCTGGCATGGTGTGGAGGTACGTCATCTCAGGTGAGTGGATGCAGATGGTGCGAGGAGATCTCAATCCTAACTACCTTCTAAATGACTTTAATGCACTTTACACTACCCGGGGTCTTTCCTTGCCAAACCATTGGCCTTCTTACACTCTATGCGGTTTTAAGAACCAAATTCCCATTGACCAAACTGTGGTGCTTCTCAATTTGGGGTCTCACTCCCCCGGTTCAACTCCCTGTGCCCTTGCACAATTTCCGGGCTGAGTCGTGTAGCTCTCCCAGCAGGTCTACCCACCTGCACACCTCCACCACTGTAGTTGCCTCCGAGCTTACCTGCTCCTTGACCTAACCTATCTAACTGGGGAAGGCTCTCCTTGGCGCTTACCCCACTCGGTGCCCTCTCTGGCACTGGGCTACCCGGGTCCGTCCTCCGGATCCTCGGGCCCCATCCACAACAACTCCACCGGCTCCCAGAGCCCACCTGCGGCCTCACCTGGCCGACATCCTAACAGTGGCGGAGTGCTCAACCAACTACACACACTAACAGGCTACACGCCCAGCCATTTCCACGACACTAATGCACCCATCCAACCACCATTCTTCCACCACGCACCACAGATGCCAATATCCAACCACAATTTACCTATACCCTCTACCTAACACTTACACTACCCTCCCCGGGTATTCGTGATGGGGGTCCACTCTTCCCCCATTCACACCTTCGCACCATCCACTCCACTCCACAGTTTCCACCATACTCACTCCATACCATCCATTCCATACTCCATATATTCCACACAACCATTCCCCATACACCTGCAGTTGCACACCTGTGCAATCTCACCTGGTGCCACCTGCACCCTCCTTCCTCCCTGGACCATTTGGTCAACACAACACACATCACCATCACTCACTCATACACTGCTCCATACACTTTCGATTCTCAAACACACGGCATCATCTTATCTAACTACTCCCCTCTGGAACTTGCGCTTCCCAGTCGCCCCTTTAAACTATTGCGCTCCCTCGTCATTATCATACAACTACCCTCTCTATGTCCCCACTACCGGTTCAATGTTGCTACCTAACCTTACCGTTACCTATGGTCATCTTCTCTAGATCCCTACACACGATATCCTAACCCTCCCGGGCTAGTTTTCACTGCCAACCCCATAAACCGACTGCTCCTTTGCCCCCGCTGTGAGGGATGGCAGAGTTGCCATCCCACCACATCGGGCATCTCTCACTATAAATTTTGCTCACCAAATTCCAGCCAATTAAAAATTTGCCAATCACGCTACCAATCATCAATCTGCCAATCCTTTGCCAATCATCAAATTTTGCTTTTCAATTTCGGGTCCAAAACACTATCATCATTACACGTCTACTCACTTGAGCCTCTCGGTGCGCCAATTCATTTCCAAAGCTCGGCTTCGCAAAGCCGAGCAATGAATGCGGGTTGTTTGGTGCCGGCGGTTGGATTCGTCCGGCATTCGGTGCAGGGAAGGGGGCTTACCCGGGCCGAGATCCCAAGCACCATCTCGGCACGGAGCCGTCCAATGGCCCGATCTCGCCCTGCCGGAACGCCTCAACCACAAAGGGTTGCCATGACGACCCTTCCTACCGGGCCGCCCGCTCCGCTTAGTGGAGCACGGACGCGGCCGTTCAGAGCGAGGCCCGGCGTGGACCGCGTACGGCGGTTCTTTCGAAACCGCCGCGGTTACGATCCCCGCGGGTTCCCGCGGCACGCAAACCCCGGCACGAACCGAGGGCCCGCTTCGGCTAAACGTCGATCTAACCGCTAACCTGGTTAGCGTCGATGCTCCACTTGCATGCTCACACCCCGCAGCCCATTCCTTGCTCATACATCCAGCCGTTCCCATGCTCCTAGTCATTGCACCTTCTCTTACACACCCAGGTACACTCATTCCGCTCACAGACTTTGTCACACACCTGACCACTGCACACCTTTGCACACACTCGTCGTTTGCACACGTCACCAACACACCTCTTCGCGCCCCCTCCTCGGTCACATCCTCTGTGACAACCACAGGTGTGCTCTCCTCCGTACACCCAACCACGTGCCTCACTACTAACTCCAGTGTGCATTCCCATACGCGCTCTACCATTCCAGGTGTGCATCCTTCCAATCCAGGTGTACATTCTCTCTCACCTGCCACAACCAACTCACGCTCCGTGTCACTCTCACTACTCTTACCACCACACTTGGTCGCGCATTCACCCTTACTCTTGACAGCGCACTCTGTACCCATACACTCCTCTGTTACACACCTTTCTCGCGCATCCTCTTGCGCACACTCTCCCGTTACACCCTTCATAACACTCACCACAGGTGTGCACTCTCTCGTTACATCCTCTGTACCACACCCCATCCCGCGCTTCCATGTGCCTCCTCGCACACGCGCTACGACCAACTCACTCTCGACAGCACACTCACTCCTCGGCACGCACTTTTTCCTCACACACCCCATAGTCGGACCTCCTCGCACACCTCCTTCACACTCTGTACCTGCCGCACACCTTACCAGCGGCCTCTCACGAACACCCGAGTCCAAACCAACCCCCAAGCCGACTGAATCTCCCCTCACACCATATACATTTCCGCGTATATCGCCACTCACCTTGGCACCTCGTCTCCGCACCTCCTTCGCCACCTGCAACCGCTTTATTTGGTCAGCGAGCACATCATCATGATTTGAACACAGACCTTGCACATATGCCATTACTTCCTCCTTTATCTCCTTCTTAGTTTCCCTCCGTCTCTTCTTAATTTCACTCACCCCCTGTTCCACTCTTCCACTTCCTCTAATTTTTCCTTTACCTCCTTCATTTCCCAGTGCGCCCCCTCAATCTCTTCCTCTAATTTTTCCTTTACCGTCTCTATGTGCGTCCTCACCTCCCGTTCTTTCGTCTCCATTGCCTCTGTCACGTCGTCCAACCTTGTTGTTAGTCCCTCATGTACCGTCTGACACTCCTTTTTAATGACGGCTACGTCCCTCTTTATTTCCTTCTGTGTCGCCTTCAACTCCTCGATCACAGCCGTATTATTTTGTACCTGATCCTTCAACTCCCTTTGTCCCACTGTCGGCTGTCCCACCCCCTGCGTCAACTCCTCTATGCCACCTTGTAACTTTGCCGTCCCATTTCTCACCTCTTTCTCCATACGCTTCTCACCTCGCTTTACCTCCTCGCGTACCCCCGAGACCTCCTCGCTTACACCTCGTCTTATTTCCTCCCCCACCTCCTCAGTAGATGCCGCCTTCATCTGTCCCAATTCATTCCTCTGAGCATCCAATTTAGTGTCTAACCCGATTTTCACCTCCTCTATCTGCTCTCCCATTTGTTTAATTTCCCGGGCGGATTGCTCCCCTATTGCCCGCAATTTGTCATCCATCCTATTTTCTAGCCCCGCTAACCCATTCTTCACCCCTTTTATCCCGTTGTCTAACCCCTCAAATTTACTGTCCAACCCCTCAAATTTATTGTTCAACCCCTTAAAATTATTGTCTAACCCCTCAAATTTATTGTCCATACGTTCACTGGTACCTCTTGCTTCGTCCCTCATTTGGCCTCCCATCCTGTTTTTCATCCCTTTGAAATTATCGTCTGTTTTTACCACAAAGGCCATCATCTGTTTCATAAACAGGTCCAAATTCATTGGCATCTCGGGCTCAGCTGCCGCAACCACGTGCGAAGCGCCGCCATTTTGTGTCCCTTCAACCACGTGCGCGAGGGCACCATTTTGTGTCCCTACAACCACGTGCACGAGGGCGCCATTTTGTGCGCCTGATCCCCCCACAACCACATTACCATTGCTCTCCTCCTCCATTTCCCCCATATACATTTCCCCGAGGTCCTGGGTCGATTCTACCCCCCCCCCCTTCTAACTCACCCACCTGCATCCGATCGCCTTGATTGTCCATGGCACGACTCAATTTGGGATGTTAAACAAAATTTCGGCCGCTCGTAATTTTGAGCGCGTTAAGCGCGCTTCGGGTTCGAACCTCGCTCCTGACACCAATTGTTACAGAATCCAACGTCGGCCTTCCCCACTTACCAAGGGGGGATTAGGCCCCTCGTCTATGACTGGCCGACGTGGTCCTGGGGGTATGACGCCATGCCCGGTCGGCGCTGGGTAGGGTATTAGGCCCAACCGTCCTATGACCTAAATACCAACACCCACCGGTACGCAAGGAAATACTCCCCCGCCTACGGCCGCAGCGTAATGGACTAGTTGCGCCGAGCGAAGCGAACTGCACCGTGAGCCGGTTACCAAGACTGACCCGATTAATCTTCGTCGGCCGAATCGCGCCACGGGCCCTCAATGGGGGAAATCACTAAAGCGACCGAATGTGAAGAAGAAGACAAAGGTAGGAAGAACAAATATAATTTATTACTATTATTTACAAGACCAAAAATAACCAAGGAAGAAGGAAGGATAATAAAATAAAGACAGAAAGAATGGAAGGAGACACAGTGCAATTATTAGCTTAACTATACAAGCTTAATTAATACCCCAGGACAACGTGAAAGACAGACGAACGATCACACTTACACGGGCAATGCAGGCAGGAATGAATGGCTTGGAGATGGATGGCTTTGAGAGGCAAGGAAGGTCCAGCGGGGACTGGGCACGGTCGGGCCGGAAGGCACCGCCGTCAAAAAGCCGAGCCGCGGTCGTGCGAACTCCCGCGGTTCCAAACTGTGTGGGCGAAGTTCCTCTTTACGCACTGCTGCGTCGCGCGCTCCTTGCGTTGCCTCGGTCCGTATCTCCTCTGCAGCGCGGCACGTATCTCAGCTGCTTGGACTCATCTGCTCATCTGGGGTGGGGGCGTTTCCCGCGGGTTATATAAGCCCCACCCTTGGACCTTCGCGAACCTCCCAGATCGTTCTCTCTCCGCCCGCTCAAGCCAAATCCCTTCGTGCTGGGTTGGTTGAGCGGGGCCGACTCACTCCTCCTTTCCAACACGAGGTGCGGAGACACACCTTTCTTCTTCCAACCGACCGCGTGCTCAATGGAGTCCATTTGTGGCGAAAACCATCCAAACCTGCCACTTTGCAGATGGGACCTACTCTTATTTAATTCGGTGCAATGGAGAGTCAAACTATTGGGAAACACAGCCTTAAACTACATAGAATAAGGGAATAACTATTTAAAAGGATATATGGTGCCCTGCGTGTATGTTTATGGAATTAACTACGAAGACGACCTTTGACCTTTCTTTACATTACGGAGGGTGACATTTCCACACAACAAAACCATAATTCTCACATTCGTTACAATACTTTATAGACATACTCACATTCTAATTGTACATACTTTACAGATATACTCACATTCTAATTGTGCATACTTTATAGACATACTCACATTCTAATAGTACATACTTTATACAGATACTCAGTTGAAAAAGGATAACAAGTAAAAACTGTAGTCTGTGTTGGCAAATGTGCGGGTGGACAAACAAACAAACCAACGGACCTAAATGCAATATCCTCTCCTCTGACAACACTCCCCCTAGTGGTCCTCATGATACACCATACCAGGTGCCTGTGAGAAAGCACCTCGGACCCCCGGAGGTCTCGACCCCCTGCAGGGTCCGGTGACCCTGCCAGCCCGAGACACTCGCTCGGGCGGCACCCCGATGGGCCAGGGATGCCACACTCCACCAGACCCCCTGTGGGGCCTGGGTCGTACCATGACGCCCATGGTCGGACCCCACATCCAGATCTCGTCAGCGCAGCCCCCCAGATGGCTGGCATGAACCAATTTTGAAAGGGGAAAATTTTACACGAGGCCGACCCCAATGACCTCCCCTGGTCTGAATTCCGCAGCCCGGGGACCAAATCCGACCACGGCTGCTCCAAATCAATTTCCCATTTAAATTTGAGTTTAAATTCAATTTTAATTTTGGCCTCGTGTGCCCAACCGCAGCTGCAGGTTACAACCCCTTCTTCGGGTTTTTCTGCCCGTCCCTGCAGCTGTTCCAGATTCACTATGGGGATCTCTTTTTCCGAGGCTCTATTTCCCGACTCCTCCATGTCTGAATCCAGCTCGGAGCCAACGCCCCCCCCCCCTCCCATCTGTGTATTCAACTTCGGAGCCTCTGGTACCTATTTGTGGTTCGTGGTGAGGGTCCCCTTGGCCACTTTAACCCTTTGAGTACGGATGACGTCCAGTACCACAACCCGCGAAAAAGTTTTGTGTACAGATGACGTTACTACACGTCATCGACTATACCTATAAATAGATCGTCAGTACGTGGTTGTACATATTAACCCTTAGAGTGCGTGGTTGCATTCCCGTACAAAAATGCTAAATTAATCCCGTACTGGGGGTATTTTTATCAAAAAAAAAATCCCGTACCCAAAGGGTTAAGCCTAAGTCACACATAGGCGGATATTTTGGCGACTACTGGCAACTGCCGGCGATCAAGATTTTTCGGCGACTACTGGCGATTTCGGGCGGTCAAATATGGTCAGGCGGCAGTATGGCGACTGCAGGTGGCCACATTGCGACTGCATTGCGACGACGCCCCGAGTGGGATGGCGACTGTTGAAGATCGACGACGACTGCATTGCGGATGCACGGCGGCAGCGTGGCGACAGTCTGGCGGCTAGATTACGACCGATGGCGGATCACGGCGACTGCATTGGGGCCGGGTGGCAGTTTACTCCGACGTCCGCAAGACTGCAATAAGACCGCCGGCGATTGGAGACGATTCACACAACTTTTTAAATCTTTATTTCTCTATTTTACATTTCACTTTATTCATTTCAATGATGTATGACATGAAGCATAAAGATGTTTGATGTACAATAAGAAAGTTAATAAAGATGTATCATTGTAATGTAATAATCAAACTTTTCTGCCGGGAGAGAGAATGGAAATAAAGTCCAACAAATTATTTCCACTGGTCCCAAGTCCCATAAATAAAGTTTCCAAAGGACCAAAGTCCCAAAAATAAAGTTCCCAAAAGTCCCAAGTCCAAACAATAAAGCCATATCCTTGTCGGCACCACAGGACCTCACTCCACGGAGACCCTCACACCATCCTGTCTTGCCATGGAATCGTGGTATGTCGTAATGCAGTCGCCAGGCAGTCGTAACTCGGCCGCCACTAGTCCTACTGCTGTCGTCGTCAGTCTCCCATAGCCGCAGGGGAGACGTGGCAGTTCTTCTGTAGTTGATATGCAGCCGCAACAGTGTCGGCCCGTAGTCGGGAAGATGCCGCAGGAAGGCCGTATGGCATTCGCATCTCTGCCGTGCTAGCTGGTGGGGCGATTGCGGGAGACTATGAGCGACTGGGTTGCGGCCGCTTTACGGTCTTATTACGGATACCGACAGCATGGCGGTTCCATCACGACAGCATGGCGGATCTTTTTTGAAGACGATTGAGCGTGCCGTTTTTAAACATTTAAAACAATATTTGGCCCCTTTGCGGCTCTTGCCGACTGCAGCCGACCTGGGGAGGATAACCACGACTACAGAAGACCGTCCATTACGGTTTCATGACGATTGTCGGCGGGTGGTGGCGATTTTTCCAGTCGCCAGTAGTCGCCGACAAATCCGCCTATGTGTGACTTAGGCTTTAATCTCATCCTGGGGATATTCGACGGACGGAATCGCCTCATCTCCCAGACCCTGCTGGACCCGAGCAATATCCTCCTTGACGATATTGTCCAAAGTGCTCGGCCGCTCCTGTGTCAAATCATTCACTCCATCCCCAGTCAATTGTGGCCCCAACAGGTCTTTATCTACCACCACCCGCTCTGGTTCCGTTACACATGACATCTGGAAGTAGTTAATCCTATGCAAAACTCCAAATGAAACCAATAGGTGACGCTGTGCAACTGCAAATAAACACGAGCTATTTTACACTTCTAACACTGCTCTTTTCTTATTGTTTTGTAAATTACTACAAGTCAGACATGTGTCCACACCTTATCTTGTTTTCAAAGGTTTATCTCAGCCCCCATTTTCCCCTCCCCACTCCATGCCCCTTTCAAAGCAACCCCACCCCATTTCTTTGGCTGAAAAAACTATAAAGGACCACATCGACCAAGACACTTCAGAGAGATCCTGCTTTTGCTGTACTGCATGCTTCGGTGTATTTTGTTGTTTTCATTTTCTGCGTTTCTCTGTAATCAAGTGAGCTCTCGCCGGGGCTATTAAATCTTCGTGTAATCTTCAATTGGAAAGGACATTCCATCATTTATTTCTTCAACACCACCCACCACACCAACTGTAAAAAGCCCAAATTCACCATCTTACTATAATTCACCAAATGTCCGTCTGTCCGTTCGAAGGTACCGCAAAAACGGCTCAACCGATCGCAACGATATTTTGGGTGGGTATTCCTGGGACCCCTGAGAGTAAAATTGGCTATATTGTTTTTCTAAGTTTTCCAATTTTCCAGTTTTTCCAAACACGATGGAATAATATTTACCGATATGAATAGTGATGTGGCTTTTATTGAAATTCTTCAAATACTGTTTAGATTTTGATGACAATTATGAACCTGCCGCGAATGCGGAAGTGGACAGATGACGGCAATGCGCGGGTTTGATAATATCCCAATACAGCCGTCATTCATTCGTAATGTTAAATCATTTAACGTTAATCGTGTTAATCGTTTTGTTAAGGTATCAATTGATGATTGGTATTGAGTGAATACAATTACGATTTTGAATTCGTAATTGTATTCACCCAACCATACGGAACTTCACATCAGGATTTAAATATTTGTTTATGTCACGAATGTTGTTAAAAGTTTATTTTTTATATTAATGTTATTTCATTTGTGATTGGAGTTATGCTGTTTGGAATAAAAAAAGAGATATCGAGTTCAAGTGAATGACGAAATGCCGTGACGGTTTCTACTTTCTAAACGTGAATTCGCAGATCGCCATATGCAGATTCGCTATTGACTGGGTATGGAACAAACGTACCCGTTTGTTTGCCAACGGGTATGTTTTTCATGGAAGTCCTTCACAAACTTGCTGTCCATGTCTGACGTGCGACTGAAGGTGCTACAGGAATGTGGAATTTATTGGTTTCATGCTTTAGCATTTGCCGTTTCTGCATTGTCTGTTTGCTTCTGGCCTCCCACAGGTGCGTAGCATGGGTACCTCACTAGTTTTTAGAACGTGCATTTCCAAAATGACAATGACCTAGCATTTTCCACATGTAACAGATGACCTTGGGGTGAGTAAATGCAAGTTTGTAAAAGCTATTTGAACTGAAATTATTAGGTAATCATTATGCTGTACTTGTCTTTTCACAACACTTTCTGCAGGTGAACCTTTGCATTCAGGCCTATGGATGACCCCAAAACTTTGCCTTGTTCGCCAACTGCAGTTTGACCTGAATGGAGTTTCCTCGAGTGAAGTTCTCCACTCCGCGTTGCTGCACCTCAGTGTCCCTCTTGCGTCGTATGCACCTGGGGCCATGCACCGCCGATATTCACTGGAGTTCTACCATGTCCCTCAACATGGGACACTGTGGGAGAATGTATTGGCAGACGACGCAACCAGAGTCAACAAACCTGGCCGAGTCTTGCCATGGCTCGATGAACGACCAATGGCATCTCTGTCAGCGCAGCTTTATCAAGGGTCTGTATCTCTTGATGTCAGCACACCTGTAGCGCACCACATGCAGGCAATGCTCCAGTCACTCGATCTGTACCTTGCAGTTCATCTGGAAGAACCTGTGAAACGAGAAATGACGGTGCAAAAAGGAACTACTAACGTATCCACCATGTGTGGATCGATCGTGAAAGACCTCAACGTGTCGTTGCTCATTTCATCATTCGAAGCCGGTCACTGTCGAGGTTCCTCCGATCGCAACCGCCGTGAAGCACCTGCCCGTCAACCTTTACAAGAATCCGGTGTTCAGCACGTGGTCTCCCCGAGCAACGTGTGCAAACGACGCCGGTTGTACATCGACTTTCGCGATGTGGAATGGCAAGACTGGATCATCGCGCCGCAGGGTTACATGGCCAACTATTGTGCGGGTGAGTGTCCCTATCCACTGAGTCAGCGGTTGAATTCCAGCAACCACGCGGTTTTGCAGACACTCATGCGTGGAGCCGATCCCGATGGTACCCCCCAACCCTGCTGCGTGCCTGTTCGTCTGTCACCCATTTCCATGCTGTACTACGACAATGGCGACAATGTCGTGTTGAGACATTATGAAGACATGGTTGTCGACGAGTGTGGTTGTCGCTGACCTGAAATTGAGGTGTTGCGTGTGGAGTGTACCGTCTTTGAACTTTCCATGTAGAATATGCAGTTGTAGAAAATGAAAAAAAAAAAATTCCTGGTGTGGACTTTTAAGGGTTGAATATTGATATTCCAGGTTTGTGAATGCCATTGTTGGCTTTTGCTTTTTTTCGTGACTGCTTCGCTTTTTAATTATTCAGTTTGGTTTGTGTAGCTTTGTCTATTCATGTGTATTGCTCTGCCCAAACTGAGGGAGATGGGAAAAATGATGTGGAAGACCATAGCTATGAGCAAAAGTCCATGAGAATTGTAAAAAACAACAAAAACTGACAGTCTAACAATGGCACGTTTGGATCTGCTGTCCCCCTGTCATGTCAGCAGATCCTCAGATATGATTGGTGAATGTTTGGTCAGGACATACATACACTGGACGGACATCAAACGCTGTTCAAGACGGCATTGCACTACAGGCTAGCGCTAAACTGTAAAAATATGGCTGCAAAACCACGTGATCGATGATGTCATCGAATTTTATTTTTCTCGTCCAATTTATCCCAAGATCACACAAGAAATTTCATTATGGTTGGATCAAGCGTTGTACTTGTCAATTTATGACGTCATAATGAAGGCACCTATGACATCATTAACACGTTATTATTCCCCATGGGGAGTACTTTACAATGAGCCACCATAAAAAAAATAATTCCCATGGAGCGGTTTCGGAGATAGATGAAAAGTTTTTCATTTTTTTCCCAAGATGGCACCCCTACCACGTGACCTACGACGTCATAATTATCATACACAAGACCGAAAGTCTAACAGCGGCAGAGCCGGGCTTGTTTGAAACTTAAGTTGAAGGGGATAGTATGACCTGGGTGGAGATACCAGTTCGACAATAGTACAAGTATTCAATTATTTTGAAGTACTCTAAGTCTCTAAGCTGTCGGTCACCATGGAAGTGAAGAGATTGAATTGAGACGCTGGTTTATTACTTGGCAAATTTTTATTTTATTTTATTTTGCAAGTATGTTGATCACTCTGGTTTGTGTGTTTGTTTGTTTGTCAGTCCGCCCACTTATACTTGCCGACATGTCACTATTTTAAACCGATCTTCACGAAACTTCAACAAATGGTAGAGTTCGTGGTCCGACAAAATCCTATATATTTTTTAGGTCAAAAGGTCAACATAGGCCAAAGGTCAACCACTTTTTACGCATTTCTAAAATCCTCATTTTTCATCCAATTGACTTGATTTGAATCGGATTTACATATCGGCTAACTGAATTCAACTACCAACTATTTTTGAGATCAGCGTAGGCCAAAAGGTCAACATAGGTCAAATGTCAACAACAATTTCTAATTTCTAAAATCCTCAATTTTGATCCGATTCACTTGAAATTTGAATGGGATTTACATATCAGTTAACTGAATTCAACCAACAACTATTTTTGAGATCAGCGTAGCCCAAAAGGTCAACATAGGCCAAAGGTCAACAACAATTTCTAATTTCTAAAATCCTCAATTTTCATCCGATTCACTTGAAATTTGAATGGGATTTACATATCAGCAAACTGAATTCAACCACCAACTATTTTGAGATCACCATAGGCCAAAGGTGAACAACAATTCCAAATTTCTAAAATCCTCAATTTTCATTTGATTCACTTGAAATTTGAATGGGATTTACATATCAGTTAACTGAATTCAACCAACAACTATTTTTGAGATCAGCATAAGCCAAAAGGTCAACATAGGCCAAAGGTCAACCACTTCTTTTTTATCATTTATCATCATCATCATACTAAAATACGCAATTTGGCGTCCATCTGTCTAATGATTTTTTGTCGAGTAATGTCGAGTAATCACCGAGTAATGATTTTTTGACCGCGATACATTCCGTCATTACTTATCCAATCTCAACAAAACTTGACAGAGTGACAAAGGGTTACATAATGAAGGTTGTAGCGCATTCATTTGCAGCCCTCCCCAAAGAGGTTTTCTCCCTCGAGCGGGTTTTCCCCACCATTGCCATCAATGGGGTTACGTGTTGAGGTGTATATCCATGTTAAGTTAGCTTTATCGTGGCGTTTTTCCAAGGCCGCTTCTAATAGCAAAACTACTGATAATAGCATAACATTAATGTTATTACAAAACAATATTAATACCAATAACATCCCACCTACCCAAGGGGTTTTTCCTCCTTGAACAAACATCGAGTCAACGTTTATAAATAGCTCATCGTGGCGTTTTCGTGGGAGCACGCCTCTACCGGAAGTAAAAATATTATAAACCACAAACACATGATTAGCTTTTTAAACAGTCGCTAATGCTGTTTATAACACTAAATAAAAAAATTTGGAGGAATCCCGACATATGCGAGGTAGGTTTTACTTACAGAACTTAGCGAAGATCTACTGTAATCTATATACCCCACAAGGGTTGCGTAAAAAACATGACCCTTCCTGCCACTAAAGCGGCGTTTTTCATAGCAGCATTTTGAAACCCACCAATGAAGGGTTTGTTTTGAAAACCACCAATAAACCCCACTTTTCCTGCTGTTTAATAGAAACTGAAAGGAAAGCCCGGATTGTGCTCATTTACCAAGCAGCTAGCCAGCGGTTGCCAAGCCAGCCGTTCCTTAACGGTTTTGAATGGAGTGCTTGCTCGAATGCTTAAACCACTTGGCGATCTCTTCACAAGAAACTTGGTAAATGAACACACATCCAATGTTCTTGAGACCCAACCATAGATCGACTGCAATCTATATACCCCAAAGAGGAATGACCCTTCCTGCCACTCCCGTAGTGAGCAGATGCACCGTGTACTAGTAAATTAAAATGTCGGTTGGTGGAATCAGCCGTCGTAATGACATGATAGACGTAATGACGTAGCGTGATGGACGGACACAAAACTGCCGCTCCATCAATATATAGATGATATATTTTAACCTCTAGTAACTTTGCAGTCACTATGAAGGGATTAGTGTTACAATTAGATTTACTATAATATTAACATTACGTTATCATTATTACGAAAATGATATTACTATCAAAAAACCGAGGCTAATTCCTAACTTACTTCCACGGTTATTAGTACCGTACACCGCTTATCATTGATTCATGAACCATACACCGCTTCAATCCATTAACTTTGCATTCCCGACATTGGGATTAAAGTGTTATGGTTATATTTATTATATTATTATTACGAAAACGATACTTCTGTATTAAGAAACCTGGGCTTAATTTGTCCGAAGCGGCCTGAAGGTGAGGCATGAAGGCATGAAGCCTAAGGCCTATATGTGCTGTGTCATTTGAAGATCCCTAATGTCTATGCTTTCAATATTTGATGATCATTTTAACAATCGGTTCGTTTCTATTTCACACTGAATGAAAGCGTAAAGGTAGAGCATGGCGATTGTGATATATAACAGGTTCGAAGATATGTTCGGTCTGAACGGCACAGGAATCAAAATGGCGAAATGTGGAGTCAGCCGTTGTTTGCCGTAATCACATCACCCTGTCATGTGACCAGATCCTCAGCTCTGATTGGTATACGTTTGAGGGGACATACATACATACATATGGACGGACAAACTGTTCTAGATGGCTTTGCAATATGGGCTATGCCGTAAAAATTTAAACATGGGACGTGGACCAAATATCTGCACCCTTCAAGCCAGGTTATACCTTGGAGAGATTGCACGTACGGCACGAACACATCCACAAATCTGAGGATGCGAGAAAAGGTTCAAGCCAAGGAGTGTCAGGATCTTACCGACTTGCGATGGGATAAGATGGAACATTAGGAGCGGCCAGTCTCACCACAGCCCCTCCAACGTCACAAAATCCGCGCCCTGCAGTGCTCGGGCAGTACCTGGCACCCAGCGTCTCAATACCTCAAATTGGAGAAATTGCGAGCTGAACTTCACCCTTTCCCTCCACACATCTCTTTACACAATAAAAAAAAAAATTAAAAAAAACTAACCGGTGCAATTATTTTATATCCATGATTGAAAGCCTCGTTTGCATGATTGCAAACAAACAACCTGCGCGATTCCAAAATCCAAGTATCACAAACTTTACCGGAGGACGATTATCAAATAGTTCATAGATTTTATAACTGCGCTGGATTTGTAACTTACTCTGTGCATGTCCACAGTACAAGGTTGATCATGTAATTGATGTTTTTAAATTAGTTACTTTAGACTTTAGTACATTTATACTCGATACGTTTATCCACTTCGTTGACGTGCAATAAGCTGCCATTTCAGGAATTAAGCTGGCTGTCCCATTTTGTACGCGTGGATGTCATCTCACCCACTTCTTCGATCAGATTCTTCTTCTTAGTTCGTATGCAGCACAGGGCTGCCAGGTAGCATCATTGGCGACGGGCGTGGTTATGTCGCTGTTGATCTGCTGGTTAGGGAAGGAATTTCTAATATGTCCATGATGCAGGCGAAGGCTCGCCTACTCTTCGCGAAGGACACTGTTTGATATTTAACGTCCACCCACAAATGCTGTCAGACACGTTTAACGGTCATCCAAGGGACAGCAACACATTCATGAATTACCCTACCTGTGAAACACCAGTATGACAGTTTATAGCTGGGTCGGGATTCAAACCCAGGCTGGACAGCTGAGCCGAGAGTGCATACCTCTAGGCCATCCTACATAGTGTACTTGGGTTCAGTTTTAAACAAGATTTCATAGAACAACTTACCCCACACCGTCTTGAGAAACAGGATATGGGAAGGTTGTCTTAAACGTGCTTTGCGTTTCTGAGCACGATCTATATTTCCTACGAGCCGCCATTTTGTCTGAATCTCACTATTCCACGAGAGCGAGTAGCAAATTTGATTGGTTGAGATGATGTAATATTTTGTCTGAGTACTGCTAAACTCGAGGTTTTTGGAAGTGCCAACATGGTGATTTGTGCTCTGGTGTTAAAACAAATAACTCTATAATTGAAATAAAAGAAAGAAATTTTACAGGTTGTAGAAAAAAAAAAATTCCAGAAGTGGACCACCGTTGATGCAGCATCTATTACACCACCCTATCTGACGTTGCATTAGTTCTTCGTGCCTGTTGTTTGTGTCCTTCATGACGTCTTTAAAACCAGTAAATTTCCTGTTTAGAATAATTTTCAATTTTGTTTTGACTACCAGACGAAACAATTACCTTACTTGTCTGTACACTTGCGACAAGATTCCGTATAATTTGACAAATTCAAAGCCAAAGTACTGCGAAACTGCAGGTTAGTGTTCTGCAGTGTTCAAAATGTAAAATTCAATTGAAATAAACTTGTTCCTCGATCATAGACTGATGTCTGTAGATAAACATGACCCAATTGCTTAACCTAACATTTCACTTCGCGTGCACAGATTAATTATCACTAGTGTAACATGATTTAAAGAAGGAATTACCACTAGTGTAACATGAATAAAACCACCTTTAGAGGCCATTTTTCCCCGCAAGCGGGGGTTGGCCTTTTTCGGGAACTGTGGTTGTTGTTGTTTTTTTCGGTCCCCTTTTTGAAGCAATGTTTTACGGCCGGATGCCCTTCCTGACGCCAACCCTTTTTGCCGCCTTTAACGACAAGCAGGGAATTACCAGTGAACTGGTACTCAATTAGCCGACCTCGGAAGGATGACAGGCTGAGTCAACCCCCCTGGCGTTAATTCAGCGATTGACCGGGATTCGAACCCAGGATCCTAGGATCCTAAAGCCGGCACCCTAGCCGCTAGCCCAACACCAGGGATTGTAACACTGTAACATGAATACATGTAACATGAATACATGGAGGTAACATGGTGTAACATGAATACATGGAGGTAATTACCACTAGTGTAACATGAGTATATTGACGGAACTACCACTAGTGTAACATGAGTATATTGGCGGAACTACCACTAGTGTAACATGAGTATATTGGCGGAACTATCACTTGTGTAACATGAGTAGATGGAGGAAACTACCACTAGTGTAACATGAGTATATTGACAGAACTATCACTAGTGTAACATGAGTAGATGGAGGTAACTATCACTAGTGTAACATGAGTAGATGGAGGTAACTACCATTAATGTAACGAGTAAACGTAGAGAAGGAACTACTTCTAGAGTAATGCGCAACGTAGGGAACGACTACTACAATGCTGCAAGAGTAGGTGTAGGGATTCGCATTAGCGTTAAATTCAAAAGTAGGCAGGCATATATCTTTCAGAAGGGTAACTAAAAAACATCTGAAAATGCAAAGCCTGTCCACGTCCGCTTTGTATTCGGACATCTGCTTCCGTATGTTAAACGTGACGAGAACAGCTAAAATAAATAAAACGACCTTGACCATTTCACCTTAAAAGCAATATCATTGATTCAGTGACCAAATGTGCAAACCCTGCTCAAACTTCAGGTCAATCAGATGAAAATTGATGATTTTATGCAAACTTGAACTTTTGATCTAAAACAAACAAAAAAAAAACAATCAGCTTGTCGCTTTTGTTTGGCGACCCAATATGCAAATTGTTAAAATATCAGGTCAATCGGATGAAAATTGATGATTTTATGTGACATTGACCAAATTATTAACTTGTCTTCTCCATATTCTCAGAAACAAGCTTGTTGAAAATTTGATGACAAAAGGTCAAAATCCCACAGCGACGGACGGGCTAATTACTACGGACATGGCAACCAGCATCGGTTATCCAACCAAAACTAAATATACACAGCAGCTGCTCAAAAGTTGATGAACATTTGCCTCTTTTTATAACGTTGTGGTAAAACTACATTTATCTGAAAACGACTCATTTCCAGGATGGATACTTCGCGGTCACGAGTGTGGAGATGTCACATATAGGAAAGCAAATACAGTACCTGGACCTCACCGATACACCACATGTCCACCTAACCTTCACAGAGGATGTGAATTCTTTCTTCTTGTGGAAACAACCAAGACTGAAAATTGGCACAAACCAGCTGGTCAGGTGCAACATTCAACTGGAGGTGGCAGGAACTTGTTCAAGGTGCCGGCGATAACTCATCTACGCTTCACAAAAGACCGAGCTGGTGATGCGAGCAAATGTGACACCCGGCTTAACGTCCATTTGAGGGACGACACGCAGTGTGATGCTGCATCCTGCCTGTGACGCACCACTCTGGCAGTTTGTAGTTGCGTTGCGAATCAAACCCAGAATAGACAGCTCAAAGATGGGGCAGGTCTGTGACAGTGTCATCACAACTACCCAATGCAGGAGCAACAGGAAAGAGCAATCAGAGATTTAAGACCCTCACCAGGACTTGTGTTGTGTGGTACTTGGGTGGTGGTGTTTGTTGTGGTGTGTAGATGATACATAGATTAGATCAAATTGAAGATCTCCTCTGGCGAGATAAATATGGTTACTTTATTTATATTAGTTTAATACAGATGTGAAGAAGATGCTCAGAACAAGCAAGGAAGTGAAACCTCTTTATTTTTGCGGCAAAAACATCAGAACCGCAACTTTTGGAAGAACCACTTATTCTTACCAGTCTTGTACCTGCAAGAAAGAAAACACATTTTCAATGTGTGATTGTCCACATGTTAAAAAGTACAAATTACAGCTTTTCTTTATGCACGCTCAGTCGGGCGGACAGCCTGCCTCACAAACCTCTCCTCAAACTTCAGCTTCGCTTCCAATCGTGCTTTGCGCTTCAGGGTGGGATCACGAAACACATCCTTGTTCACTACTGCCTTGTCCAATGGAATGTCCACGGAGTAGCTGCAAACATTAACACAGGCTTCATGCCAACAGCAACTGCTTCCGAATCTACCTGACTTTCCAGGCAGAGGTGCACATCATTAAACCATCTTAGGAACTGTTTGGTGGGAGTTGAGGTAGCATCCCGACAGCTTTGCACACACAAATACACTTTATTTACACCATGTGCATTCAAATCAACAACAAACTATATCACACCAAACAGCCTTCTATAACCTAAGATCAAGCAACTGGTTTTTAAAATCGCAAACAACTTAATGTGTAATCAATTACTTTATCTGCATACGACAAATAAATTCATAAAACGCACGATAAATAAATAAATAATAGAGGCAGAATGTCTGAGAACAAGCACGCTGCATCTTTGCATGGAAATACAGCTTCAGCAGTCCTCCAAGTATTTTTGCAAGCAATAGGAACAGAGACGACTTAAGAGGAAGAAGAGCCGCTCTAAGCTGGAATGCTTGCTCAGTGAGATCGGTCTCCCATTCATTTACCAATTCAGATCTCAAATAAAAGTTAAATTAAAATCACAACACGACTTTTAAAATTTCTAAAAAACGTTTGATTTTCAATAAAAATGTAACATTCGATCCGATTAAATGAACAACATGAACTTTTGGATTGCATGAAACTTTTCCGGATTTGGCATCAAAATCTAATTTTGATCCGAAAAGACGAGCTGCGTTTCTCAGATAACAAACCGAAACAGCACTCGGTAGAGCACATACCTCCGCCGGGCTGAACAGTTTACGTTTTGTATCCCGCTGATAGGCAGGATCTGGATTCGGCCCTGAACCAAAATCGAATAGGCTTCTTCTTTTCCCCAAAACCAACTCATCCACATAGTTTTGTCAAAATGGTTCCATAACCTTTTGAAATATCATCCTATCTATTGGTTTTGGCCCGATCTCTCAAAAGTGAAGAATCACTTAAAATTCTCGGATCCGGATACTAATATTCACCAAAATGTATCCAATCCGTCCTCATCACACACCCAACCTGTCCACCAAGTTTCATCCGAATCCATCCATAACTTTTGAGATATCATATCATGATAGATATCACCTTCGGTGACGGAGGTAATCAATCACCCCATAAATGATTGGCTGCAGCACGAAAGGTGATTGTACTTGACAGTCATATTATTCACGAATGAAAAGTAGAACGGTGCGACACATGAACAGAAAATTGCCACATTTTCTCCATTGAAATGAAAAAGCCACGGTGGTATGGCATCGTTTATGTGAATATGGAAAGGCACACATCGACCACCGATGCAACCGGGCGTGCGTCTTACCGAGTGGGCATCAGGTGGTTGAAATTGTACACTTTCACAAACGTCTTGACTTTGGATCTCTTGGAAATCCTCTTCTTGCTCATACGGACGGTCACCTTGCGAGGATAGCGTTCAATGCCGGCGACGAGCGCGTGTCCGTAAGGGCGCTCGGAGGAACCTTCATCTTGGTTCTGCAAATATCCCACCAATGAAAGGGATACGTGTAAACATTCCTCCGCAAACAAGACCCGTTATGGGACTTTCAAAATGCCGTAACCCACCCCAGAACGCTCAGCACACATGTGCAGACACCCCTAGAAATAGTGATGTACGTGGCATGTGAACTGCTATCATGTGTGCATGACAGGGCTCCTTACCTTGTGAACACAGGGTAAGTTTAAAATGACATTTTAATTAATTTGTTGTTCATGCTCTCTTTATGATTATTCATACTATAGCAGATTACAGGCCCTACAGCTACAGGGTGCGGTACATTCTTCTGACACATCCCTTTATTTAGGAGGTGTATAGGTAACAATGCCTGTGATCAGAGTAGTGATGGCAATGTACAAAAGAGCGCGCACAGCTGTAAGGACGAAGGACGGGAACAGTTGTGAGTTTGAGGTGAAGGTGGGAGTGCATCAGGGGTCCGTACTAAGTCCACTACTATTTGTAGCTGTGATGGAGGTGCTGGCTCAGAACGTAAAGGAGGGTTTACCGTGGGAGTTGTTGTATGCAGATGATCTGGTGTTGATTGCGGAAAGTATGGATGGACTGAAGGAAAAGATGAACAAGTGGAAGGAATGTATGGAGACAAAAGGTCTGAAGGTGAATATCGGAAAGACGAAGGTGATGGCAAGTGGTAAAGCATGTGGTGAGGTGGAAAGAACTGGGAAGTGGCCGTGTGCTGTGTGCAGGAAGGGTGTCGGAGTGAACTCCATTCAATGTACAATGTGCGCTGAGTGGGTTCATCAAAAATGTAGTGGTCTGAGAGGGTCATTTACCAGTGTGGTAGCTACATTCAAATGTAAGGTGTGCACAGAGGGAGCTGCAGATGGAGGAAATGTTGAGTTGGATCTTGGAGACGGCGTGAAGCTGGAAGGTGTGAAAATATTTTGCTACCTCGGAGACATGCTGAATGGAGAAGGTGGATCAGACTCGGCAACGGTTGCTCGAGTGAGATGTGCATGGAAGAAGTTTCGGGAACTGAGTGGCGTGCTGATGAGGAGGGGAGTGTCGCTGAAGCTGAAGGGAAAGGTGTATGCTGCATGTGTGAGAAGTGTTATGATTTATGGGAGCGAGACATGGGTAATGACCGTAGAGCAGCAACGAAGGCTGGAAAGGGTGGAAATGCGAATGGTTCGATGGATGTGTGGAGTATCGTTGAGAGAGAGGAAGACAAATGATGAATTGCGAAAGATGATGGGAATATTGCCTGTGATTGATGCTGTGAAGAGGAACAGGTTGAGATGGTTTGGTCATGTGTTGAGGAAGGATGAAAGTGACTGGTTGAGAAGAGTGATGGAAATTAATGTAGAAGGAAGTAGAGGACGGGGAAGACCGAGAAAGGCTTGGCTAAAGATGGTGGAAGAAGAAATGTGGGCAAGGGGGTTAACAAGGAGAGATGCAGAAAATAGGGCAAAATGGAGAAGATTGTCATGGGGTTTGTCATGGTTTCATGACAAACCATGTCATGTCATGGTTTCATTGTCAAGGCTAACCCCCGCTCTAGCAGGGAAAATGGCCATAAAATGCATGTTGTTGTTGTTGTGTTGTATAGGTAACAATGCCACTCTTTCCATTAAATGCTGAAAATTGTGTTGAACAGACAATTTGAATTCCAGATTTCATGAAAAAAAGAAGAACCACCTTTAGAGGCCATTTCCCCCCCCCCGCAGAGCAGGGGTTGGCTAATTTCAGCACGGTGGTCCCCTTTTTGCCACCAACCCTGTTCGTTGCCTCTTGCGACACACAGGGAATTACCGGTGAACTGGTACTCAATTTGCCGACCTCGGAAGGATGACAGGCTGAGTCATCCCCCCTGGCGTTAATTCAGTGATTGACTGGGATTCTAACCCAGGATCCTAGGATCCCAAGCCGGCACCCTAACCGCTAAGGCAACACCAGGCTTACTGAATTCCAGATTTCATGCTCGCAGATTAAAGTGACCCAGTTAGTAGAAACCAGTCACTGAAAAGACAACACAGCATATGCATGAAAGGCCTTGCTAGCATTCATACATCATTTCAAAAGTCCAATATTGAAACTGAACATTCACATCACAAAATGTTTTGCTTAAATAATCCTAAATCCTAAAACCTAAAATCCTAAAAACCTAAAAAAAATTGCTAAAATAATCCTAAAACATTTTGTGGTTGTTTTATTTCGGTACAAAATCACCCAAGATATGTCAAACCATTCGGAACAGGCCCGTTACTCTGCCTGGGTGGCTTTTAGCTAAATACGTACAGTACACACGTGGAAGTATTGGTCAGAAGAAGAGTGGACATATGTTGTGTGCAAGAGACGAGATGGAAGGGCAGTGGTGTGAGAATGGTGAAGGGTAGGCAGGGACAGAAATACAAGCTTGTGTGGCAAGGGTGCCTGGAGGGCGTGAATGGTGTTGGTGTCCTGTTTTCTGAGGAGTTTGTAGACAGTGTGGTGAGTGTGACTGGAGTGAGTGAAAGGTTGATGATGGTGAAAATGATGATTGGAAAGCTCTTGGTGAACTTCATCTCAGGATATGCTCCGCAGGTTGGTCGAAGCGATGAAGAGAAGGACAAGTTCTGGTGTGCTATAGAGAAGCTGATGGAAAACATGAAGGATGAGGAAGTTGTTGTGGTGGGAGGAGACCTAAATGGACATGTGGGAAGGAGTATGGACGGTTTTGAGGGAGTTCATGGGGGTTACGGATATGGTGTGATAAATGGAGAAGGTGAAAGGATTTTGGAGTTTGCTGATGGAGCTAATTTGTTGATTTGTAATACTCAGTTCCAGAAAGAGGATAATAAGCTCGTTACATACACGTCAGGTGGGTCGCCGACAACCGTTGACTACCTGATGGTGCGCAGGCGAGATAGCGGGCACCTCCGGGACACAAAGATGATCCCGGGGGAGGAGGCTGTTTCACAGCACCACTTGGTTGTCTGCAACATAAGGGTGAAAGGTGCGAGGAGAGCTTGGCGGGTGAAGTACCAACCGAGAATGAAGGTGTGGAGGTTGAAAGAGGTGACAGTGAGGGAGGCATTAAAAGAGAGGCTGAATATGGTAGAGGATGATGTGGTTGAGCTTGCAAGTGGTTGGATGTCAATGAAAGATAGTCTGTTGGGAGCCGTTGGTGAGGTATGTGGATGGACAAAAGGACCACCGAGGCACTCGGAAACATGGTGGTGGGATGATGAAGTTGGAAAGAGGATTGACGAGAAGAGTAAGAAGTTCAAGGAGTGGCAGAAGGCGAAGGGTACGGGAGCAGAAACAGCAGAGCATGAAAGTTATAAGGCAGCCAGGAAGGCTGCAAAGAAAGAGGTAGCAAAGGCACAGAAGGCATGGAGGAAAATGTTCGGAGAACGCTTGGATTCGGAAGAAGGTCAGAGAGCAGTATTCAGGATTGCAAAGCAGATAGCGAAAGAGAGGTGTGATATGATGGGGGTGAGTTGCTTGAAGGATGAAGTGGGACAAATCGTTGTCGACCCAGATGGAATTAAAGGAAGATGGAAAAGATATATGGAAATGCTGTTGAATACAGAGAATGAATGGGATGGCAACATAGAGAGTAACCCAGTTTTAGGACCGGCAGAGAAGATAACTGAGAAGGAAGTTGAGGAAGCGATAAAAGCAATGAAGATTGGAAAAGCGGGAGGACCGACGGGAGTTGTGGGAGATATGTTGAAGGCAGCAGGAAGTTGGGGTGTGAAGAGAATGACAGAGATCTGTAATCTGGTGGTGAAAGAAGGTCGCATTCCAGTGGATTGGGAACTGAGTACCCTCGTCCCTCTATACAAGGGGAAAGGTGACCCTCTGGAGTGTGGCTCGTACCGAGCGATAAAGTTATTGGAGCATGGAATGAAGGTATTGGAAAGGGTGTTGGAGAGGAGGATAAGGAAGAAAGTGAAGATCGACGAAATGCAGTTTGGATTTATGCCAGGAAGAGGAACGACAGACACGCTTTTCATTGTGAGGCAGTTGCAGGAGAAGTACATGGAGAAGAGGAAGAAGTTGTTTCTTGGGTTTGTTGATCTGGAGAAAGCATTCGATAGGGTTCCACACAAAGTATTGACATGGGCATTGAGGAAGTTAGGAGTGGAGGAATGGTTGATCAGAGTAGTGATGGCAATGTACAAAAGAGTGCGCACAGCTGTAAGGACGAAGGACGGGAACAGTGGTGAGTTTGAGGTGAAGGTGGGAGTGCATCAGGGGTCGGTACTAAGTCCACTACAATTTGTAGTTGTGATGGAGGTGCTGGCTCAGAACGTAAAGGAGGGTTTACCATGCGAGTTGTTGTATGCAGATGATCTGGTGTTGATTGCGGAAAGTATGGATGGACTGCAGGAAAAGATGAACAAGTGGAAGGAATGTATGGAGACAAAAGGTCTGAAGGTGAATATCGGAAAGACGAAGGTGATGGCAAGTGGTAAAGCATGTGGTGAGGTGGAAAGAACTGGGAAGTGGCCCTGTGCTGTGTGTAGGAAGGGTGTCGGAGTGAACTCCATTCAATGTACAATGTGCGCTGAGTGGGTTCATCAAAAAATGTAGTGGTCTGAGAGGGTCATTAACCAGTGTGGCAGCTACATTCAAATGTAAGGTGTGCAGAGAGGGAGCTGCAGATGGAGGAAATATTGAGTTGGATCTTGGAGACGGCATGAAGCTGGAAGGTGTGAAAACATTTTGCTGCCTCGGAGACATGCTGAATGGAGAAGGTGGATCAGACTCGGCAACGGTTGCTAGAGTGAGATGTGCATGGAAGAAGTTTCGGGAACTGAGTGGCGTGCTGATGATGAGGGGAGTGTCGTTGAAGCTGAAGGGAAAGGTGTATGCTGCATGTGTGAGAAGTGTTATGATTGATGGGAGCGAGACATGGGTAATGAGCGTAGAGCAGCAACGAAGGTTGGAAAGGGTGGAAATGCAAATGGTTCGATGGATGTGCGGAGTATCGTTGAGAGAGAGGAAGACAAATGATGAATTGCGAAAGATGATGGGAATAGAGCCTGTGATTGATGCTGTGAAGAGGAACAGGTTGAGATGGTTTGGTCATGTGTTGAGGAAGGATGAAAGTGACTGGTTGAGAAGAGTGATGGAAATGAATGTGGAAGGAAGTAGAGGACGGGGAAGACCGAGAAAGACTTGGCTAAAGATGGTTGAAGAAGAAATGCGGGCAAGGGGGTTAACAAGGAGAATATATGAATATAAATGATCGTTTTAAGGCCATTTTCCCGCTAGAGCGGGGGTTAGCCTTGCGGGCCCCATGACAATCATGGATCCCTGTTTGAGGCAATGTTTTTATGGCCGGATGCCCTTCCCAACCTTTAGTTGCCTCTTACGATGCGCAGGGATACGGTGTACCTATTCTAAACCGGGATTATTCAATCATTGTACAAAAGGTATTCAATCATTGTATAAATTAAACGTGTAAACACCAAGTACAGTACATAGTCTTAAAATCTTCTTCTTTAATGGCCTGATTATTCCTTCCTCTTTGTAGGGTCGGTCCAGAGCAAACTGTTTTGGCCAAAGTCGTCCTGGAACTGGCTAGCTTAGCCTGACGTTCAACAGGTGGTAGGTAGTTTAGGGTGCCGGCAATAACCTGCCTACTCTTCACAAAAGACACTGTGAGATATTGAAGGTCCAACGACCAGTGCTGGCAGACCGCTCCTCTGGCTCGACGTCCTTCCAATGGACGGCACATATAATATATCGATGCCTTGACCTGTACGCGGAACACTTGAACAGAACAGTTGAGCAGTTTATAGTTGGGCCGAGATTCAAACCCAGGCTAGACAACTCGGCAACGATTACATGTACACCTAAGCTAACCTCTCCCTCATTTAAATATAGTAAAAGTTGAATTCCACAACACATTGAACATTGACAGGTTTGTTGCACACCATGGATATCACGAGCGAAACCAATGCGCCTGAGCTGAAATACATGAAGCTTCAGTTCCAGGTTGCAGATTCGATTTACTTGGCATAGCGATCCAATTCAAATGTCACTCGACCAGCACATCGATCCACCAAGCTAAACAATATGTTTTGTATCCCACTGACAGGGACGGTCCTAGCTATGGGGCAGCCTGGGCAATTGCCGAGGGCACTGCGCTGGCGTAGCAGTAGGTGCTAATAAGGATAACTAATAATACTGACACACACTGACCGACACACACTGACCGACACACACTGACCGACACACACTGACCGACACACACTGACACACACACACACTGACACACACACACACTGACACACACACACACACACACACACACACACACACACACACACACACACACACACACACACACACACACACACACACACACACACACACACACACACACACACACACACACAAAAAAAAGAAAAGTGAATAGCGTTTACCTCCACTGCATTTAAATTTTCTCTGATAACAAAAAATTGCAACAACCAGTTCTGGATATCGACCTTCCCCTCACAATGAGCAAGTGTTGGAAGGTTGTACTTTAAAAAATTTTTTTTTAAGGAAACCCACACGTCATCGATTGAGCTGACATTATTTTATGGCCTACCTACCTCAGCAGAGTTAGCCCAAAGCACTGAAACTATATGATCCAAGTGAGACAGAAAACCGAAAAAAATGAAAGCAGAGAAGAAATTACTTGAAAGTTTACAAAACGTTACCAATTTCTTCAAAAGTAAAACCAAGAATAAAGCAGCAACGCTGGAAACATTAGGGCTAACAGGTATAAACATTTCTACCTTACTAGCCTCATTCTTCCCAGTTATAACTATAGTATGTTGTTTTTCCGAGCCCAATACAATGAACTCACAGACGTCAAATCAATCTAGTTCCTATTAGTATTATAATATTAATTTTCTTTTTTTATAGTAATAGCTCTACGTTTTCTGTATTGGTTTGGTGAATATTGGAGAATAGAGTAAAGTAAAATTGCAAACTGCGGCGCATAAATGAAAGGATATGCATCGACTATAAATGGAAGAGGTGTGTGTTATTATCAATTATTCGGATATAAAAAATAAATAATAGAGGCAAAATGTCGGAGAACAAGCACGCTGCATCTTTGCATGGAAATACAGCTTCAGCAGTCCTCCAATTATTTTTGCAAGCAATAGGAACAGAGACGACTTAAGAGGAAGAAGAGCCGCTCTAAGCTGGAATGCTTGCTCAGTGAGGAGATCGGTCTCCCATTCATTTACCAATTCAGATCTCAAAAGATAAAATAGTTAAGATAAAATCACAACACGACTTTTAAAATTTCTAATAAACATCTCATTTTGAATAAAAATGTAACGTTCAATCCGATAAAATGAACACGACTTTCAGGATGGATGAAACCTTTTGGGATTTCGCATCAAAATCGATTTTGGCTCCACAAAGACGAGCTACGTTTCTCAGATAAAGTTAAAATGCCTCTTCTTCTCTCGGCTACACTGGATTTCACTCCATGTCCCAATTTCCCTCCGTGTCATGGAAAGATGGTGTTCCTAAACCCACCTCAACATTATTTTACCAACATCATTTACCGATTATGACTTTTACTGTTATAGTATTAGTAGTGTTATAGTAGCCTGGTGTTGGCTTAGCGGTTAGGGTGCCAGCTTGGGATCCCAGGATCCTGGGTTCGAATCCCGGTCGATCGCTGAATTAACGCCAGGGGGGTTGACTCAGCCTGTCATCCTTCCGAGGTCGGCAAATTGAGTACCAGCTTGCTGGGATGAATGATCACGGTGTGTACCCCGGTTTAGAATAGGTACACCGTATCCCTGCGCATCGTAAGAGGCGACTAAGGGTTGGCGCCAGGAAGGGCATCCCGCCTTAAAAAACATTGCCTCAAACAGGGAACCATGAGCTCATGGGGCCCGCCCGCAAGGCTAACCCCTGCTCTAGCGGGGAAAAATGGCCGTAAAACGATCATTCATTCATTCATTTACATTCATTCAGTAGTGGATTACGTTTCCTTTCAGCAGAATGGACAGTTTTAGAGAAAATTAGTGCGAGGATGGTAATAGGGCAAGGGTCTTTTGATCAGATGGTAGTAAATGCATCGACGGTCTCCCTGGAAAGGTAGTGGCAGCAGAATCAATAGGTAGGTACACTGGTACATAGCAGCATTGGCAGGTATCTTAGGTATGGCCCCATGACTGATGACATTTTAGTGATTGTTATGTCGAGGAGAGTGTCTGATGAAAATGTGACAATGCTATTTGCGTTCGTTCATTTATTTATCACCCTGTTGATGTCCAACCACCCCCCCCCCACCATGAAACCATGACCCCCCCCCCCCCCCCTAGAAGTCGATAAACTAATACCAACTTAATGTGGTGTTGATGTAACACAGGCAGGGTGGGCCAAATGACCTGTTCAGTGTTCTAATCTAAGTACTGTACTTAGTCTTAAGTCACGCCGATGTATAACATCTCAAGCCTCCATCTTTATCGATATAATAATAGCGTAAGGACTCGACTTTGTTATCCCTTTTACGCCGCACCCAGTGACTCGATGCCCACGGCACTCATGGATTTACCATCTATCCCCTATGCCATCCATAATATTAATGGTACACTCTATCCATACACCACATCGTCCCTTCCGTGGATGTTCCACGGGTTTCGGCTAGTACATACTATTACGACAGAAGCTCTTTCATTGAGACTTGGACTATGCAAAGGAGCGGTGGGTAATCTCCAAAATGCAGATGGATAGTTTAAAAGTTCACGTGATCGGTTTCAGACGTCCAAATCCACAGCTCACCTTCACAATGACTGCCTTGCGCCCGGCATATCGTCCAGCAAGCACCAGGACCACCTTTCCAGGCTTCAGAAACCTGCCCATAGTGCTGTACAGACGGACAGAGAGGAACACAAAGATTCCCGAACAGCTTCCAGTATGTTTAACAATAATTACAAAACACCAACTGTTCGAGCAAGTGGAAATTCCAAGGCCGATAGATCCCGCCGATGTTAGGCCGCAATCCCAACCCATAACCGAATGTACGCCAAACAGCTTCTACCCAACGGTATAAAGCACAATATTCAAATAGACAATCTACCGCAAAACAACAAATCACTTATTACACAAAATTGCGTGTGAAAAATACTTCCACGTAACAGATGCAGTGAGATGCTCCGTGCAACCACGGAAACGAACCTACCACCTCAATGGCCGTGTGCCCGGAAAAGAAAGTAAGGAGCACGTGAGCTTCTAATTTTTTTCAATTTCCTTGTTGGTTGAGGTTTTAGGGATTAATATTTCCTATTCATCAGGAAACATTATGATTAACAATCATAAATGGTTATATTGATTAAAAGAAAACATCAGTCTTAAAAAAATGGTACTGTACCTATACACCGCCTTACCGGCATCGTCAATTTTATCGCGAACGGTTGATGAGTCCAAATTCGGAAAAGTGTTGATTTTCAGTAATTTTTAGAAACCTTTACGAGGCAAAAGCAAGATAATGTGAAAAGTTACCTTTTTTTGTTTTGAGGTTCACATCTAGGGGGTAAAAATACGAAATAGCATTTTTTCCCCCTCTCAGCCAGTTCGCCGGCTGCTGTTCCACCAGGGTCTCTGCTTTCCTACTGTCGTTCGTCCCCTCTTCCAGTTAAACCCAAACAAGAACGCCAAAGTTTTCTCCCTCAAGTTGCCTGGCACGTGACATTCATTCATCCGGGCGATTATGCCTGTTTTTGCCAGTGGGAGACAAAGACATCAAATTTTGATTTTTCTTTTGGGGGGGACCAAAACACGTCCCTGCACCCACTAAGGAATGGGGTTGGGATCATTTAATGTTACCTTTCACAAAGATACAACGCCTTAGACACCACAGTTTTTTTTTTTTAATTCCAAAAAAATCCACCTTTATTTTTCATTAATTAAAGCACTCCTCCTGCACTCAATGATAAACCTCTGAAAGTTTATAACGAAGATCCGTTTAGGCTGTTTGGTCATCTGAGGAAAATGGTGACACACGCACGCACAGCACATACACGCATGCACGAAAACATACACGCACACACGCACGCACGAAAACATACATGCACACACACGCATGCACGAAAACATACACGCATGCACACTCGCACACAAACACACAGGAACGAACACATAAACGCACGCACATGCATACATACACACAAGCATAAACACACACACGAACATATACACACACAAACACACGCACGAACACACACACACACACACACACACACACACACACACACACACACACACAAACACGAACATATACACAAACATACATGCACGAACACACACACAAACACACATGAACATATACACTCAAATACACACGCACACACAAACATACATGAACATATACACTCACATACACAAACACTTACAAAAGCACATACACACGCACACATACACAAGCACATACACACGCATGAACGCATACATGCACAAACACACACACGAACATACACACACACACACACACACACACACGAACATATACAATCACATACACACGCACAAACACGCGCACACACACACACACACACACACACACACACACACACACACGCAAGCACATACACACACATGAACACATGCATGCACACACACACACGAACATATACACACACACACACACAAACATATACACTCACATACATACACACACACGCACACACAAATGTATACACTCACATACAAACAAACACACACACACACACACACACACACACACACACACACACACACACACATACAAACACACACACACACACACACACACACACACACACACGAACACACACACACACATACACACACACATGAACACATGCATGCACACACATAAACACACACGCGAACATATACACTCACATACATCGCCATCACCTGTGATGTACCAACGCTTGTTCACGGCATTAAAAAATCTGCAAAATATTGAGGGTTGTCCCCTAAAAAATCTGCGTAATGGTCTACAGGGGGGGGGGGGGGGGTTGTCCCCTAAAATAGGTATTTGCTTACTTCTCAGAAACTACATAATTATGCAATTCTGATTAAACTTGATCACAGCCTTAATCACCTGTGTTGTACCAAAGTTTGTTCCTGGCATTAAAAAAATTGGGGTCTAAGGTGGTCCATGGGGGGATTGCCCCCCAAAATAGGTATTTGCTTTTTTTCTCAGAACCTATACACACACTTTTGATGAAACTTCACCACAACCTTCATCATCCGTGATGTACCAGTGTTTGTTGAAGGCATTGGAACAATTGGGGTCTGAGGAGGTACTGGGTGGGAGGGGAGGGGGGGGGGGTTACCCCCCAAAATAGGTACTTTTTTGTTTGTTTGTTTCAAGTCTTATGATTATGTTAGTATGATTCTACATGCTGCCCTGTCTTCTAGCAAACATTGAAATTGGTTTAAAATACCTTTAGTCAGTGCAGTATACTGTTTATTCTACCAGGTGAGCACCAGGGGTATTGCCCCTATGTTTACGTCACAGAATCGACAAAATATTTCCACTTACAATGGACACTATTCCTCCTGCAAATGTGTATTTCTTTGGATACAAATGTTCCGCTCATGGATGATGTATTCTTTCATATTTCACATTACTAGATCTGTCAGTTGATTGAGGGGCCCGCAGGTACGCACACTCACCTCTGAACCGTTTTGCCTGGATTTGAATCAGCATCCACAGGCTCTCTCCGAAATGAATGAGTTGATGAATGTTTGAAGGACTCATCCAGCTTTTTTCTTCGTTTACCAGCATGTGGGTTAAGAACTGCTTACAAGACAGCATTTTGCTGCACATTCTGCGCGAGCCTTGGAAACATGGAAATGGGTCTTTTTTTATCAAACCATTCCAATGGAATCCATGACCCAACTTCTGATCCCTAATATCAAACTTCCTGAATTTTAGACTCGGTGGTGAAATTCCTGTGTGGAGGAGTATGCATTGAGCATCAGCAGAAGAGGATGCTGTTTTTCAAATCAATCCTATGAATGGCATGCAATTTATAATTGATCATAATCAAAAACATTACAGATACGAACACGAGTCAATGTACTCAATTCCACAAACGTCCTGCAGGTGTAGGATTCGACTTTGTAGGAACATAAATCCCCAGGAAGACGGTAACTGTTGTGCGGTTGTTGTTGTCCGTCGCACCGCGGAGCGAAACGGGGACTATGGTTTTTCCCTCCGTTCGTGCGTGCGTGCGTGCGTCCGTGCGTGCGTGCGTGCATGCGTGCATAAGCGAAGGACCGAATTCTAACTTGATGTGTGGGTGCAACCCACGTCAAAATCCAAGATGGCCGCCGCCATGTTTGTCTGACGCCATGTATGTCTGAACCTTGTGGGCGGAATATCTTGAAAAATAAACGAACTACTAACTTCTAATCTGGTGTGTGGGTGTATCTACGCATAAGGAAGAACGCTATTGAAAATTGAGTCGCCACGTCAAAATCCAAGATGGCCGCCTTGCGTCTTCCACTTTGTCAACTCACATCACTTCACCGACGGGGGACCGAGGCGTAACGCTTGTCAATTTACAGTTCTCTTACGCATGTCATTCAGCATGTATACCATTTGTTGTCATATTGTAGCAGGATCCGCATCAAGGTGTTTGCGGACATAACCTGAATGAAGACGGGAAACATCATTACCTCCGCCACCAAAGGTGGATGGAGGTTACGTTTTCACCCCTGTCTGTCCGTTTGTCTGTCCGTTTGTCCGTTTGTTAACAGAATATCTCAAAAGTTTGTGGACGGATTCGGACGAAATTTGCCAGAGAGGTAGCATATGTGACAAGGATGAAATGATTAGATTTTGGTGAAGATCCGGATTCGGATTCGGCTAGTCCGGATCCGGATCCGGCAAGTGATTCTTCACCATTGGGAGATAGGACCAAAAACGATACATAGCAGGATATCTCAAAAAGTTGTGGACGGATTTGGACGAAACTTGGTGGGCCGTTTGGGTGTCTGACAGGGACAAATCGATTCGATTCGATTTTGGTAAAGATTTGAATGTGGATTCGGATATGGGAATTATTTAATTATCTAAGTGATTCTTCACCATTGGGAGATAGGACCAAAAACGATACATAGCAGGATATCTCAAAAAGTTGTGGACGGATTTAGACGAAACTTGGTGGGCCGGTTGGGTGTCTGACAAGGACAAATAGAATCGATTCGATTTTGGTAAAGATTTGAATGTGGATTCGGATATGGGAATTATTTAATTATCTAAGTGATTCTTCACCATTGGGAGATAGGGCCAAAAACGATACATAGCAGGATATCTGAAAACGTTATGGATGGATTTGGACGAAACTTGTTGGACAGGTTGGGTGTGTGACAAGGAAGAATCGATTCAATTTTGGTGAAGATCCGGATCCAACGAGTGGAAATTTTTGATTGATTCTTCACCATTGAGTGATATGGCCAATCAGGTGGAGGTTTGCTTTGTTGTACCGAGTGCCGTTATAGTTTCCAATGAATTAACTTCAGCATCACCCAGCTGAGTCATACCAAAGACCAAAGACTTTAAAAATGGTACGTGCTGCTCCTTTGCTTGACATTCGGCATTTAAAAAGGATAATCCCCACAGGTTGGCATCTATAGGGAGGAGGAAACTCCTCCTTTGGAAATGCCCCACTGAGTGAGAAGGGCAGCGCCATTGTTGTGACTTCGCTGGTACCCAGAGTACCCTGGAAAGTGAGGGCACTTCCCCCAAACTCAGTGGCTGTTTGTCGCATCTAACAGTCCTGTGTTGTCTCGTGTATTCGTCGATATGTCCACCTGGCAGCTCCACTACGCACTGTCGATCCTGTTTCAAAAAAATCCAGCTCTGACTCGATTATTACATCCTCCACGTCACTCTTTCAATCCTCTTTTCTTCCGCCTCTGGAACAAACTCCCTCACTCTCTTCAATCCCACTCATCCCTCCAGGTCTTTAAAACAGCTGTTCACCACCATCTATTTATCTTCCCCCATCCAAAACCTTGATCTTTTCTACCCCTGTTAATACACTCCAGATCCACCTCCTACAAATTACCTGACTTCATTCCTGAAAGTCCCTGTAGTGTCCATCTTCTTGGACAGATTTTGGTGAACATCCGGATCAATATGCTCGGTCATTTTGATCTGAGATGTTGATCAGCTGCCTTGAAGCCCTGGATGGCAGGATGAGATTGAAGAGAATGATGAAGTTGGTTCCACAGGTAGGAAACGAGCATATATACATATATATATATATATATATATATATATATATATATATATATATTGTTACTGATCGCGGGTTTAGATGTTATGATGGGCCGAGCGGATGGTCCAACCGCGACCGTTACAGGATCCCTGACTCACCCGATTCCACCCAAACGTTGGCCGGATCGCACCGCAGCTATTCAATAGGGAAAAGACAAAGGCGACACGGATGTGAAGAAGAAGAAGGAGACAAAAAGGTTGGAAATACTACTAAATTTATTCCTACTATTTACATGCTCAAAGTAACCAAGGAGAAGGAAAGATAATAAAATAATATACAGAAGAATCAGAGAGACAGTGCAATTATTAGCTTATACAGACTTAATTAACCCAGGGACAGAACAAACAAAACAAACTCACGTACACAAGAAGGGTGGAAAGGCAGGAGGTGGATGGCTGGAGGGAGAGGAAGGTCCAAGGGGGTCCTGCAGCACAACCGGCGCGTTTAGCAGCCACCGTTCCTTCACGGCCCTGCTCCAAACCGCCGTTCAGGCCCCCAAGCTGCTGTTGTGGCTGCTGTGGACGTCGCGTGCTTTGCCAGGCCTTGTCCGACTCGTCTGGTCCAAACCCTCAACTCTTTCTTGGTCCACTCACTCTTTACCACCGACTCCTCACCGCAACCAACGCAACCAACTGACCACCACCACCGACTCCTCACCGCAACCAACGCAACCAACTGACCACCGACTCCACTGACTGACTCCTCACGACTCTCTCTTCCGACTGACTCCGACTCCTCCCTCAACGCTTCTTGCGCGCGCGCCTTTATAGCGCCTCTAGCGATCAAGCCGCCGGCCTTCAGGACACGCCCATCGGTGTGCTCACCTCGGCCCTGGTTGGTCAAGTGGGGTTGGCTCACTCCTCCCCTCTATGACGAGGTGGAGACACGCCTTTCTTCTCCGACCCTGCCTCGTGGTCAATGGCGGTTTTGGAGGGGAGGTAATTGGCAATCGAGGGTTGGCAATCACCAGAGGGGATGTAAAAGGGAATGGAGATTTTGGGGATGGGAATGAAAGGGGATCTATTCTCTTTCACTGGTGCAATGGAGTACTTCAATTAATGGGAGACACAGCCTTACTCTAAAACACAGAATAAGAGATAACTATCAAACAGGGGTATTCTATTATTTGGCTGATGTGTATGCTTGTGGACTAATTATGGGATGCCCTTTCACCTTTACACAGCTCCGGAGGTAGGGGGGCGCAGAATAAACAACAATAATAATAATACAGCACACAATCAAAAAAATACAGTCCTCATCTCCGCAACACTGCACCCTCCTCCTCTTAGGTACGTCCCGGGCCTACAACTTTTATTTAGTGTGACACGTAGGTGTAGTTCCCTCTACTTTTAACCTGACCCTGAGTGCGACAGTTTTAAAACATAAATAAATGTGTCCCGCTGCTCCATTGCACCCTGCCTAACAGACTTACGCCCACAGTTAACCGAATTGCGGAATGGTCTTCAAACTATACACTGACGGTGGGAAGCATTATTTACACTTGACGCTACTTTTATTTACAAGACTAACCCAGGACCTGTAATTGTTCTTTCTGGGGGGGAGACAGTCTGCTCTGCATCGACGCACCATGAAAGCACCCAAAAACGCACCGATCGGTGCAGTCACCATTGCTCATCAATGTTCAACAATAAAAAATAAATCAACAACCCCTAACCCTGCAGGTGATCTCTTGCTCTTCGGCTCCCTCTGCTGGTTATTATATTTGGTCTTCCAGATGTTGTCATTCTTTTGCTTTGCTTACTGGCGGCCTATTTGTATTAAAACTTGCACCCAATGTGTCCATTTTTATTTATTTTATTTATGGCCCACAGGGCCGACTAGTGTGGTTCACCTGTGGGGCATCGGTGCCCTGTGGCCAAGGTCCGCCAGCAAGATTTCGGGCCCTCATGGCCGGTTCCAGCAGAGGGGCCATGCCCCAACCCATGGGGTCCATAAGTGGTGCTCGGCCACAGACCTGTGGTCCATAATGTGGTGCATCGATGCAGACAGCTGGTTCTGGGAATTCCGGGCGCACAATGGAGGACTCACGCACGCTCCCCTCGGCACCCAATGGCGCACAGGTCATGTGGGAGACAAAAGGGGAAAGACAAATGAGCGAGGGGTAAGGTCACAAGGGTACACATCAATAAGGCAATGCAAGGCGAAATGCGTACGGAGAGCGAAATGAGAAAGCTCGTCCCTACCGTACGTCACCCCCCTGTCACCTACACTACCCTTGCCCTTACCCCATATGTACAAAAATCTACACATTACCAATCCGTCGCTACTGTCACGTCTCCCCATATTTCCTCTATACCAAATTCGTCGCCACAATCCCTCTAACCAAAATTTGCCATCACCCAATTCGTCATCAATCCTCATAAGGAGGGAGAGATGGAATTACGCACAATGTCACACCCACGTCATGATGCGTCTCACAATCCAAACATTTGCATCAATGAAAAATAATAAAACATGGCATGGTGTGGAGTACCTGACACCTCAGGTGAGTGGATGCAGATGGTGCGAGGAGATCCTTCTTCCTAACTATCCTCTAAATGATTTTAACACACTTTACACTACCCGGGGTCTCTCCCTGCCAATCCATTGGCCAACTTACACTATGGGTTCTAAAAACCAATTCCCATTGACCAAACTGTGGTGCTTCTCAATTTGGGGTCTCACTCCCCCGATTCATCTCCCGGTGCCCTCGCACAATTTCTGGGCTGCGACGTGTAGCTCTCCCAGCAGGTCTACCCACCTGCACACCTCCACCACTGCAGTTGCCACCCGAGCTTACCTAGCTCCTCACCCTAACCTAACTAACTGGGGAAGGCCCTCTCCTGGCTCTGTCACCCCTTGGTGCCCTCTGGCACTGGGCTACCCGGGTCCGTCCTCCGGATCCTCGGGCCCCATCCACAACTACCGGCTCCCAGAGCCCACCTGCGGCCTCACCTGGCCGACATCCTCACAGTGGTGGAGTGCCCAAACCAACTACACACACTAACAGGCTACACGCCCAGCCATTTCCACAACACTAATGCACCCATCCAAAGACCATTCTTTCACCCGCACCACAGATGCCAATATCCAACCACAATTTACCTGTACCCTCTACCTAACACTTACACTACCCGCCCCGGGTATCCGTGATGGGGGTCCACTCTTCCCCCATTCACACCTTCGCACCATCCACTCCACTCCACAATTTCCACCATACTCACTCCACGACCATCCATTCCAATACTCCATACCATTTATTCCATACACCTGTCCTCCATTCACCTGTCGTTGCACATCTGTGCAATCATACCTGGTGCCACCTGCACCCTCCTCCTCTTCCTGGACCAGTTGGTCAACACAACACACATCACCATCACTCACTCATACACTGCTCCACACACCTGTTCAGTTGCACACCTGTGCAATCACACCTGTTCAATCACACCTGTTCAATCCTCACACACACGGCATCATCTCAGCTAACTACTCCCCTCTGAAACTTGCGCTTCCCAGTCGTCCCTTTAAACTATTGCGCTCCCACATCATTATCATCCACACTAAACTACCTGCGTCCCCACTACAGGTATCAGTCACTAACTAACCTTAACGTTACCTAATGTCATCTCTCTAGATCCCTACACACAATATAACCTAACCCACCCGGGCTAGTTTTCACTGCCATACACCCCATAAGCTATAGCGCATTTGCCCCCCACTATCAATTTTGCTCGTCCAAATTCCAACCAATTCAAAAATTTTCCATTTACTGCCAATTCTACCCACTATTATAAATTTCGTATCAAATCACTATCACTATCACTATCACAATCACAACAGTCCACTATATCCTAGCCTCGGTGCGTCGTGACATCATTAAACTCGGTTCGTAAAGCCGAGCAATGAATTCGGGTGGTTTGGTCGCCTGCAGGTTGAATCCGTCCGGCTTTCGGTTCAAGGGAGGTGGTTTGGTTGGACCGAGGTTCCACGCACCATCTCGGCGCGGCACCTTGCGGTCCCGGGCCCGGTGGCTCAATCTCCCTCGGTCGGAACCCCGTCCCCGCGAGGGGGCACCGTGCCGCTTCCTCCCACTCGCCCTTGAACCGGACCGGTCGCCTCGCCCGACAAAGCCCGGACTCGACCGTGCGGGGCGGGGCCAAGCCCGAATCGGCAACGACGCTTCGAAGAGAAGCGACGCAGCATCGACCCGCGCCGGGCCTCGCACCCAACAAAGCACCCCTCGCACCGAGTGCTCGCATCGGCTATCCGTCGCCCTAACCGCTAACCCGGTTACCGTCGATGCTTCACTTGCATGCTTACAAGCATACGCTACCCCTTTCACCCTCACAAAACCCGGCGTTCCAACGCCGTCCGTACATTCCACCAACGCTCTCCCTGTTACACACCACACCTCTCGCGCACACTCTTGCGCACACTTTGGTCCACACCTCTCCTCCGTTACGTCCTCCGTAACACTCACCATGGGCGTGCACTCTTGCATCCACCCACTAACGCGCTCGGATGGGCTCTCCCACACTCGCGCTACCACCAACCCAGGTGTGCTTTCTCGCACACGTTCCACCACCACCTTACTCTCCGTGTCACATTCACCCTCGCACGTACACTCCGTATTGCTCTCACTCCCTGTGTCACACCCCGTACACACCGACGTGCATTCTTGCTCGCACTCGGTTTCACTCCCACACTTTATAACACACCCACTCGCCGACGCACACTTTTTCCTCCCACGCGTGCCATTTCCACTCACACGGGACCCTCCACCAACGCCCGGATGCTTCCTCGATCCCAAGCGCGCGACAATTCTTTTGTCGCTAAACATCCTCCTGCAAAATCTACCCGCACAATATACAGCACGACTCACCTGGGGGATCCTTTTCTCCACGCGAACCTGCAAACTTCCATTCGGGTTAAGCACAGCATCGTGATGTGAGCAGGGACTTTGTACATAATCCATTTCTCCCTGCAATTCCCGGGCTACCTCCGTCATCTCTTCAATTTCAATGCCCACTTCCGCTTTTTCTTTACTCACCTCGACGACCGTTGGCTTTAATAAAATTCCCTCTACCTCATCGGTCGCCGGCTTTTCCAAACCCCGTGTCGCGATTTCTACCCCCGTCATTGTACCCGCGCTTTCCTCCGCTTCGCTCAACCAGCGCTTTTCGACCCGCGTTACCTCGTCGTGCACCCGTGGGACCCTTTCGCCCAACTTGCGGTCTCTGTCCCTCTGCTCCCTTTTCTCCCTATCGGCCCTCATTTCTTTCGTTGTTGCTTCAATTTGCTCAGTCTGAGCCCTCATTTCGTCCCTCATTGCCCCCATCATTCTGGCTTCCAATTGCTCACTATTAGCCCTTGCTTCGTCCCTCATTTTGTCCATAAGGGCCCCGATTTGTAGCAACAAAAGGTCCGAATCCAACGGCGGCGCTGCTACTGTCGTGGCAAAATTTGGTGCCGCTACACCCACGTGCGCGAGGACGCCATTTTGCGCGCCTGATACTCCCTCAACCGCCTCCTCATTGCTCCCCTCCATCTGATCCTGGGTTAGTGGGTTACTCCTAACCCCTCTATCTCTCCCACCGGCATCCCGTCGCCTTGACCAGCCATGGCGCGATTTCAAAGTTCAGGTTTTGTAAAACAAAACAAATTTCGGCCGCTCCAAATTTTGACCAATTTTTTTTTTTTAGATGTTTTAAAAATTTGGTTCGGGCCCCGAATCTCACTCCCAGACACCAATTGTTACAGTACTAACACAATTGGTGTCCAAAATTTGGGCTAAATAAATTTAGTCCCAGGTTCGAATCCCAACTCCTGACTACCAATTGTTACTGATCGCGGTTTAGATGTTATGATGGGCCGAGCGGATGGTCCAACCGCGACCGTTACAGGATCCCCGACTCACCCGATTCCACCCAAACGTTGGCCGGATCGCACCGCAGCTATTCAATAGGGAAAAGACAAAGGCGACACGGATGTGAAGAAGAAGAAGGAGACAAAAAGGTTGGAAATACTACTAAATTTATTCCTACTATTTACATGCTCAAAGTAACCAAGGAGAAGGAAAGATAATAAAATAATATACAGAAGAATCAGAGACAGTGCAATTATTAGCTTATACAGACTTAATTAACCCAGGGACAGAACAAACAAAACAAACTCACGTACACAAGAAGGGTGGAAAGGCAGGAGGTGGATGGCTGGAGGGAGAGGAAGGTCCAAGGGGGTCCTGCAGCACAACCGGCGCGTTTAGCAGCCGCCGTTCCTTCACGGCCCTGCTTCAAACCGCCGTTCAGGCCCCCAAGCTGCTGTTGTGGCTGCTGTGGACGTCGCGTGCTTTGCCAGGCCTTGTCCGACTCGTCTGGTCCAAACCCTCAACTCTTTCTTGGTCCACTCACTCTTTACCACCGACTCCTCACCGCAACCAACGCAACCAACTGACCACCACCACCGACTCCTCACCGCAACCAACGCAACCAACTGACCACCGACTCCACTGACTGACTCCTCACGACTCTCTCTTCCGACTGACTCCGACTCCTCCCTCAACGCTTCTTGCGCGCGCGCCTTTATAGCGCCTCTAGCGATCAAGCCGCCGGCCTTCAGGACACGCCCATCGGTGTGCTCACCTCGGCCCTGGTTGGTCAAGTGGGGTTGGCTCACTCCTCCCCTCTATGACGAGGTGGAGACACGCCTTTCTTCTCCGACCCTGCCTCGTGGTCAATGGCGGTTTTGGAGGGGAGGTAATTGGCAATCGAGGGTTGGCAATCACCAGAGGGGATGTAAAAGGGAATGGAGATTTTGGGGATGGGAATGAAAGGGGATCTATTCTCTTTCACTGGTGCAATGGAGTACTTCAATTAATGGGAGACACAGCCTTACTCTAAAACACAGAATAAGAGATAACTATCAAACAGGGGTATTTTATTATTTGGCTGATGTGTATGCTTGTGGACTAATTATGGGATGCCCTTTCACCTTTACACAGCTCCGGAGGTAGGGGGGCGCAGAATAAACAATAATAATAATAATACAGCACACAATCAAAAAAATACAGTCCTCATCTCCGCAACAATATATATATACATATATATATATATATATATATATATATATATATATATATATATATATATATATATATATATATATATATATATATACTGTATATATATATATATATATATATATATATATATATATATATATATATATATATATATATACGTATATATATATATATATGTATATATATATATAATTATATATATATATATATACTGTTACGGATCTCGGTCGTCGGCGCTCCCCTTATCAAGGGGGGGGGGGGGGGTTTAATCCCCTTGTCTTGTTATCTGGCCGACCCGAGTCCTGGGGGTTATAACGTCCTTCCCGGCGCGGCGTTAGAAAGGGTTTGTTAGGCCTAGGGGTTCACTACTACCCAAGTACTAACGCCGACCGGAAACGAGGGAATAACTCCCGCTCGAACCACGGATACGATGGAAAATGCCAAGCGGATAGCAATCCGCGATCCGAGCTATTAACAAAGTGACTAAACCCGATTCTAACGGTTTCAATCGTGCCACGTTTACCCAATGATAGAATGGACGGATGCAATCGGATGGAGAGGAAACCAGAGTATAGGAAGAACAAAGATGGGTTTATTCATAAATGTACAGAAAGAAGAGGAAACGAAAGGGATGTACAAGACAGGAAGAGGAAGAAGCAGCACACAGGGCAGTCTTAACACAGTCTTATGCTTAATACCCCAGACAAACGTACACACTCACACGGGGATTTGTACATGGTTGATGGCCAGGTAGAGGGTCCGGCGATGGGGTCCAGGCTCCAGTCGACTCTGGTCCAGTGGGCGAAACCCGGCAGGCAGCTCCGCGCGTAGTTGGACGCGAGCGGACAGTTTATACAATGGGGGAAACTGGTGTCCTTCGTACATAATATTTGCACGTTCGTGCTACATGCCCCCTCCCCAAAGTCCTCTTAATCAGCGCCAGCGAGTGAGTCCTTAACAAGCGCTGCCGTATCTCTCCAACAAGCGCGCCTCCGACAAGTGCCCCAGGTTCTTTGAAAATGCGCTCTCTCCCATCCGAGTCCTTTCACAAAGGTGCGCTCCGTATCAGTCCCTGTGCGCAGCCCCCTCGGTAATGCACGCACCTCCAACTCCGCGTAAGTCCTATGCAATCAGCGCGCTCTCCCGACAAAAGTCCGTGTGCGCCGTCTCAGTCTGTGAAAGGGCTTTGCGTTCGCGCTTATATAATGCGAGCAAAGATTGCTCCACGTGCTTCAAAACCACGCCTGTCGGCGATCTCACCTCAGCCCTGGTTGGCTGGTGAGGGCTTACCGGCCACGCCTTTGACGGTTGGTTGACATGCCACACCTTCTTCTCGGCGTTCCGCCCCCTTTCTCGGGCCTAACCGCATGGCTAATGGCGGCGTTTGGGCTAGCTTCAGCTCAAGGCAGAGAACGCTGCTGGCACAGACACGTAATGGCGTCGCTTGGAGAGGGAGGTCGCAAAATGGATGGAATGGGCCTACTCTTATTTGATCGACGCAACGCAGATTCAACTGTTGGAAACACGGCCTTTTCTAAAACACATACTAATGAAATAACTGAGTTCCTATGGTGGCCTACGTGTTGCTTGTGGACTAACTAGGGGTGCTACCTTTAACCTTTTAATAATGAGATATTTACAAGAGTGTGGGTTCTAAAACCGCAACAATACCAATGTTAACCTTTTTCATGAATCCATGTTTTTTTCCAAAGATAAATTTAGATTTTGTTTTGGTTTGTCGCGTTCCCAACCTCCCATCAGTTTTCACTATATAGGTGATAGTTTGATGCAGGTTGTTGATGCGGATGATTTATTTAACAATCGTTGCGATATGACAATAACTCATTTATATAGGAAAACGCTGTGTTATTGGCGGATCTCCTTGAATACCAATTTTAAAGGATGTCACTGAGTTAAGCCATGGTCCCATAGAGCCTGCGTTGGCATACGATGGGCTACGATGGGCTACGATGGGCTACAATGGCCCAAACCTACGATGGCCCAAACCTACGATGGCCCACGATGGGTAGACAATAAAATATTATGCTATTGCAATCATACGACGACGCACGTCGTCGTACGACCATCGTGCGTTATCGTATGATATAGCTTCCAATATATCTTGATAAAGTCGTACGACGTCATACGACCATCGTACGATGACGTGCGTTATCGTATGATATAGCTTCCAATATATCTCGATAAAGTCGTATGACATCGTCGACGTCGTACGACATCGTACGACGTCGCGCGAACATCTTGCGATAGGCCCACGATTGTCTCACGTGGTCGTACGACGGTCGTACAACGGTCGTACGACGTCGTGAGTCATCACAGGATGGTATATAATTCAGTTCAATTCCACTTTCAGTTCAGTACACAACTATTTGAAGATAAAAGAAGATGGCTCCAAAAGGTGGCAAGGGCAAGGGCAAGGACAAGGGCAAGGACAAGGGGAGGCAGCCGGCACCTGTTGTGGAGGAAGACCCAGAAGAACAAGACCTGATTCAGCAGGGAGAGGCAGAGGCGGAGGGAGACCACCGGGGAGACCCTGACCAGAGTGGCGTCAACGTCAACGTCAACGTCATCTTGCTCTTGACGCCTCCTCAGCCTCTGGGGTGGAATCAACGCCATGATGATCATTCTGAATAAGTCGGCATGAACTGATGATGATGAAGTGATGGCTGATGGCTGGGGTTTATATACCCCCAAAGTAGCTACGAGGACGCACGACGACGCAGGATGATCCTGCGTCCTCGCAGGATTGTCGTACGTTGTCGTACGATGTCGTACGTGTCTGGCATTTACTTGTGGACAGGTGAAAGTTATCTACCTGGTCGTACGAGTGTCTCACGTGGTCGTACGACGGTCGTACGATGGTCTACGACGTTGACCATCGTAGACCATCTTTTGAACATTTCAAAAGATGATTTTCCAACCTACGATGGCCACAAAATCGTATGTCGACGCAGGATGGGCTCCACGATGCTCCACGATCCTACCATCGTAGACCATCGTATACCAACGTAGGCTCGATGGGACCATGGCTTTACAGGTGGGTCCAATTCATGCGATGAACCCAAAATTAATTGCTACAACGTCCTCGCTACATATTGAGTACTTTGCCTTAATCATTGTGCAAGGAAGTGTTTTCAGAAAGATGCTGAACCTATGGCATCCATTTTGGATGTTAATCCATTCCTAGAAACGTTACTCAAGACAGCCGTGCCTATATCGATGATAGGTGCAAGTCTGTTTACCTGAGATGGTCAGCAGCCATAGGTAGGTTCTTACAAGCCCGAACACTCCCCTGTTGCTTTTACCTGGTCATTTTATGTATTTGCTATGGCTTTTTGTTCGGTAATGTATTAAATTGAGGTTCAGGTGCTACGTCATGGCAGGTGTGCATATCTTGGAGGTTGTGGTTTGTTATCAGTCGCCTTAGACAGATTTATACGATGTAGTAGCTTCAAATCCAAGCAAAATGCTTTCCTCCTCACAACCCACCGTCATAGACCGAGAAAACCCCAGGAGCAGAATCGCCCAACGTGCATTTTGTGTATTTAACCAAGATGTCAAACTCAGGGTACATAGCTCAGAGGTGAGTGTGCGTACCTCCTCTAGGCCATCCTGCCAACACGAGTCAAATATGCCAAACTCAAATGAAAAAAAAATGTAATGAAGTCTCAGCTTGGAAGATACCCTGGCTGAAAGCTTGCTGCAACTGAAATAATTAGAAGATCATAACCATGTCAAGGGACAAGCTTGGTTTGGTTAACAATGAACTCATGGGAACAAAATGTTTTGGGAAGATCATTGCAAAACAAATGTAACCGCAAGTATGCGTGCCAATGGGTGGGGAAGGTGGGGAGGAGGAGGAGGAGGAGTGGGAAAGATTTTCTTTTAAAATAACAGACTTCATACAAAGCTATCCCTACAAAAACACAAAGTTATTTATCTTTAAAGGAGCGAGGCTCATGGAAGAGCAAGGTATATCTGACATTGCGGAAAACATCAGCGGATTGAATTAACAAGATAAGTGGGAAGGCAGGAGGAGAGAAACCCTTTTTCTTTTTTTTCTTTTTTTGTTTATAACATCGAGGCTCATGTAAGAGCTAACATTAAACACAAAAAAACAAACAGACACATAAAACATAAAACAAGAAAGAGCAATCAGAGATTTCAGACCCTCGCCAAGGATGTGTTTTCAGTGGTTTTTCAGGCCTTTGTGTTAAAACAAATATGGCGGCCGAACCACGTGACCGATGACGTCATCATTATTATTTTTCTCCACCAATTTATCCCTAGATGATGCTCAATAAATTTAATCTTGACGAGCAGAAGTACCCGGCGTTGCCGGGCGGGGGAGGGGGGGAGGGGGAAGGGGAGGGGAGGAGGGGGGAGCTGGGGAGGGGGAAGGGGAGGGAAGGAGGGGGGAGGGGAGGTGAGGAGGGGGAAGGGGAGGGGAGGGGGGAAGGAGGGGGGAAGGAGGGTGGAAGGGGAGGGGAGGGGGGGAGGAGGGAGGGGAGGGGGAAAGGGGATGGAGGGGCAGGGGGAGGGGAGGGAAGTGGTGAGCGAGCTGCTCTGGCACATGCTGAGATTCAGTCTATAATGTTCCTTGCTGAAATGCGCTAAGTTAAATATGAATAAAAAATATGGATCTCGTCACCGGAGGTCATTTTTAGGTAGGCCATGTCCTTCCCAGGCCCAATGGCCATATCTATGCCAAAAATCAAGTACGTGAGCGAGTCTGGCGGCGAGGATGGAACATCACGTGATCACTCTGAGCGAATCAGCGAGCTGCTCTGGCACAGGCTGAGATTCAGTGTATAATGTTCCTCGCTGAAATGCACTAAGTTAAATATGAATAAAAAATATGGATCTCGTCATCGGAGGCCATTTTTAGGTAGGCCATGTCCTCCCCAGGCCCAATGGCCATGTCTATGCCAAAAATCAAGTACGTGAGTCTCTCCGTTTAGGAGTCTACAGGTAACACACACACAAACTGTGTTTTATTTATATAGATTGGATGAAGTTTTGTACTTGTCGAATTATAACGTCATAATGGAGGCACCTATGACATCATCATTAACAGATATTATTCCACATGGAGAGTTCTTTACAATGAGCCATATCTCAATTTTTCTATGCAGCGCTTTCGGAGATACAGAGGTGCAAAGTTTTTTGTTTTTTCCAAGATGGCGGCCGAACCACGTGATCGATGACGTCATCATTATTCTTTTTCTCAACCAATTTATCCCTAGATGACGCTCAATAAATTTCAACTTGATTGGATGAAGTTTTGTACTTGTTGAATTATAACGTCATAATGGAGGCACCTATGACATCATCATTAACATATCTTATTCCCCTTGGGGTGTACATGACAATGATCCATGTTTCAATTCTTCCCATTAAGCGGTTTGGGAATCCCCCCCCCCTTCCCATTCCCCCCTCCAAAGCCCTCTCCCTCTCACAGATCTCTCGATGTCTCCATGTAATGAAGTCTCAGCTTGGAAGATACCCTGGCTGAAAGCTTGCTGCAACTGAAATAATTAGAAGATCATAACCATGTCAAGGGGGGAAGGAGGGTGGAAGCTGCTCTCAAATGTTGTGTTTGTGTCCTTCCCCCTCTCTCCCCATCTTGTCTACCGCTCCCGATGTTATATGTTTTATGTGTCGGTTTGTCTTTCTGTGTGATTAATGTTCGCTCTTTCACGAGCCTCGATCTTGGATACAAAAAAAAAAAAAGAAAAAAAAAAAAAGAAGCGGTTTGGGAGATATAGAGGTGCAAGGTTTTTCGGTTTTTCCAAGATGGCGCCCATACCACATGACCTATGACGTCATAATTATCATTAAAAAATTATGCAGGTGGCCTTGCACCTATGGTGAAAATTTCCTGTCAATCGGACCAAGGGTTGTCAAGAAAATCATATTTATTCTGTGCAGATAAACAAACAAACAGACAAACAGACAGACAAACGGACTCAAATGCAATACCATCTCCTCTGGCGAGGGCAGTTGTGGCAGCTACACAAGTTATGGCAGCTACACAAGTTATGGCAGCTACACAAGTTATAGCAGCTACACAAGTTATAGCAGATACACAAGTTATAGCAGCTGCACAAGTTATAGCAGATACACAAGTTATAGCAACTACACAAGTTATGGCAGCTACACAAGTTATGGCAGCTACACAAGTTATAGCAGCTACACAAGTTATAGCAGATACACAAGTTATAGCAGATACACAAGTTATGGCAGCTACACAAGTTATGGGAGCTACACAAGTTACAGCAGATACACAAGTTATAGCAGCTACACAAGTTATAGCAGATACACAAGTTATAGCAGCTACACCAGTTATAGCAGATACACAAGTTATGGCAGCTACACAAGTTATAGCAGATACACAAGTTATGGCAGCTACACAAGTTATGGCAGCTACACAAGTTATGGCAGCTACACAAGTTATGGCAGCTACACAAGTTATGGCAGCTACACAAGTTATGGCAGATACACAAGTCATGGCAGCTACGCAAGTTATGGCAGCTACACAAGTTATGGGAGCTACACAAGTTATGGCAGCTACACAGGTTATGGCAGCTACACAAGTTATGGCAGCCACACAAGTTATGGCAGCTACACAAGTTATGGCAGCTACACAAGTTATGGCAGCTACACAAGTTATGGGAGCTACACAAGTTATGGCAGCTGCACAAGTTATGGCAGCTACACAAGTTATGGCAGCTACACAAGTTATGGCAGTCAAGTCTCAGGAAGAGGAAATGTATTCGAGACCAATTTATCTCCAACAATTGAAATACAGACTTGGCATTTAATATGGAATATTTTTTCTTTCTTGACTTGGGTTTAATTTCTGAACTCGGTATATCAATCTGGTGAGTTTCTTTTACGCTTCGGTGATTTCTTTGTTAAAAGAACCATGTCACTGATTGTCTGTCGCAGCAAGAAGTCAATAACAGGATTATATCACAGGTGGCGTGACAAAATGTACAGACAGGTACATTTGACGATTGGCTTCACAATCGGGTATATAAGGGTTGTTGCGTTCTGTATTAGTGGAAAACAACTGCTGCACGTCTACAAAAGTTATTGCAGCTTCCCCTGGAGATGGTTCGTCAACTCGACAATGCTGTTTGTCATTTAGTGGTGGCTTTACGAAATTCCGGCATGAAACAGCGGGCTATTGCTCGGCAGTATGGCATCACTCAACGTCAGGTGTCAAAGATCCTGAAACGAAATGCTCAGAGGGGTGTCCCTACTCCAATACCGAGGTCAGGACGTCCCCGCAGAACCACAAGGAGGGATGATCGCCAGCTGCACCGGTTAGTCCGCAATGGCCGTACCAAGTCAGCTAATCGGCTTAGGTCTGAGTGGCAGCAACTGACAAATGTGCCTGTATCCAGAAGGCTAGTCAACCAACGACTGGTTCAAGCAGGCTATCGTGCCAGGCGTCCCCCGAGAAAGCCACGTCTGACCAGACAACACCGCCAGCGCCGATTGCAGTGGGCCAGAGAGCACCGTCAATGGCAGCCAGGACACTGGAATCACGTGATCTTCAGTAACAAGTCTAGATTTCTGGTCTATCGTCAATATGGCCACGTCCGAGTGCACAGACAAGTGCATGAAGCCTACAACGAAGATTGTATAGTGCCAAGAGTCCAAGCTGGAGGTGGTGGGGTGACCGTTTGGGCTGCTTTTCATGCAGGGGCAAAACTGACCTGGCTGTTCTGAATGGAAACCTGAACCAGTTCAAGCACAGGGCCATCCTGGAAGAAACATTGCTTCAATTTGTTCATGCAGCCTTTCGAGGAAACTTTGTCTTCCAAGATGACAATGCACGGCCTCATCGTGCTCGCATGATCCAACACTTTCTTGCTGACCGTGGTGTAGAGCATATGGAGTGGCCTGCCATGTCCCCGGATATGAATCCGATAGAGAACTTGTGGGCAGAATTAACGTGTCAAATCGACAACTGGGACCAGCAGCCTGCCTCTGTGCATGAATTGCAGCAGGCTATTGTAACTGCATGGCAAGCGATTCCTGTCCAAACCTTGGCAAATCTTGTGAACAGCATGCCTCAACATGTGCGTGCTCTCCTTAATGCTCGTGGGGGTTACACGAAGTACTGAACTGTAATTTTACTGTCCGTAATCCCAGTTGTAATTTAACTTTTGTTTTTGTAAAAAAATTTTTTGGCTAATGTGCAAAATAAAGAGATACTTCTGGAAAACGCACAGAAGTTTAACACAGTACTGTCCGTGAATTGAGTTCGATATCAGTTTGCATCACTTTCAAGGAACAATTTATTTGCTTCGAAATGTCAAATGTGTTTTTTGTTTATTTTAAAAGTCACATTAACAAAATCTAGAATAATTTGAACATACGTAATTCCAATGAACTTTTGGTTCTAAATCATCTTGAAAAGTAAGTTCACCCCCACAAAAAAAATATTCCATATTAAATGCCAAGTCTGTATATTGCAATCATCAGGGAGTTCCAAATCCCATGCCTCACCACTGTGACTGTCGTCGATCAGATAACTCTGAAACCCAACGAGTCTATAAAAGACCACGGATGAGATCTACAGCACTCACCCCTGGCCGGATCTTCGTGCCCGGGGTCGGTTTACTGTACCTGTGAGATGAATGAGGCAGATGTGGAATTGAGACTGCGACTGCATAATGGCTCCTAGTTGGCCGAGCGAACCAACGCTACTCGTCACACTGTTCTTATCCAACGGGCCGATTGATTATGTGAGTTAATTGTCTCAGAAGCGGTATCGCGATCCAAACCACAAGGAAGATAAGTCATGACACAGTATAAAAACTTCCTTTCAGTTTATTTTAAAAAGCAGGAAATTGGTGGGAAGAATGGCGGTTGGGGAATTCAAATGGAAAAATGGCAGGAAGAATCAGGATGGGGGCAACGCAAGCCACATTAGTAATTTACAAGCCCATATATATTCCCCTTGACCCCTATGTGAATATTCCCATCCTCAGATGACTTATGATAACCACACCTCAGATAACAATGATTTAAAACCTTTACATTAAATGGATCCAGACACCCGAAGGAAGAAACAAGAAAAGAGTTGAAGTGTGGGGTCTTTCGAAGTACTATGGGAATTACTGGCTTTAATCCAACGTGTATGTGCTTTACTTCTTCCAGGAGGTTCACAAAGTCCTTCCTGGTTCACAAAGTCCTTTCTGGTTCACAAAGTCCTTCCTGGTTCACAAAGTCCTTCCTGGTTCACGAAGTTCTTCCTGGTTCACAAAGTCCTTCCTGGTTCACAAAGTTCTCACATATATTGAAAATAAAATGCATCTCAAATTTTATTTACTTTAAGATTGGAGCAGGTGTTGGCAACTTCCCAAAGGCGGTGTGGTGGGTTGGATTTCCTCCATCCACACTGGAGGTTAAACGCATCGATAGACACCATTAACTACATTTTCACATAGACAACCCACCTCCCAATCCAAAACCGGAAGCGATCACAAATGGAAACTCAACATACAGGTAATTAATTAATATCCAAAGGATAGCTGCCTCGAGGCCAAATTTGGGTGGCACATCACCTGAAACTTTTACAATTACAAACTCTTGTAATTGTCATAAGGTCAAAATTGCAAACTTTTACTGAGTGAAACAAAGGGATTACGCCGATGAATTTGTTTCCCTCCGGGGCTTATGAAGTACAATGATATAATGGACACAAGGCAAACAAATATTTACCTTTTCACCACAAACTTAACAAACTTAACAAGTCGAACTGAGCAATCTTTCATTGATCTTTGCCATTCTTTTCCTGACAAAAGCTTCCAGTATTGGTTGTGTATCTGGACACCTTTAGCTGTACACAGGCTTCCGGAATTATCAGCTGGCTCCAAGAAGGGCAGACAACAAACTTCAGACCGACAAACATCTTTAACTAGAACAGTACTTGGTAGAGAGCGCATACCTCCACCAGGCTCATACCTCCTATCCGGCCTAGCTCCCCCAGCCCTGTCTGTGCTCTGTCCCCCAAATATTCCTACAGGTCACACAAGATCAGCCAGCAACCCTCTTCTGGTGAAATTGCCAAAATCAAGACTCTCTGCTCAACTTCCCTCTTTCATTACTCTTTTCTCCCGCCTCTGGAACAAACTCCCTCACTCTCTTCAATCACTCTCCTCCCTCCAGGTCTTTAAAACAGCTGTTCACCACCATCTCTTGTCTTCCCCCATCCAAAACCTTGATCTTTTATACCCACGTTAATTCACCCCAGATCCACTTTTTTGAAATTCCGACTTCTTTCCTGGAAGTCCTAGCAGTGTCCATATGTTTTATACTTCCCCCCTCATTCCCATGCTTCCCCTCCTCCCCCCACAAGCCCTCTCCCTCCCACAGATCTCCCGATGTCCATGTTCTCTATTGTTGTACTTGTGTGCTTCCCTCTCTCTCCCCCATCTTGTCTCCCGTTCCCTTTATATTATGTTTTATGTGTCAGTTTGTCTTTTTGTGATTAATGTTAGCTCTTAGGAGCCTCGATCTTGTATACCACAAAAAAAAGAAAAAAAGGCTGAACCGTTTATATTGCTGCGGTTTTGAGATTGGCACATTGAAGTCATTAAAGGTTAAAGGGTTGCCCCCCATAGTTAGTCACACGAGCAACATATAGGCCCATTTGTAATATAGTTATGTTTTAGTATGTTTAAGAATAGGCCATTTTCCCTCTTAGTGCCTGCGTTGTGTAAAGACAGGAGAGTAGACCCCATTCATTTTGCGTCCACCCTCCAATTCTACCTCTATGGGCGTAATCCATCCCGCGCCCAATTTGGCTGTCCCGTAGTCAAGCTAACACGAGGTAGGCCTAAAAATGGAGGGGCGTGGGGTCGGGGTGACTGGCGTGGGGGAGACGGTAAGAGCCACCAGCCAATCAGAGCTCGAGCGGAATGGCGTGAGAGGGCGTGGTGAAGCGCGTCTGGTGAGTTCCAGAAGGTTCGCGGGGAGTGCCTATATAAGCCGCTGCGCAAAGCCCTCGAAAGGACTTATCAGCAGGACTTGAGGAGAAAGGACTTGAAGGACTTGAACGGCGGTGGCGAAAGGATTAGGACTCACAAGTGGAGAGTGTTGCAAAGGACTTGTTGGGGATATGCGCATTGTTTGAGGACTTGCGCAGAGAGAGAGAAAAAGAGGCGTTGAACTGTACAAAGTACGCGGGCGCAGCCAGATGCGCCGGTAACGCATATTGCGCTTTTCACCCACACGAGTAAAGGCGGCATAGCCGCAAGTGAATAACCGCCAGCCGCGTCAAAGTCCACTCCCTACCAATTTGCCCCGTGATAACCTGCTCCGTTCAGACAACACGCGGAGAGCTCCTGCCTTCACCTACTTCCATCTCCAAGGGACGTGCCGGGGACCGGAGAGAGAGCTGCATGGAAGCCATCTGCAATCGTCCTGCCATCTGCAATCCCCGTGTGAGTGTGTGTGTGAGACTGGCCCGTGTCCTTGGGTATTAAGTAAGACTGTTTTTAAGGATTTGCTCTGTGTCTCTGCTCTTGAATCATTGTGTATAGTGTAAATAAACCTGTTCTTCCTTTCTGATTCGATCGTACCCGTGATTTCTCCATTGACTAAGCGTGGTACAAATAAAACCGCTTGAATCGGGTTCCACCATCTAAACGGCACGGATCGCGTGTACGCAACTGCTCGGCGTATCAACACACGTGGTTCGTGCGAGGCATGTCTCCTCGCTTCAGGGCAGCGCGAGTATTTAGGTAATAGCGAATTTGGTCCTGATACCCTATTTCGCGCTGTCCGGAAGGGACGTCATAGGTCTCGGGTCGCACCTGGTCAGTCAAAGACAAGGGGACTAATCCCCCCTTGGTAAGGGGAGAAGGCCGGCGACAGATCCGCAACAATATTTTATATCCCACTGATAGGCCGGATCTGTATTCGGACTTGAACGAAAATCGAATCGCCTTGTTTTTGTCACTAACCAACTCATCCACCAAGTTTCGTCTAAATCCGTCCATAACTTCTTGAGATATCGTGCTATATATCGTTTTCGGCCCTATCTCTCAATGGTGAAGAATTATTTAAAAAATTCTCATATCCAGATCCGGATATTCACCCAAATCTAATCAATTCGTTCTTCGCACACACCCAACCTGCCCACCAAGTTTCATGCGAATCCGTCCACAACTTTGTGAGATATCCTGCTCAAAGACAAACTGACAGGGGTGAAAACACAACCTCCAGCCACCTTCAGTGGCACAGGTGAAAAGGTAAAACCTTGGACTCTGAGAGGGAGGGCAGAACCCACTGATTTATCATACCAGAAAACCTTACAGTTGACCCAGGATTTTCAGTTGTGAAGCAGGTAGAAGAACCTAGAAAAGCCTGGTACAGGAAGCTTTTCCTAGCACTTCCATGAGCCTCAACACTGTACATATTAAAAACAAACAATCTTGCATCGTGCCCTACGATCCAACAAAGCACTTGTACTCTTTGTAGTCAAAAGACAAAAGGGTTTTACGATTTCTGATATCACGAGCTTTTTATTTATTACAAAACCCCATATTATAGGTGTATCCATTCACCATATAATGAAGAGAATGCATTGTTACCTTGCGCCCGCGAAGCGAAAAGCAGGGTTAGGCATTCGGGTGCATATGTGTGCTGTGTCTGAATTTTTAAAATTCATTTTCTCGGCAACCGTTGGTCCGATTGACACAAAATTTTACTATAGGAGCACCTCCGCCTGAATAATTTTTAATTCATAATTATGACTTCATAGGTCACGTGGTACGGACGCCATCTTGGAAAAACGTTACACCTCCATATCTCCCAAACCGCTCAATGGAAAAAATTGAAACGAGGCTCATTGTAAAGTACTCACCATGCGGAATAAGATAGTTTAATGATGATGGCATCGGTGCCTTAATTATGACGTCATAATTCGACAAACAAGTACAACACTTGATTTGATCAGTATGAATTTTTTTTCTCTGCAATTCTTGGTCTGATTGACATTAAATTTTCACCATAGGAGCGCCTCCTCCTGTAGAATATTTTAATGATAATTATGACGTCATAGGTCACGTTGTACAGGCGCCATCTTGGAAAAACTTTGCACCTCTATATCTCTGAAACCACTCAATGGAAAAAATTGAAACATGGCTCATTGTCAAGTACTCCCCATGGAGAATAGGTGTTGTTAACGATGACGTCATTGATGCCGTAATTATGACGTCATAATTCGAGAGGGACAACGCTTGGTCTGACCAGTTTGAAATTTATTGAGTGTGATATATGCAACAATTACATTTAATTAGAGAATATAAATTTATGATGTAATCGCTCACGTGGTCTGGTAGCCATATTGGATCAAAGAAAAAAATGTTCAAAAACAGAAGAGTTGGCTCACACCAAGTTGACTGCGCAGGGTAAGTGAGAAGTTGGCAAGTGAGAGCCTCTGTCGGTGGCTTGCTTTCCACATCAGAGCTCTGCAGAACAAAGTAGTGGACGTGAATTAAAAAGGGAGCACAAAGTAAATTCAAAACCAAAACTGTAAAGATCGGAGATAATCCATATTTCGGAGATAAAAAGATCGGAGATAAAAAGATTTCGGAGATCGGAGATAAAAAGCTCGACGTTCAATATGGTCAAGCTGCGACAGGGTTTGGTTCAAGATGGTCATATCATAGACAGAAGTGTTTCTGAAGATATGCTACGTAGTTGTCCAACCCTGCTTGCCATTTTAGGAGCTGCCAAGACACCACCAAGTTTGGTCGTTTAACGCAGCATATTTGCATGTTTTACGATCTATCTCTATTAATGACTGACCATACAATTCCTCGGATGCAAATTTTGATGGAGACTTGAACTCCTTCCACAAGGGCCTTGTTTACCTTATTCGCAAGTTACTTGTCTCAGATGTCACAGGGCACGTACCCATTATCCAATTCTCTGGTGCACAGAAGCGTGCAGTGAGGCAACAGGCAGCAAGAATAAAAGTCGATGTGTATTCCGTCCTTAGAAAATATGTAGATTTACAGTCGTGGCCAGAAATATTGGCATCCTTGCACTTTTTTCAAATAATTCACAATTTTCTCCAAAAATAAGTATTTGGTCTCCACAATTCCATATTTCACTGTTAATATTACCGAACCTTTGTTTTTTATTCAGAACTTAATATATCCTTTTAAATCAGAAAATAAAAAGAAATGGCATTGACAAAATTATTGACACCGGAGACATAATATTTGGTAGCACAGACTTTGGACAAATTAACTGCAGTCTAGCGCTTCCTCTAGCCATGAATGAGCTTCCTACACCTCTCTACTGGCAGTTTGTCCCACTCCTCTTGTGCAAACTGCTCCAGTTCTCCCAGACCTGAAGGGCGCCTTCTCCCAACTGCTGTTTTCAGATCTCCCCACAGGTGTTCAATGGGATTTAGATCTGGACTCATTGCTGGCCACTTCAGAACAGTCCCGCGTTTTGTCTTGAACCATTCCTGGGTGCTTTTTGAAGTGCGTTTGGGGTCATTGTCCTGCTGCAAGACCCATGACCTTCGACGGAGACCCAGCTTTCTGACACTGGGTTGAACATTGCGCTCCAAAACGCCTTGGTAATCTCCTGATTTCGTGATACCGTGCACACATTCAAGGTACCCAGTGCCAGAGGCAGCACAGAAACTCCAAAACATCACTGTACCTCCTCCATGTTTCACTGCAGGGAAGGTGTTCTTTTCATTGAAGGCTTCATTTTGTTTTCTGTAAACATAGTGCTTTACCAAAAAGCTCTAATTTGGTCTCATCTGTCCACAAGACATTCTCCCAGAAGGATTTTGGCTTGTTCAGGTGTGTTTTGACAAACTCCAGTCGGGGTTTCTTATGTCTCTCTCTCAGTCCTGGGTCTCCTACCATAGAACCCCCTTTCATTGAGTTGGCAACAGATGGTGTGAGTTGAAACTGTCGTACCTTGTGTTTGAGGTCAGCTTGAATCTGTTTGGCAGTTGATCGAGGTGTTTTCTCCACCATTCAAACAATCCTTCGCTACAATCTTCGATCAGTTTTATCTTGCGGCCATGTCCAGGGAGATTGACTATAATGCCATGGGCCTTAAACTTCCTGATAACATTGCGTATGGTGGACACAGGAACATCAAGGTCTCTGGAGATGGACTTGTAGCCTTGAGATTGTCCATGCTTGGCTACAATCTTGTGTCTGACCACCTCAGACAATTCTCTGGTTTCCTTTTTTTTCTCCATGCTCATTGTGGTGCACACAGTGACACAAATCAGCAGAATGACTCCTTTTCTCCATTCAAACTGGTTGAATGAGTGATTTTTTATATTTCAGGCTCCTGTAACTCACCATAGATGAATTCAATTCAAAGTAAAGGAGAATCACCTGCTTGAAAGCTAATTATGTCTGACAACTTCCAAAAGGTGCCAACAATATTGTCCGGGCCATTTTAGGATTTCTGTGTGGAATAAGCTAAGATTTAGTAATTTTTTCAGCTTTTTAATTTTGTTCCACTGCAAAACAAAGAAATACATTTGTGGATACCAAAATATTTTTTTAATTTCACAATTTTCTGGCAGAAATGGTGCATTATTTGAAAAAAGTGCAAAGGTGCCAATATTTTTGGCCACAACTGTACTTGAGACAGATCTCTGTCGTTTTTCCATCCTCAAATTTTTGGTGGAAATTGCTGAAGGTCACAAAAAAACAAAACACTCAGGAATGTGCTTTTCTTCCAGCCCTTTGTTCATTACTGAAACTCTCACAGACAGAGTTCACACACAGATCAGTGTGCCTGGATGTCATTTTTGCTAAAAGAAAAAAAATTTGTGTTTACGGTCCACATTCACGTCTGAGCCGTCTAACCTGGGTTCAAATCTCCGCCCAGCTATAAACTTTCAGTCTGTCACCCAGGTGTTTCGAGGGCAGAAAAGGTCATCAATGTTTGTGCCGTCCCTCAGATGGACGCCAAACTGGGCGTCCCGTCTGCCAGCATTAGTTGGTGGACTTTAAAAATCACTAGGTGTCTTTCGCGAAGAGTAGGCGAGTCCCCGTATGCTTGTGCTGCATACTAAAGAAGAACCAATGGTGGGTCACACACCCCTTCCACCCCACCCTAAAAAAACCTACAAATTTTTTTTCCCCCATTTAAAAAAAAACACCCTGACGTTCGCCCTGAGCCTCCACACATTTCTCATCCCCACTCCTCCTACTTCCCCCCACAATTTCAGAGGATAGCGAGGGTCCATGAGTTTCAGAGGGTAAACGAGGGTCCATAAGTTTCAGAGGGTAAACGAGGGTCCATAAGTTTCAGAGGATAAACGAGGGTCCACAATTTCAGAGGATAAACGAGGGTCCACAATTTCAGAGGATAAACGAGGGTCCACAATTTCAGAGGATAAACGAGGGTCCACAATTTCAGAGGATAAACGAGGGTCCACAATTTCAGAGGATAAACGAGGGTCCACAATTTCAGAGGATAAACGAGGGTCCACAATTACCATTTGTACCGCTGCAGCACACGCTCTTAATGACAAGAGCTAATGCATACATTGCTATATATATATATATATGTCTTGTATGTATGTGACAACAACTTCAAAATTTATCACTTGGGGTTTTACATCATAAAAACTTTACAGTGTACTCCAGCAAGGCAAAATATGGTTATAGTATGCCCACTCTTTTTTTTTTCAGGTGTACAGTGTGTCCCAGAAAACACATCACTCTGTGGAAAGGTGCTCACTTCAAATTGCCCACCGGAAGTGGCCCTAAATGGGCACTTCCGGGGCCTGAGTGGCGGGAGTGCCGATGCTAGTATGAAATAATCTGACATTTCGGGCGTTAACCTACAAACATTAACCCAATCCTATGACTCAGCCAACGGGTGGCCAATCCTCTTGCCATGATGGTGGGTTAATACCTGAAACGTCAGCTTGACTTTTCCTTCCACGGAGGTTAACATACCTTTGCCAACCTATGCAGCTGATAAAACAGCATTCCAGGTAAAGTATGGCCTCCAGCCAAGCTCCTGCCCTTTGCCCTGTGCATGAGTGGACCTGAACTGTCGCCTGAATGTCTGACCGAGCAATAAGGTCCCTCCTTGTCTTTCTTTTTTGAAGTTTGATCGATGTTTCTGGAACTTCGAGTGGGATTTAATGCTCCCTGGGTCTTATTTGGGGCAGAGGGGTCTCTGCTAGTTCAGTGAGGTAGTGCTCCGCAGTCATATATTCATGCATGTAATCCATACATGGCTAGCAACTGTAATTATTTTCATTCAATGGGTTTGCGTGGTTTGAAATCTTGGTGGATGAAGCATTGAAGCATTATTCCATAAAATAAGACCGACACTTCAACTTCTCAAGGTGGACATGGTTGCATGTTCCACGTAAGGCCTCTAGAGAGCACCAACATCCCACAATATTAGATCTAACCGGCTACGATGCTGGCCTTGTCCAAAAGTTTCGGGAATAGGATTTTTTTTAATGTTCAGAAGCGAAGGCGTAAAAGAAGACAACCGGCTTCACATACCTTCTGAAGGACATCGTATTCCTTGATTTAACGCCCCGTCTCTGAAAAAGACTCGGTGGCGTAATGGCGACACCTGCGTCTGGGAGGTCAGCGGCTTGAACCCAACTCTGGCTGGGTCATACCAAAGACTTTAAAAATAGTGTGTGCTGCTTCCTTGCTTGAACCTCAGAATATATAACGGCTAGAGCAAGGGCAAACAACCGTAGTTTGGCAACCAATGTGCAGGCCTGATGGGCGCCGAATGGCCTCCTGTGTTCCAGATCCTTGTGAGGGAACTCATATTATTACCCTCGCCAGAGAAGAGAGCATTGCATTTGAGTCCGTTTGTTACTTGGCCAAAAAAAGTTTTGACAAGTATGTTGATCATTCTGGTTTGTGTGTTTATTTGTTTGTTTGTGTGTTTGTCTGTCCGCTCACATACTTGCCTACAGGTCGCAATTTTAAACCGATCTTCACGAAACTTCACCAAATGGTAGAGTCCGTGGTCCGACAAAATCCTATGTATATTTGAAGTCAAAAGGTCAACATAGGCCAAAGGTCAACCACGTTTTATCAAATTTCTAAAATCCTCAATTTTTGTACGATTGACTTGAAATTTGAATAGGTTTTACATATCGGATAAGTTAATTCAACCACCAACTATTTTTGAGATCAGTGTAGGCCAAAAGGTCAACATAGGCCAAAGGTCAACCACTTTTTTTTCAAATTTCTAAAATCCTCAATTTTCATCCGATTGACTTGAAATTTGAATAGGATTTTCATTGCAGCTAACTGAATTCAACCACCAACTATTTTTGAGATCAGCATAGGTCAAAATGTCATCATAGGCCAAAGGTAAACAATTTCAAATTTCTAAAATTTTCAATTTTCATCTGATTGACTTCGAAACTGAATAGGATTTGCATATAAGCTTACTTATATGTTTGCATATTTGCATATTTGCATATTTGCATATAAGTAGAGACCAATCACCAACTATTTTTGTGAAACCAACCACGAACTGCACCTCTATCTATCTATAATTCCAGCAATCTCTGTGTGTGTGTGTGTGTGTCTGTCTGTGTGTTTGTTTGTCTGTGACCGCTGTTTCTCGACAACCACGGGTCCGATATACTTGAAACTTGCCAGGTATATTGCTGGGGACCCGAGGATGTGCCTTTTCAAGGTTTCATATTAATCGGACAATTACTTACCGAGATATGTCCAAAAAACGCTTCAACCAATCAGAGAGCAGCGAACTAGCGCGTGTGCCGAACGTGGCGGACACACTCTGCCTCGGATGGCACATTTGAGAGCGTATTCATTTATTTCACGTTTGCAAACTATGTTGGCGCTATGTTGGCGTTAAACGATGTTTTAAAACTAATAAAAACGAATTTGCGATTCATTCGCTTTCCTGCGCGTTTGTGTACGCGATGGCGATTTCTTTACCAAACTCCGGAAGCCGTTCGCTTTGGACCGAACCATTTCATGTAAATAGAGGGGGGGGTTCTGTGGTCGTTGCGAATGGACCAAACCATTCATGTAAATAGAGGGGGGGGATTGTCACTGTACTCGCAAGCCGTTCGCCGTTCGCTTTGGCGTTGCGAATGGACCAAACCATTTCATGTAAATAGAGGGGGGGGATATAATTTTCGATAGATATATAGTACGGGCATATATATAGTACGGGCATGCCCTAGTATCTCCCAAAGCGCTGAATATAAAAAATTGAGACATCGCTCATTGTAAAGAACTCTCCATGTGGAATAACATATGTTAATGATGATGTCATAGGTGCCTCCATTATGACATCATAAATCGACAAGTACAAAACTTCATCCGATCAAGATGAAATTTCTTCAGCATCATCTAGGGATAAATTGGCAGAGAAAAAAAAAATGATGACGTTATTGGTCACGAGGTTCGGCCGCCATATTTGTTTCAACAAAAAAGCCTTAAAAACCACTGAAAACACGTCCTGGAAAGGGTCTGCAATGTCTGATTGCTCTTTCTAGTTATAATTGTTATCATTGTTATTTTTATAACCAGGACAGAATTCGATATCCTTGAAAATCTATCTTGGATTGCATAATTCACAAGGGTGCTACTACCCTCTTTGACCTCCACCACATTAATTCTGGTGTCCCTCAAGATTCTGTCATCTCACTCTCCCTCTTTCTTATTTTAACCAATGACCGCCGCACAGCTATCCATTCCTTTGCTAATGACTCCACCCTCCCACTCCTCCACCAGTTATAAATCCCGGTTCACCTCCTCCCCGTCCCTTGCTGTCTATCGCCTCTCAACTGTTGCCTCACTCATTTATGATCTTAATGTCATCCTCCAATGTGGTTCCGACAACCTTCTCCCCTTCAAGAAGTCCAAGACTCAAGCCCACCTCATATCCTGGCAAGATCAACACACCAATGCTCACCATGTCAAGCAATCTCTCTCACATCCTCAATATCACCAAAACCACCACCAAGAAACTTGGTTTCTTCTTCAGAGCTCACAAGTTTTTTGGTCAGGTCAGTCTTTTGGGACTGCCACTGGTAACATGTAACCCAGTGCTACCTGCCGCATGGTTGGGTTGTCGTTGACTAAACCGACACCCCTCTCACTGGCTTTGCTAGCGGGGAGGGTGACTCCGACAACCTGCCAGGACAAAAAACAACACCTGTCAAAGGGTGGATGAGCTTTCGTAGAGAGCCAACAGCCATCCAGTAAGGACCTGTCTCCTAAAAAACACACATCCGGTTTGGACCAGATCGAGTCATACCAATGACTTTTAAAATGGTACATTCTGCTTCCTTGCTTGAAAAGGATAGAGGATGGACAATCCCCATCAGTTGGCATCCATGGGGAGGAGGAAATCCCCGAAAGCGAACTGTGAGACAAGCGGCACCATTGTTTTGACGTCGATGGTACTCAGAGTATTCTGGGAAGTGATGGTACTTACCCCAAGCTCAATGGCTGTGTTAAGTGTTTGTCTCGTCAGTATGTCCATGTCCATGTATGTCTATTATGAGCCCAAGCCCATGTATAAATAAATAGCACCGCAAAGCGGGCGTAACCCCTCAGCCCATGCATGGTGGAAACCAATTTCAAGATGGCTGCCGTGGCGGCCATATTGAAAATCGCAGCGCGACCATGAACCTTCCTCTACTCAACCCCAACACACACTGCAAAAATGGATTTAATCGGACAAGCCGTTCTGCTCGAAATTGATGGAAACCAATTTCAAGATGGCTGCCGTGGCGGCCATATTGAAAATCGCAGCGCGCCCATTTTCGAAAGGCCCCTTCCTCTACTCAACCCCAACACACACTGCAAACATGGATTTAATCAGACAAGTTGTTCTCCTTGAAATTGACGGAAACCAAAAGTTGATGGACGCCCGGATGCCTGGACGACAATACCCCTGAGCCCAATTTGGGCTGAGGGGTGAAAAGTACTTCAACTCCCATCTGATCCTCACGCTCCACAAATCCCAAGTCAGACCGGTGATGGAATTCTGCTTCCAAGTCTGGGGTGGCGCTCCTCCATCAGTCATCACTATTCTGGATCACGTCCATGCCAAGGCTGGCCGACTGGTTAACAATCCTACTTTGTCTAGCCATCTTCAACTTTTGGTCCACCATCAAGCACTCTCTTCCCTGTCCCTCTTCTGCCACTACTACCACAGTCAGTGCTCTGTGCAACTGTTTCTGTTCCTCCTCCTCCTCTTCATTTGGTTTGGAACACCCATCTTGCTTCCCCTCATCGCCCTTTATGTGTAACTCTCCATTCTGTACAAATTGCCATGCCTCATCCTTCTCCCCCACACTGCCTCTCTTTGGAGTAGCCTCCCCAGCTAAGTGTGCAAACCAGCAACTCTGAACCTGTACATAACACCTGCCTGCGCAAGAAAAATGCACAAACATCTAAATTGCGTGAATATCAATATTTTTAGACTTCCCTATGCACTGTCTGGACCCAAGAGCTTTTAAATGAGGTATCATCCAGCATTATACATGCTGTGGACACAGCGTTTACCCTGTTTAGATGCAATCGTGCAACTTGAATATATATATATATATATATATATATATATATATATATATATATATATATATTATATATATATTATATATATATATATATATATTGTTGCGGATATGAGGACTGTATATTTTTTTTGATTGTGTAAATTATTATTATTGTTTATTCTGCGCCCCCCTGCCTCCGGAGCTGTGTAAAGGTGAAAGGGCATCCCATAATTAGTCCACAAGCATACACGTCAGCCAAATAATAGAATACCCCTGTTTGATAGTTATCTCTTATTCTGTGTTTTAGGGTAAGGCTGTGTCTCCCATTAATTGAAGTACTCCATTGCACCAGTGAAAGAGAATAGATCCCCTTTCATTCCCATCCCCAAAATCTCCATTTCCTTTTACATCCCCTCTCGTCATTGCCGAGCCTCGATTGCCAATTACCTCCCCTCCAAAACCACCATTGGCCACGAGGCTCGGGTCGGGGAAGAAAGGCGTGCCCGCCCATCGTCATCAAGGGTGGAGCTAGAGGGCCGTGCCGACCAATCAGGGCCGAGGTGAGCACACCGATGGGCGTGTCCTGAAGGCCGGCGGCTTGATCGCTGGAGGCGCTATAAAGGCGCGCGCGCAAGTGGCATGGAGAGTCAGTCAGTGGAGTCGGTGGTCAGTTGGTTGCGTTGGTTGCGGTGAGGAGTCGGTGGTGGTGGTCAGTGGTTGCGTTGGTTGCGGTGAGGAGTCGGTGGTGAGGAGTGAGTGGAAAAGAAAGAGTTGAGGGTTTGGACACCAACGAGTCAGACAAGTCCTGGGAAAGCACGCGACGTCCACAGCAGCCACAACAGCAGCTTGGGGCCTGAACGGCGGTTTGGAGCAGGGCTGCGAAGGAACGGCGGCTGCTAAACGCGCCGGTTGTGCTGCAGGACCCCCTTGGACCTTCCTCTCCCTCCAGCCATCCACCTCCTGCCTTTCCACCCTTCTTGTGTACGTGAGTTTGTTTTGTTTGTTCTGTCCCTGGGTTAATTAAGTCTGTATAAGCTAGTATTTGCACTGTGTCACCTGCGTCTTATGTGTTGTAAATAAACTTGATTGCTCCTTTTTGCTTGTGTGTGTACAATAAATCCAATTACTCTTCTGTCCGTCTTCTCGTTTTATTCCTTTTCCTCTTTGCATTTCGTCGTTTTAGTCTTTTCCCAGATTGGACAGCTGCGGTGCGATACGGCCAAAGTTCTGGGTGAATCGGGTGAGTCGGGGATCCTGTAACGGTCGCGGTTGGACCATCCGCTCGGCCCATCATAACATCTAAACCGCGATCAGTAACAATTGGTGTCGGGAAGTGGGATTGGACCCGAAGCGCGCTTCACGCGCTCGAAATTATTAACGGTGAAATTTGCTTTTGTTTTACAAAACCCGAATTTTGAAATCGCGCCATGGCTGGTCAAGGCGACGGGATGCCGGTGGGAGAGATAGACGGGGTAGAATCGACCCAGGACCTCGGGGAAATGTATGTGGATGAAAGGGAGGAGGAGAACATTGGCAATGTGGTTGAGGGGGTATCAGGCGCACATAATGGCGCTCTCGCACACGAGGTTACGGGCGCGCAAAATGGCGCCTCGCACATTGCCACGACGCCCGCAACCGTAGCAGCGCCGCTGGTGGATTCGAACCTTTTTTTCCTGCAAATGAGGGCCCTTATGGGACAAATGGGAGACCAAATTGGAGGTTTGAAAAACAGTATAGAGGCTCAGAGTGAGCAGATGGGGGCAATGAGGGACGAAGCGAGGGGTACCAATGCCCAAATCGGGGAATTAGACAAGAAATTTGAAGGGATGAAACATGGGTTAACGGGGGTGGAAAATAGAATGGCTGCCCAGGAGAATCAGATAGAGGGGATGAAAAATGGGTTAATGGGGCTAGAAAATAGCATGGAAGGCAAATTGCGGGAGATAGGGGAGCAATCCGCCCGAGAAATTAAACAAATGGGAGAGCAGATAGAGGAGGTAAAAATCGAGGTAGAAACCAAATTGGATGCTCAGAGGGATGAATTGGGACAGATGAGGGTGGCATCTACAAAACAGATGGAGGAGATGAAAGAGGGGATACGACGAGGTGTGAGTGAGGAGGTCTCGGGGCTACACGAGGAGGTAAAGTGAGGTGAGAAGCGTATGGAGAAAGAGGTGAGAAATAATACGGCTAGGTTACAGGGGGGAATAGAGGGTCTGACGAAGGGAGTCGAACAGCTGACAGTCGGACAAAGGGAACTAGCGGACCAAGTGGAAAAGAACACTGCAATCATCGGGGGTTTAAAAGCGACACAAAAGGACATTAAAAACGAATTAATAGCAACACAAAAGGAATGTCAGATGGTACATGAGGGGCTGACGAAGAAGTTGGAGGAGGTGACAGAAGTAATGGAGACAAAGGACCGAGAGGTGAGGACGCACATAGAAACGGTTAAGGTGGCGTTAGAGGAAGAGATAGAGGGGGCGCACCGGGAGATGAAGGAGGTGAAGGAAAAATTAGAGGAGGTGGAAGAGGGGGTGAGTGAAATTAAGAAGAGACGGAGGGAAACTAAGAGGGAGATAAAGGAGGAAGTCATGGAATATGTACAAGGTCTGTGTTCAAATCATGATGAGGTTCTCACTAACCAAATAAAAAGTTTGCAGGTGGCAGAGGAGGTGCGACGACGAGGTACGGAGGTGAGTGGCAATGTATATGATGTGAGGGGAGAGTCAGTCGGCTTGGGGGGTGGTGTAGACCCGGGTGTTCATGAGGGACCAATGGTAGGATGTATGACTGGTCCGGAGTGGATGGGCAGGGGAGGTGTGCAAGGAGGTTTGGCTATGGGGAGTGAGGGGGTTGCTGGTGAGCAAGGATGTGGGGGTATGGCGTGGGTAGCGGGTTGCGGAGGGGCGACCTAGGCATCGACACCAGGAGGGGTAGTGTTTGGAGGGACGGGGGACGCACGGGAGCCCCCCGGGAATAGCGTACTGTGGGAGTCCGAACGGGTTGGTCCCGCGTTGATCCCGCAAGGAGTGACGCGCGGGGTCCGACCTTCGGGCACCCACAAGGTCCCACTCGCGCCGTATGACGGCAAGAGTGATTTGAGGGCGTACCTGGCGCAGTTTGAGTACGTGTGTAAAGGCAACGGTTGGAATCCGGACGAAGGTGGAGTACACCTGGTGGGGGCACTGCGCGGTGCGGCGGCGGAGGTGCTGACGGCTTTACCACCGGGTGCTCTCACCCTGCCAGCTCTCCGTGCGGCATTAATTAATCGGTTCGGCATTGAACAGCAAAGCGAGCTTGTTAAAGCCCAACTTGCGCAGCGAAAACGCAAGCCCCAGGAGACCATCGGGGAACTTGCTCACGATATTCGCCGCGCGGTCGGGATTGCACACGCGGACATGGCAGCGAGTTCCCAGGAAAGCCTGGCGCTGGATCACTTTATTCAGGCCCTTCCGGATCTGGAGCTCCGGCGCCCGCAAACCATGAGTCAGGCGGCCGACGCTGCAGCCCGTTGGGAAGCAGCGAGGCCCCTGGCCCGGGGAGGCGAGCGCCACGCAGTGGCGGTGCGTCAGATGGGGCCCGTGATGGGGGCCCTGACCTGGAGAGCATGGTCCGGAGGTTAGTGGATCGGCGCCTGGCGGGACCTGGACCATGGCAGGCGGCCCCAGCGGTGGCACCCGGTAGTCCCCGACAGAGTACCCCAATTCGGACATACAGGGGGGGGAATTTGGAATACCGGAGGCAAGCACCTTACCAGGTGAGGTGCTATAATTGTGCTCGGATGGGTCACCGTGCATGGGAGTGTCGAGCTCCGCGCCGGGACGTTTCCCGCCAACCGATGCCCTCAACTCCGCCCCGTATCGATCGGCCTAGCCGACCTCAGACACCCCCCCGCCAGGGCCCGGGAAACTAGAACGTGCCGGGCATGCAGGGCGGTGTTCGGCAGTAGGGGATGGGGAGAAGCCCTCGTTGACGCGACAGGTCATTCATTGTGGCCGAATTGGGACGGGTAGTTTGACAATTCGGTGCAAAATTGCCGGCGTGGGGGTAGACGCCGTGGTGGACACGGGAGCCAGCGCCACGATCATCAGCCCCGTGGTCCTTAATTCGAGTGCAGACGGCTGGGGTAAAATCCAGCGTCTGGAAAATCATAGTTTGCAGTTGGCTACCGGGGCAACGGCTCCGATCATAGGGCGTGGTTTTGTGACCCTCAAGTTGGGATCGGTAAAGCAAGAGATAGAGGTTTGGGTGGCGGAGGTGTGCGACCCATGCTTAATAGGGTTGGATTTGTTGACTGCCAGCGGTTGTAAAATCGACTTGAGTCGGGGGATCCTGCGATGGGGAGTGGAAGAGCTACCATTGGAGGGGGTGAGCACGGCCGAGAGGGTGGAGCTGGAGGCTCCTGAGGCCGTGACCATCCCTCCGGGGGCCGAGGCCATCGTGCCGGCCCGATGGTCAGCTCGCCCGACATGGCAGGAATCCTGCGGCCTGGTCGAACCGGTGGCAGCGCTATCCATACCTGGTTTAATCGTGGGCCGTACCCTTGTAAAAACGGACGGGCCGGTGGTGGCCGTCCGAGTAATTAATATCAGCACAGAACCACGCACTATAGTGAGGGGCACGAAGGTAGCTGGCTGCACCCCAGTTAGAGAAGTCGCGTCAGTGAGGGGCGAGAACGTCCAGCCGAGCCGGCCCCAGGGGGAGCCTTCAATAAGTTCTAGGAATTGGCCCAATCCCATTTGCGAGATGGTAAATCGTAGTAGTGTAGAGTTGGGAGGTACCCAGAGGGAGGCCTTACACAAACTGGTTGGGTCCCATTTGGACCTCTTCTCCTTGTCCACCGAGGATATTGGACGTACGGGCCTGGTGAAACATCAGATCCACACCGGTGAGGCCCGGCCTATTCGTCAGGCCGCCCGACGGCTCCCTTGGAGCAAGAGGGCGGAAGCTGACGAGCAGGTTGAAAAAATGCTCGACGCAGGTGTGATCGAGCCCTCGGGAAGTCCTTGGATGTCACCTGTTGTGCTGGTCAAAAAGAAGGATGGGACCACGCGGTTCTGCGTGGACTATCGCCAGCTAAACAACGTGACACTCAATGACTCATATCCCCTGCCAAGGATTGATGACACCCTCGATGCCGTTGCGGGCTCAAATTGGTTCTCAACTTTGGACCTCAAGAGTGGGTATTGGCAGGTGGAGATGGATAGGGCAGGGAAGGAGAAAACGGCATTTTCCACAGGTAAGGGACTGTATCAGTTTACTGTGATGCCGTTTGGTTTGTGTAACGCCCCCGCCACCTTTGAAAGATTGATGGAACATGTACTAGGCGGCATGCCATGGCAATCATGCCTGGTGTACCTGGATGACGTCCTAGTACATGCCAAAACGTTCCCCCAGGCAGTAGCTAATTTGGACCAGGTGTTCGGGTGCCTCAGACAGGCAGGGTTGAAGCTGAACCCGAGTAAGTGCACTTTGTTTGCAAGAGAGGTGGCCTATCTAGGTCACGTGATCGGCCGCGAGGGGGTAAAAACGGACCCAGACAAAATTAAAGCGGTAGAGGAGTGGCCCGCACCACGTACCATCAAGGAGGTGCGGGGATTTTTGGGACTCTGCTCCTACTACCGGCGCTTTGTGGCGAAATTTGCGGAGTTGGCCCGTCCCCTCCACCGGCTTATGGAGAAGGGGACGCGATTTAATTGGACACGGGAGTGCCACGAGGCCTTCCAAAAATTGAAGGGGTGTCTAACATCCGCACCCCTTCTAGCTTACCCCACTAGTAACGGGGCATTTACCCTGGACACGGATGCGAGCCAGGAAGGATTGGGCGCAGTTTTGTCTCAGACACAGGAGGGCGTGGAGAGAGTGATTGGTTACTATAGTCGGGCCTTAAGTAGGCCCGAGCGAAATTATTGCGTCACTCGCAAAGAGTTATTGGCTATGCTGGCTGCCATGAACCATTTCCACCCATACCTGTACGGGCGGAAATTTTTGGTTAGAACTGACCATTCCTCCTTGCAATGGCTCCTTCAGTTCAAGGAACCGGAGGGCCAAATTGCAAGGTGGTTGGAAAAGTTGCAGCAGTACGATTTTGATGTGGCCCATAGGGCCGGGAAGGCCCATGGTAATGCGGACGCACTCTCTCGGCGTCCTTGTCTGGGGGAAAACTGCAAATTTTGTGCGAGACACGAGGAGAGGGAGCAATTGGGCGATTCTGCCCCGATTCTCGTCGTCCGGGCAACCCGGGTGAGAGGGCCAATTTTGCCACTAACCGCGGACGAGGAATTTGGAGATTTGGCATGGAGCACGGCCCAGCAGGAGGATCCTGTCCTGGGGCCGGTGTTCAATTGGGTCAAATTGGGGCAAAGACCAAAGGGGGAAGAGGTCACCCCCCTCGGGGCGCAAACAAAGGCGTATTGGGCTCAGTGGCAGACCCTGGAGTTGAAAGGCAACATCTTATATCGCAAGTGGGTGGAGGTTCCCTCTGATAGAACTTCCTGGCTGGTGATAGTCCCAGACAAATTCAAGAACGTCATCTTACAACAGGTGCATGGTACCCGCTCCGGCGGCCATTTGGGCAGGACAAAGACAATATCTCGGGTCCGCCGGAGGTTCTATTGGGTGAATATGGGGCACGACATACAGGACTGGTGTCGGAGATGCGACGCCTGTTCTGCCAAAAAGGGACCAGCATGGAGGATGAGGGCCCCCCTTCAATTACATCAGGTGGGGGCCCCCCTTGAGCGGGTGGCTATGGATATCCTAGGACCGCTGCCCCGCACCCGCCAAGGTAATAAGTATATCCTCGTTGTAATGGACTATTTCACCAAGTGGCCGGAGGCCTATGCCCTCCCCAACCAAGAAGCAGGGGTGGTAGCACAGGCCTTCGTAGAAGGATTTGTATGTCGGCACGGGATTCCACAGGAGCTGCACACCGATCAGGGTCGAAATTTTGAAAGTCAATTGCTAAAAGATGTGTGCAGACTCCTGTCAATTCGGAAAACCAGGACCACGCCCTTGCGGCCACAATCTGACGGGATGGTGGAAAGGTTCAATCGAACATTGATCCAACAACTGGCATTGTTCACCACCACCCGTCAGGATGACTGGGACGAACATCTCCCGTACCTGTTGATGGCCTACCGAACTAGCCAGCACGGGGCCACCGCATGCAGTCCAGCGTTGCTTATGTATGGGCGGGAGTTACGGGCTCCCGCCGACTTGCTATGCGGTCCCGTGCCAGACACCACGGATACACCGCCGAGGGAGGGTTACGCATGTCACCTGGAGGAAGGCATGGAGCGGGTCCATGCCTTCGCCCGCCGCCAGCTCCATCTGGCGGGGGCCAAGATGAAGCGCAGGTACGACGACCGGAGCCAGGGGAGTCAATACGCTCCGGGGATGAAGATTTGGTTCTTTAATCCCCGGAGGCGGGGGGGAAGGTGCCCAAAACTCACCTCCCCCTGGCAAGGCCCAGGAGTCGTCCTGTCGCAAATCTGTGACGTGGTCATTAAAATCAAAATGGGGCCACGGGCCCCCCTCGGATCGTCCATGCCGACCGGATAAGACCTTATGCCGGCGAGCAGGCGCCCTCATGGATCGCCTCGGCTCTAGATGCCGAGGCAGGACCCAGTACCTCTTGCGACGGGGGCTCGTAGCGTCAGAGGACTGGGGGGGATGATAGTGGGAACGCCCCCCATGTGGTGGGATGGCAACTCTGTCATCCCTCACAGGGGGGGGCAAAGGAGCACTAGCTTATGGGGTTGATGGCAGTGAAAACTAGCCCGGGTGGGTTAGGATATTGTGTGTAGGGATCTAGCGAAGATGACATTAGGTAACGTTAAGATTAGTTAGTGACTGATACCTGTAGTGGGGACGCAGGTAGTTTAGTGTGGATGATAATGACCTGGGAGCGCAATAGTTTAAAGGGACGACTGGGAAGCGCAAGTTTCAGAGGGGAGTAGTTAGCTGAGATGATGCCGTGTGTTTGAAGATTGAACAGGTGTGATTGAACAGGTGTGATTGCACAGGTGTGCAACTGAACAGGTGTGTGGAGTAGTGTATGAGTGAGTGATGGTGATGTGTGTTGTGTTGACCAACTGGTCCAGGAAGAGGAGGAGGGTGCAGGTGGCACCAGGTATGATTGCACAGGTGTGCAACGACAGGTGAATGGAGGACAGGTGTATGGAATAAATGGTATGGAGTATTGGAATGGATGGTCGTGGAGTGAGTATGGTGGAAATTGTGGAGTGGAGTGGATGGTGCGAAGGAGTGAATGGGGGAAGAGTGGACCCCCATCACGGATACCCGGGGCGGGTAGTGTAAGTGTTAGGTAGAGGGTACAGGTAAATTGTGGTTGGATATTGGCATCTGTGGTGCGGGTGCAAGAATGGTCTTTGGATGGGTGCATTAGTGTTGTGGAAATGGCTGGGCGTGTAGCCTGTTAGTGTGTGTAGTTGGTTGGGCGCTCCACCACTGTGAGGATGTCGGCCAGGTGAGGCCGCAGGTGGGCTCTGGGAGCCAGTAGTAGTTGTTGTGGATGGGGCCCGAGGATCCGGAGGACGGACCCGGGTAGCCCAGTGCCAGAGGGCACCGAGTGGGGTGACAGAGCCAGGAGGGGCTTTCCCCAGTTAGTTAGGTTAGGGTGAGGAGCTAGGTAAGCTCGGGTGGCAACTGCAGTGGTGGAGGTGTGCAGGTGGGTAGACCTGCTGGGAGAGCTACACGTCACAGCCCAGAAATTGTGCAAGGGCACCGGGAGATGAATTGGGGGAGTGAGACCCCAAATTGAGAAGCACCACAGTTTGGTCAATGGGAATTGGTTTTTAGAACCCATCGTGTAAGTTGGCCAATGGATTGGCAGGGAAAGACCCCGGGTAGTGTAAAGTGTGTTAAAATCATTTAGAGGATAGTTAGGATGAAGGATCTCCTCGCGCCATCTGCATCCACTCACCTGAGGTGACAGGTACTCCACACCATGCCATGTTTTGTTATTTTATTGTGCAGATGTTTGGAATGTGAGACGCATCATGACGTGGGTGTGACATTGTGCTTTGTTGTTCCAACTCTTCCTCCTTATGAGGATTGATGATGAATTGGGAGATGGCAAATTTTGAATAGAGAGATTGTGGTGACGAATTTGGTATAGAGGAAATATGGGGAGATGTGACAGTAGCGACGGATTGGTAATGTGTAGATTTTGTACATATGGGGTAAGGGCAAGGGTAGTGTAGGTGACAGGGGGGTGACATACGGTAGGGACGAGCTTTCTCATTTCGCTCTCCGTACGCATTTCGCCTTGCATTGCCTTATTGACGTGTACCCTTGTGACCTTACCCCTCGCTCATTTCTCTTGTCCCTCTTTTGTCTCCCACATGACCTGTACGCCATTGGGTGCCGAGGGGAGCGTGCGTGAGTCCTCCATTGTGCGCCCGGAATTCCCAGAACCAGCTGTCTGCATCGATGCACCACATTATGGACCACAGGTCTGTGGCCGAGCACCACTTATGGACCCCATGGGTTGGGGCATGGCCCCTCTGCTGGAACCGGCCATGAGGGCCCGAAATCTTGCTGGCGGACCTTGGCCACAGGGCACCGATGCCCCACAGGTGAACCACACGTAGTCGGCCCTGTGGGCCATAAATAAAGAAAATAAAAAGGACACATTGGGCACACTTTATTGCAAATAGGCCGCCAGTAAGAAAATGAAAGAATGACAACATCTGGAAGAACAAATAATGATAACCAGCAGAGGGAGCCGAAGAGCAAGAGATCACCTGCAGGGTTAGGGGTTGTTTGGTTATTTTTTATTGTTGAACACTGATGAACTATGGTGACTGCACCGATTGGTGCTTGAGGGTGCTTGTATTGGTGCGTTTTTGGGTGCTTTAATGGTGCGTCGATGCAGAGGAGACTGTCTCCCCCCCAGAAAGAACAATCACAGGTCCTGGGTTAGTTTTGTAAATAAAAATAGCGTCATTGTAAATAATGCTCCCCACCGTCAGTGTATAGTTTGAAGACCAATTCCGCAATTCGGTTAACTGTGGGCGTAAGTCTGTTAGGCAGGGTGCAATGGAGCAGCGGGACACATTTATTTATGTTTTAAAACTGTCGCACTCAGGGTCAGGTTAAAAGTAGAGGGAACTACACCTACGTGTCACACTAAAAATAAAAGTTGTAGGCCCGGGACGTGCCTAAGAGGAGGAGGGTGCAGTGTTGCGGATATGAGGACTGTATATTTTTTCTGATTGTGTAAATTATTATTATTGTTTATTCTGCGCCCCCCTGCCTCCGGAGCTGTGTAAAGGTGAAAGGGCATCCCATAATTAGTCCACAAGCATACACGTCAGCCAAATAATAGAATACCCCTGTTTGATAGTTATCTCTTATTCTGTGTTTTAGGGTAAGGCTGTGTCTCCCATTAATTGAAGTACTCCATTGCACCAGTGAAAGAGAATAGATCCCCTTTCATTCCCATCCCCAAAATCTCCATTTCCTTTTACATCCCCTCTCGTCATTGCCGAGCCTCGATTGCCAATTACCTCCCCTCCAAAACCACCATTGGCCACGAGGCTCGGGTCGGGGAAGAAAGGCGTGCCCGCCCATCGTCATCAAGGGCGGAGCTAGAGGGCCGTGCCGACCAATCAGGGCCGAGGTGAGCACACCGATGGGCGTGTCCTGAAGGCCGGCGGCTTGATCGCTGGAGGCGCTATAAAGGCGCGCGCGCAAGTGGCGTGGAGAGTCAGTCAGTGGAGTCGGTGGTCAGTTGGTTGCGTTGGTTGCGGTGAGGAGTCGGTGGTGGTGGTCAGTGGTTGCGTTGGTTGCGGTGAGGAGTCGGTGGTGAGGAGTGAGTGGACCAAGAAAGAGTTGAGGGTTTGGACACCAACGAGTCAGACAAGTCCTGGGAAAGCACGCGACGTCCACAGCAGCCACAACAGCAGCTTGGGGCCTGAACGGCGGTTTGGAGCAGGGCCGCGAAGGAACGGCGGCTGATAAACGCGCCGGTTGTGCTGCAGGTCCCCTTGGACCTTCCTCTCCCTCCAGCCATCCACCTCCTGCCTTTCCACCCTTCTTGTGTACGTGAGTTTGTTTTGTTTGTTCTGTCCCTGGGTTAATTAAGTCTGTATAAGCTAGTATTTGCACTGTGTCACCTGCGTCTTATGTGTTGTAAATAAACTTGATTGCTCCTTTTTGCTTGTGTGTGTACAATAAATCCAATTACTCTTCTGTCCGTCTTCTCGTTTTATTCCTTTTCCTCTTTGCATTTCGTCGTTTTAGTCTTTTCCCAGATTGGACAGCTGCGGTGCGATATGGCCAAAGTTCTGGGTGAATCGGGTGAGTCGGGGATCCTGTAACGGTCGCAGTTGGACCATCCGCTCGGCCCATCATAACATCTAAACCGCGATCAGTAACAATATATATATATATATATATATATATATATATATATATATATATATATACATATATATATATATATATATATATATATATATATATATATATATATATATACACACACAGACTTGGCATTTAATATGGAATATTTTTTTCTTCTTGACGGGTTTACTTTCTTAACTCAGTATATCAATCTGGTGAGTTTCTTTTACACTTTGGTGATTTATTTGTTAAAAGAACCATGTCACTGATTGTCTGTCGCAGCAAGAAGTCAACAACAGGATTACATCACAGGTGGCATGGCAAAATGTACGGACAGGTGCATTTGATGATTGGGCTCACAGTCGGGTATACAAGGGTTGTTGTGTTCTGTATTCGTGAAAAACAACTGCTGCACGTCTCCAAGAGTTATTGCCGCTTCCACTGGAGATGGTCCGTCAACTCGACAATGCTGTTTGTCATGGAGTGGTGGCTTTACGAAATTACGGCATGAAACAGCGTGCTATTGCTCGGCCGTATGGCATCACTCAAGGTCAGGTGTCAAATATCCTGAAACGAAATGCTCAGAGGGGTGTCCCTACTCCAATACCGAGGCCAGGACGTCCCCGCAGAACCAGAAGGATTGATGATCGCCAGCTGCACCGGATAGTCCGCTATGGCCGTACCAAGTCAGCTAATCGGCTTAGGGCTGAGTGGCAGCAACTGACAAATGTGCCTGTATCCAGAAGGCTAGTCAACCAATGACTGGTTCAAGCAGGCTATTGTGCCAGGCGTCCCCTGAGAAAGCCACGCCTGACCAGACAACACCACCAGCGCCGATTGCAGTGGGCCAGAGAGCACCGTCAATGGCAGTCAGGACACTGGAATCATGTGATCTTCAGTGACGAGTCTAGATTTCTGGTCTATCATCAAGATGGCCACGCGCGACTGCGCAGACAAGTGCATGAAGCCTACAACAAAGATTGTATAGTGCCAAGAGTCCAAGCTGGAGGTGGTGTGGTGACCGTTTGGGATGCTTTTCATGCAGGGGGCAAAACTGACCTGGTTGTTCTGAATGGAAACCTGAACCAGTTCAAGTACAGGGCCATTCTGGAAGAAACATTGCTTCCATTTGCTCGTGCAGCCTTTCGAGGAAACTTTGTCTTCCAAGGTGACAATGCACGGCCTCATCGTGCTCGCATGATCCAACACTTTCTTGCTGACCGTGGTGTAGAGCATATGGAGTGGCCTGCCATGTCCCCGGATATGAATCCGGTAGAGAACTTGTGGGCAGAATTAACGCATCAAATCGACCACTTGGACCAGCAGCCGACCTCTGTGCGTGAATTGCAGCAGGCTATTGTCACTGCATGGCAAGCGATTCCTGTCCAAACCTTGGCAAATCTCGTGAACAGCATGCCTCAACGTGTACGTGCTCTCCTGAATGCTCGTGGGGGTTACACGAAGTACTGTACTGTAATTTTACCCCCCGTAATCCCAGTCGTAATTTAACTTTTGTTTTTGTTAAAAAATTTTTTGGCTAATGTGCAAAATAAAGAGATACTTCTGGAAAACGTACAGAAGTTTAACACAGTACTGTCCATGAATTGAGTTCGATATTAGTTCACATCACTTTCAAGGATCAATTTATTTGTTTCGAAATGTCAAATGTGGTTTTTGTTTCTTTTAAAGGTCACATTAACAAAATCTAGAATAATTTCAACATAATTCCAGTGAACTTTTGGTTCTAAGACATCTTGAAAAGTAAGTTCACCCCCACAAAAAAAAGAATCCATATTAAATGCCAAGTCTGTATATATATATATATATATATCTATATATATCTATATATATATATCTGTATATATATATATATATATATCTATATATATCTATATATATATATCTATATATATATATATATATATATATATATATATATATATATATATATATATATCTATATATATATATATATATATATATATATATATATATATATATATATATATATATATATAGATATATATATATATATATATATATGTATATATATATATATATATATATATATATATATATATATATATATATATATATATATATATATATATATATATATATATATATATATATGTGGGGAGCTGTTATTCCCCTCCCCCTTTGTTAATTCTTGCTGCTCTACCAATTACCAAGCATAACCAATTATATGTTTTGTTTTGACTGATTGCTGTATTCTTTTAAAATACTTAGTCCTTTCTTGTGCATTGAGGATGTGTAATACCCTAATAAGGAGTTCTGTGCTTGTGAGCTCTTGCCCTGTATTGGCATAATCCCTTGTTCGACGAGGTTGGACGGATGCGAGACGCCGAACCTTTAGTGATATCAGTGCAGCCGGGGATGCGCTTGCCAAACGTAAAACAGTATAAATTACGACCCGAGGCCGACGTAGGCATAGCACCAGTAATTCAATCCCTGGTGGAGCAGAAAATTATCGTGGAAACTAACAGCCCATGTAATACACCAATTCTGCCAGTAAAAAAGCCGACAAAAGATAAATGGAGGTTTGTACAGGATTTAAGGGAGGTGAACAAGGTGATATAAGGCATACACCCACTAGTGCCGAATGGAGAGACCCTTATGATGTCAATTCCGCCGGACGCAACATACTTCACAGTTATTGACCTTTGTTCTGCGTTTTTCTCGGTGCCCATCGCGGCTGAGTCACAATACTTGTTCGCTTTCACCCATAGGGGGCGCCAGTATACTTGGACAGTACTACCTCAGGGGTTTTCAGATAGCCCCACTCTGTTTTCCCGGGCGCTGCACCGCGACCTGGCGGATGTGGAATTGAAGGGAGGGTCAGTGTTGTTGCAGTACATTGACGATTTGTTGATTTGCTCCCCTTCTAAGGAGGCGTGCGAAAAGGATTCCATGGCCCTATTAAAGGCCTTGGCGGCCAAGGGCCACAAAGTAGGCAGACCAAAACTTCAATTTGTGCGGAAGGTTGTAACTTACTTGGGACACGCCATTTCGCATGGGAAACGGGAATTGGATGCTGGACGGGTGACTGCTATCATGGAGATGCCTCGCCCACGCTCGCAACGGCAAATGCTGCGCTTCCTAGGTATGACGGGATACTGCCGCACTTGGATACTTGATTTTGCGCTGCTGGCTAAGTCACTGTATGAGGCGACCAAATCAAACGCCCCGGACGAATTGGTATGGACGGATGAATTGAAGCGATGTTTCGTAGGGCTGAAAAAGGTGTTGGTCACGGCACCGTCATTGGGACTCCCGGATTATGCGAAACCATTTACCCTTTACACTCACGCTGTGGGAGGTTTCGCCCAGTCAGTCTTGACACAGACCCATGGGGATAAGGAGCGGCCGGTGGCCTACTTTAGTAAAAAGTTAGACCCGGTCGAACGAGGGTTTCCGGTGTGCCTGCAAGCCGTGGCAGCGGCCAGGTACGCAGTAGAAAGAACAGCGGACATTGTTATGTGACACCCAGTAACGCTACGGGTACCGCATTGCGTCACTTCGCTGTTGTTACAGCGAAGCACACAGCATTTGTCTAACACTAGATTAATGCAATACGAATCCGCACTGATCACTGCAGCCAACATCACGATCGAACGTTGCACGACACTCAACCCAGCCTCACTGATGCCCACCCCTGAGGAGGGCGAACCCCATGTGTGCGCCGACGTTGTGCAGCTAGTCTCCACGGTGCGATCAGATTTAAAGGACAATCCCCTAGACTACCCCGATTGTACATATTATGTCGATGGATCAGCTAGGCACGCATGGGACGGGTCCCTGTTGTCCGGGTACGCTGTGTGCTCGGATAGCGAGACGGTAGAAAGCGGGCGTCTTCCACCTACATTTTCTGCACAGCAGGCAGAGCTGTGCGCCTTGACCAGAGCGTGCAGCTTGGCGGAAGGCCTTGCCGTCAACATTTACACAGATTCGGCCTATGCTCACGGCATAGTCCACGACAAAGGGGCCATCTGGAAGATGAGAGGTTTCCTCACATCTGCCGGTTCAGTGATAAAGAATGGCGCGTTGGTAGAAGGGCTCCTCCGAAGCATTTTACTTCCCCGCGCTATCGCGGTAATTTAATGTCGTGGCCACCAAAGGGCGGACACTGACGTTGCCCGGGGCAATGCAAGGGCGGACGAGGCGGCAGGAAAGGCCGCCAACCAACAGATAGAACGCAACATGCCGATGGTGACACGAGCAAAGGCGACATCCGCACAGATTGCTGACATACCGACTGTGGGACCACCCGCCACACCAACTAAGGACGATATCATAAACTTGCAAAACGCTGCGCCGACGGCCGAACACGAGGACTGGCTCAAACGAGGGGCGATACGCCCTGGGCCAGGGGAAATGTGGACCCTTGACGAGAAACCTATAGCACCCCAGGCCATACTGCCTTGGCTGGCACGCATGGCACATCAAAATGGTCATGTGTGCCAGAGGGGGGTGATGGGACAGATAAACTACACTTGGGCGGCACCAGGACTGTCACGGATTGTATCCGAAGTGTGCCGATCGTGCGTGGTCTGCCAGCAACACAATAGAGGGGCGCCGCCGAGACATGCACATGACGGGGGACGGCCCCCGCCAAGTGGGCCGTTCGCAAATATCGAGTTCGATTTCACGGAATTGGAACCAAGCATGTCATTTCACTACGTGTTGGTGATCGTAGATACATTCACCAAATGGGTCGAAGCCTACCCATGCGTCAAGTCCGATGCCCCGACAGTAGTGAAGCGCCTCGTGCGGGATTTTATGTGCCGATTTGGCATCCCCCAGATAATTTCGTCAGATCAAGGGGGCCATTTCACGGCGCAGGTGGTCACGGGCATCCTGAAGGCGTTGGGCGTGAAACAGTCCTTCCATTGCGTTTACCACCCACAGTCATCGGGACTTGTGGAACGAACGAAGAAGACTTAAAAAAATAAACTAGCGAAACTTTGCGCAGACACAGGCTTGAAGTGGCCGGAGGCTCTCCCGCTTGCATTGATGAGCATCCGTTCCACCCCGGGTCGCACTACGGGCCTTTCCCCCCACGAAATATTAATGGGACGCCCTATGACCTTGCCCGTCTCAGCACCAACGGACATGTCCACCCTTGCTTTGCCGGTGATGGATGACATGCTTTTGAGATTTTGCATAGGCTTGTCCAATGTGGCACGCAGCATCCATGCTCGAGTACGAGAGGCGCTGCCTGAACCAATAGGCCACGCCATCCACGACTTCCAAGCCGGCGACTGGGTGCTCGTAAAGCACTTCACCCGCAAAGCTGCTTTGGAGCCACGGTGGAAGGGACCATTCCAGGTGCTACTGGTCACACCGACGGCAGTCTTCTGCGAGGGTAAACCTTCGTGGATCCACGCCACCCATTGTAAGTTGTCCATTCCCGCACCACAAGCCACACAAGACACCGCACCTCACACTGCTGAAGACAATGCACCGTTTAGGGCACTACAGTCTCCTAAGGGCGGCGATGATGGTCATGATGATGGGAATTCTGGGCAGCGGCCTAACAAACCCTGCCAAAGATAGGCTTCTGCAGTTTAACCCACTGAGAGAGGATCTCCCCAAATACCCAGGACACGACAACTACACGTTATTTGAACTTTACCCCGTCAAATACATAACGGCTCCCCGGGGACAGGGGATAGTAGTACATTGCTGTGAGTTGGAGACACATTTCAAGTGGTTATCTGTAAGATGGATGGAAGCCATGGTGGTACACAATGGGACACCACAGGCACGCATGACAACCCCACGCATAGTCCTAACTAAAATTAGAAAAGTGAAAAATGGAAAGTTTACTGGGACCGTGAATAGTCATGCCGCCGCAGGATATCAATGGGGCACGGGCATCGACAATACTACTCTCCTACTGTCGCATGCCCTCGTCGGCCCACACACCACGATAATACTTGAATGTGGAATATGGCCCCCGCGCACGCTGATTAGAAGGAACAAAAAGACGGGAGATACCCAACACCAATTCCGGCCTAGTTGCGCCGCCTACGTCATTAAACCCCCTCCTGCCCAGGAAGTAAGAAGGGAGCCAGAGGAGAACACATACTGGAAGGTCGCACGGCATATGGCCACAGTACAGAATAGGACACGGTGTTGGATGTGTATGCACCTTCCCCGCACCAGCACAGCAGGAATACCAATGGTAGTGTTACCCCTATCACTCAATGATTTGTGCTCGAAGCCACTAGACACCAAATGCATTAGTACAACCCTGATAAGCCAAGGTTCTGACGGAACCGCGTGTAAACGAGTTTTTCAGTACTCCCCCCCCCCATCCAGTCCCGACACTTTGAGGAACGTCCGGCGCCGGTTTGGGTCAAGCCGGCAAGGGGGGCCCTCTGCTTATAAGGAAAGGGCCAAGTAATGGTAGGCAAATCCGTGTGTAGAGATACCCTCCCCGCGGACCCTAGGAAAGGGAAACACAGGTTGTCAGTGAATGTTACAAGTTCGCCATTACATAACCTCAAACACCTCCAGTTGGCATGGAGAGGGGAGAACGGGACAAACACTATCCCAGGCCTTCTCACTTGCATGACCACCCATTTAGTGGCTCCGCACGGGACCATGTTTGTATGCGGGAATAAAGCTTACCCGTATTTACCTGATAATTGGGGAGGAATTTGCTATTTAGGATCAGTTTTCCCGGAGATGGAAATGCGACAACACTTGCATAATACCACTGCACTCATAAGGACACAACGAAGCACCTATTGGCACGACGACGACACCACCACCTTACACGGCGCTGATTGGGAGAAAGCCGTTAGTTTCTTCTTCCCATGGGCTGGGACGGTCATGAACAGTTACCGCATTGACAAAATTGTGTTAATCTTAGAAAGGGTGGCCAACGACACCGCTACAGCACATGACGAAATGTTGGACACGGTTGTCCACCTGCGTACAATGGTTATGCAAAATAGGGTTGCGTTAGATATGCTACTGGCAGAACGAGGAGGGGTATGTGGGATAATTAAGGGTAAATGTTGTACTTTTATTCCTGATCCTTTACAAGGGGTCAGTGCTGCTATTATAAGGTTAAGAGAAAGTGCTCATATATTGACAAAGGATCGAATGGATCGGGAAGCCTCCCACCAGTGGCTTACTGACTGGTTTAAAGGATGGACAGGTACAATAGTAAAGTGGATATTGACCGCCTTGGCAATAGTCCTTGGAATCGTGGTTTGTTGTGTACTAATCAAGGCTTTAGTCCTTGCGTGTGTGAGAAAGTTTACCACAGGATGGACACTGAAGACGACACCAGAAAAGGCCATGGTGATGACCGACAAGCTGACCGTGGGTCCAGATGACACTCCGGCCGTCGACGTGACTGCAGATCGCGGATCCTGGAACGACGACCCGAACGAGTCACTGGGCCGCGACAATGAGATCTCCGCTTCTGAAGATTGTTCTTCCATTGTTGATGTTACCGATAATGATTTTGATTACACAGTTGCGGACCTCAGAGCATTTCAGGCTGCCAGGACGCCGATTACTCTGGACCCCAACATGTCGCATGCAGACGCCAACGAGTACCTAAGGGAGACCTCTCGTTTTTTCTCGATGTGTAAGGCTATGACTGTTGCTGGCCGCCTACGCCGCAGGCCTAAGCCACCTGAGAATAATGTTACTGATGATGATTCCGATGATGATGTGGGCCACTTGCAAGGGTCCCCGACTGATGTTTATGTCTCAATGCAGGCTTTGCCTCTTTATGTTTCACGAGCTCACCTTTATGTCTCACAAGCTCACAGTGAGTCAAACGTCACTGACCCAATCCTGGATTTGGACCCAACTGCAAACCCGAGCCTGGATGGTGAGGAACTCAACATTGGAGATACTCTGAGTTCCGAATCTGATTGTCTTGAAGATTCGTCCATGGATAACGGCGGTGGAAGCAGCATCGCCTCGGACGACTCCGACTTTGACCCAAAGGAAGTTTCTCTCCCTCCTTTGGACCGTTATGCTTTGTTTTTTGGCCATAGGTTTAAGCCACCTGATACTGATGACGTTGTGTCTTCCCCAGATCACCAGCATATAAGAGACCACATGAACATGAATATCGATTGAGCGCTGAAGATCGACAAGGATTTCACCTGGGGAAGCTTGGGCGAGCTCCAGTCGGGGAGGAGTCCTGGCCGCACCTCTGTGGACCAAGGGTGGGTCGGGAGATCCTCCTGGGTGTGGACCCCGGCCGAACCAGAGGTCTTCGTTGTGGATCTGACACGCTATTCGATCTTCATGCCTCTACGGTCTCACATCAAACACCCACCTACACCTGACTTACATCATACACCCACATACACCCACATACACCCACATACCCGCAGATCATCCTGCTGAGTGCGATGTGTGGTACTTTGGGTGCGGGACATGCTCACTGGGCTGCATTCGCGTGGTATGTTTAGTGAACCTTTTACACTGCCTATTTCAATACTCTCGGAGGATTTTACATGCCATTTGACCACCCTGTCTTTACGGACTTACATTGCATACTCACATACAGACGCGAATCATCCTGCTGGGTGCGATGTGGAGTGCTTTGGGCACTACATGCTCACTGGGCTGCCTTCGCGTGATATGTTGAATGACTTTCCTGATTTGTTTTGTTTCTGCTTTGTTTGAAATAAAGGCCTTTGATTGGCTCGTAGATAACGTTGTATCTTAGATCCAAAAGGGCGGTATGTGGGGAGCTGTTATTCCCCTCCCCCTTTGTTAATTCTTGCTGCTCTACCAATTACCAAGCATAACCAATTATATGTTTTGTTTTGACTGATTGCTGTATTCTTTTAAAATACTTAGTCCTTTCTTGTGCATTGAGGATGTGTAATACCCTAATAAGGAGTTCTGTGCTTTTGAGCTCTTGCACTGTATTGGCATAATCCCTTGTTCCCCTTTTGTGGCCTTGGGTGCAGCTGCTATCTCTCAGCTTCCCACAAGACTTTGCCAATATCCTGTAGGTTGACACATTTATGAGTGTCCACTCCCTTTGTACTTCCCCAACCCAAGTCTCTATACAGAAAGTTGTAAACATGTTGCCACATATTGCTGACCATCTCCTTATCTGAGCTAACCCATGAGTGGCCTTGGATGAACTTCCTTTAACTAACTGAACAACAGGATGGGACTAATGGTGGGGGGGACCAATGAGCCCATTCTTTCTCTGTATCTTGTGAGCTAAAGCCACACCCTAATATTCTTTATATATAGCAAGTTTAAATCGAATTACTTCAGAGCACCTTGTTGTAGTGTTGGTCATTTCGTGAGCTTCAAGCGACATTGTGTTTTCCGCAAGCTTGTGTAAACGAGTTCTAATAAATATATCCGTTGCTCCTTTCTCTGAGTCCTCTGAGTCCCAAGTTCTAAGTCCCATTCCGACATATATACATATATATATATTGTTACGGTTCTCCGCCACCCTACTTCCCCTTACCAAGGGGGGATTAATCCCCTTGTTCTTTCTGGGCTTAGCGGAACCGAGACTTGAAACGCCTCTTCCGGGCAAAATGCAAAGTAGGGGTTTGGGACGAAGTCTCACTCGTACCTAAATCCCTGCGCAGCCACGGAAGTGAGGAAGCAAGCCTCACATGAGCCACGTGTGGTTTGGGTACGCCGAGCGGATTGAGTACGACGTGGGCCGTGCAGTTTAGGTAGTGGAACCCGATTCGAGCTGTTCTATTCGTCCCACGCTTAGCCAATGAGGAAATCACAGGAACGATCGAATGGAAAAAAGGAAGAACACAGGTTTAATTATTCCCACACGTATATACAATGATCGGGGACGCCGAGACACAGGGCAGCACTTAATCAGTCTTATCTTATCCCCCGGTGGACAAAACCACTTTTCGCACTTGTGTTGGTGTAGGAAATCACTTTTCGCACTTGCATTAGTGTTGAAAAACCACTTTTCGCACTTGTGTTGGTGGAGAAAACCACTTTTCGCACTTGTGTTAGTGTTGAAAATCCACTTTTCGCACTTGCATTAGTGTTGAAAAACCACTTTTCGCACTTGTGTTGGTGTAGGAAACCACTTTTCGCACTTGTGTTGGTGTTGAAAAACACTTTCGCATTTGTGTTGGTGAAGGAAACCACTTTTCGCACTTGTATTAGTTTGGAAAAACCACTTTTCGCACTTGTGTTAATGTTGAAAAACCACTTTTTGCACTTGTTTTGGTGTACGAAACCACTTTTCGCACTTGTATTAGTGTGGAAAAACCACTTTTTACACTTGTGTTAGGGTTGAAAAACCTCTTTTCGCACTTGTGTTGGTGGAGGAAACCACTTTTCGCACTTGCATTTGTGTTGAAAAACCACTTTTCGCACTTGTGTTGGTGTAGGAAACCACTTTTCGCCCTTGTGTTAGTGTTGAAAACCCACTTTTCGCACTTGTGTTGGTGAAGGAAACCACTTTTCGCACTTGTATTAGTGTGGAAAAACCACTTTTCGCACTTGTGTTGGTGTAGGAAACCACTTTTCGCACGAGTGTTAGTGTTGAAAACCCACTTTTCGCACTTGTGTTGGTGTAGGAAACCACTTCTCGCACTTGTATTAGTGTGGCAAAACCACTTTTCGCACTGGTGTTGGTGTAGGAAACCACTTTTCGCACTTGTGTTAGTGTTGAAAAACAACTTTTCGCATTTGTGTTGGTGTAGGAAACCACTTTTCGCACTTGTGTTAGTGTTGAAAAAACACTTTTCGCACTTGTGTTGGTGAAGGAAACCACTTTTCGCACTTGTGTTAGTGTTGAAAAAACACTTTTCGCACTTGTGTTGGTGTAGGAAACCACTTTTCACACTTGTGCTAGTGTTGAAAAACCACTTTTCGCACTTGTGTTGGTGTAGGAAACCACTTTTCGCACTTGTGTTAGTGTTGAATAAAAACTTTTCGCACTTGTGTTGTTGAAGAAAACCACTTTTCCCACTTATGTTAGTGTTGAAAACCCACTTTTCGCACTTGTGTTAGTGTAGGAAACCACTTTTCGCACTTGTGTTTGTGTTGAAACCCCAGTTTTCGCACTTGTGTTGGTGTCGCAAACCACTTCTCGCACTTGTATTAGTGTGGCAAAACCACTTTTCACACTGGTGTTGGTGTAGGAAACCACTTTTAGCACTTGTGTTAGTGTGGAAAAACCACTTTTCGCACTTGTGTTTGTGTTGAAAAACCACTTTTCGCACTTGTGTTGGTGTAGGAAACCACTTTTCGCACTTGTGTTAGTGTTGAAAAACCAATTTTTGCACTTGTGTTGGTGTAGGAAACCACTTTTCACACTTGTGTTGGTGTAGGAAACCACTTTTCGCACATGTGTTAGTGTTGAAAAACCACTTTTTGCACTTGTGTTTGTGAAGGAAACCACTTTTCGCACTTGTGTTAGTGATGAAAAGACACTTTTCGCACTTGTGTAGGTGTAGGAAACCACTTTTCGCACTTGTGTTAGTGTTGAAAACCCACTTTTCGCACTTGTGTTGGTGATGGAAACCACTTTTCGCACTTGTATTAGTGTGGGGAAAAACCACTTTTCGCACTTGTGTTAGTGTTAAAAATCCACTCTTCGCACTTGTGTTGGTGGAGAAAACCACTTTTCGCACTTGTGTTAATGTTGAAAACCCACTTTTTGCACTTGTGTTGGTGTAGGAAACCACTTTTCGCACTTGTGTTTGTGTTGAAAACCCACTTTTCGCACTTGTGTTGGTGTAGCAAACCACTTCTCGCACTTGTATGAGTGTGGCAAAACGACTTTTCGCACTTGTGTTGGTGTAGGAAACCACTTTTCGCACTTGTATTAGTGTGGAAAAACCACTTTTCGCACTTGTGTTAGTGTTGTAAAACCACTTTTCGCACTTGTATTAGTGTGGAAAAAACCACGTTTTACACTTGTGTTGGGGTTGAAAAATCACTTTTCGCACTTGTGTTGGTGTAGGAAACCACTTTTCGCACTTGTGTTAGTTTTGAAAACCCACTTTTCGCACTTGTGTAGGTGAAGGAAACTACTTTTCGCACTTGTATTAGTGTGGAAAAAACACTTTTCGCACTTGTGTTAGTGTTGAAAATCCACTTTTCGCACTCGTGTTGGTGGAGAAAACCACTTTTCGCACTTGTATTAGTGTGGAAAAACCACTTTTCGCACTTGTGTTGGTGTAGGAAACCACATTTCGCTCTTGTGTTAGTGTTGAAAACCCACTTTTCGCACTTGTGTTTGTGTAGTAAACCACTTTTCGCACTTGTGTTAGTGTTGAAAACCCACTTTTCGCACTTGTGTTGGTGTAGCAAACCACTTCTCACACTTGTATTTGTGTGGCAAAACCACTTTTCGCACTTGTGTTGGTGTAGGAAACCACTTTTCGCACTTGTATTAGTGTGGAAAAATACTTTTCGAACTTGTGTTGGTGTAGGAAACCACTTTTCGCACTTGTGTTTGTGTTGAAAAACCACTTTTCGCACTTGTGTTGGTGTAGGAAACCACTTTTCGCACTTGTGTTAGTGTTGAATAAACACTTTTCGCACTTGTGTTGTTGAAGGAAACCACTTTTCGCACTTGTGTTAGTGTTGAAAACCCACTTTTCGCACTTGTGTTGGTGTCGGAAACCACTTCGCACTTGTGTTTGTGTTGAAACCCCACTTTTCGCACTTGTGTTGGTGTAGCAAACGACTTCTCGCACTTGTATTATGTGGCAAAACCACCTTTCGCACTGGTGTTGGTGTAGGAAACCACTTTTCGCACTTGTGTTGGTGTAGGAAACCACTTTTCGCACTTGTGTTAGTGTTGAAAAACCACTTTTCGCACTTGTGTTGGTGCAGGAAACCACTTTTGCACTTGTATTAGTGTGGAAAAACCACTTTTCGCACTTGTGTTAGTGTTGAAAAACCACTTTTCGCACTTGTGTTGGTGTAGGAAACCACTTTTCGCACTTGTGTTAGTGTTGAAAAACCACTTTTCGCACTTGTGTTGGTGTAGGAAACCACTTTTCGCACTTGTGTTGGTGTAGGAAACCACTTTTCGCACTTGTGTTAGTGTTGAAAAACCACTTTTCGCACTTGTGTTGGCGTAGGAAACCACTTTTCGCACTTGTGTTAGTGTTGAAAAAACACTTTTCGCACTTGTGTAGGTGTAGGAAACCACTTTTCACACTTGTGTTAGTGTTGAAAACCCACTTTTCGCACTTGTGTTGGTGATGGAAACCACTTTTCGCACTTGTGTTAGTGTTGAAAATCCATGCTTTGCACTGGTGTTGGTGCAGGAAACCACTTTTGCACTTGTATTAGTGTGGAAAAAACACTTTTTGCACTTGTGATAGTGTTGAAAAACCACTTTTCGCACATGTGTTGGTGCAGGAAACCACTTTTGCACTTGTATTAGTGTGGAAAAACCACTTTTCGCACTTGTGTTAGTGTTGAAAAACCACTTTTCGCACTTGTGTTAGTGTTGAAAAACCACATTTCGCACTTGTGTTGGTGCAGGAAACCACTTTTGCACTTGTATTAGTGTGGAAAAAACTCTTTTTGCACTTGTGATAGTGTTGAAAAACCACTTGCACTTGTGTTAGTGTTGAAAAACCACCTTTCGCACTTGTGTTGGTGCAGGAAACCACTTTTGCACTTGTATTAGTGTGGCAAAACCACTTTTCGCACTTGTGTTCGTGTTGAAAAACCACTTTTCGCACTTGTGTTAGTGTTGAAAAACCACTTTTTGCACTTGTGTTGGTGCAGGAAACCACTTTTGCACTTGTATTAGTGTGGAAAAAACTCTTTTTGCACTTGTGATAGTGTTGAAAAACCACTTTTCGCACTTGTGTTAGTGTTGAAAAACCACTTTTCGCACTTGTGTTGGTGCAGGAAACCACTTTTGCACTTGTATTAGTGTGGATAAACCACTTTTCGCACTTGTGTTAGTGTTGAAAAACCACTTTTGCACTTGTATTAGTGTGGCAAAACCACTTTTCGCACTTGTGTTCGTGTTGAAAAACCACTTTTCGCACTTATGTTAGTGTTGAAAAATCACTTTTCGCACTTGTGTTAGTGTTGAAAAACCACTTTCCGCACTTGTGTTAGTGTTGAAAAACCACTTTTCGCACTTGTGTTGGTGTAGGAAACCACTTTTCGCACTTGTGTTAGTGTTGAAAAACCACTTTTCGCACTTGTGTTGGTGCAGGAAAACCACTTTTGCTCTTGTATTAGTGTGGAAAAACCACTTTTCGCACTTGTGTTAGTGTTGAAAAACCACTTTTCGCACTTGTGTTGGTGTAGGAAACCACTTTTCGCACTTGTGTTAGTGTTGAAAAACCACTTTTCGCACTTGTGTTGGTGTAGGAAACCACTTTTCGCACTTGTGTTGGTGTAGGAAACCACTTTTCGCACTTGTGTTAGTGTTGAAAAACCACTTTTCGCACTTGTGTTGGCGTAGGAAACCACTTTTTGCACTTGTGTTAGTGTTGAAAATACACTTTTCGCACTTGTGTTGGCGTAGGAAACCACTTTTCGCACTTGTGTTAGTGTTGAAAACCCACCTTTCGCACTTGTGTTGGTGATGGAAACCACTTTTCGCACTTGTGTTAGTGTTGAAAATCCATTCTTCGCACTTGTGTAGGTGGAGAAAACCACTTTTCGCACTTGTGTTGGCGTAGGAAACCACTTTTTGCACTTGTGTTAGTGTTGAAAATACACTTTTCGCACTTGTGTTGGCGTAGGAAACCACTTTTCGCACTTGTGTTAGTGTTGAAAACCCACCTTTCGCACTTGTGTTGGTGATGGAAACCACTTTTCGCACTTGTGTTAGTGGTGAAAATCCATTCTTCGCACTTGTGTAGGTGGAGAAAACCACTTTTCGCACTTGTGTTGGCGTAGGAAACCACTTTTCGCACTTGTGTTAGTGTTGAAAACCCACCTTTCGCACTTGTGTTGGTGATGGAAACCACTTTTCGCACTTGTGTTAGTGTTGAAAATCCATTCTTCGCACTTGTGTTGGTGGAGAAAACCACTTTTCGCACTTGTGTTAGTGTTGAAAACCCACTTTTCGCACTGGTGTTGGTGCAGGAAACCACTTTTGCACTTGTATTAGTGTGGAAAAAACACTTTTTGCACTTGTGATAGTGTTGAAAAACCACTTTTCGCACTTGTGTTAGTGTTGAAAAACCACTTTTCGCACATGTGTTGGTGCAGGAAACCACTTTTGCACTTGTATTAGTGTGGAAAAACCACTTTTCGCACTTGTGTTAGTGTAGAAAAACCACTTTTCGCACTTGTGTTAGTGTTGAAAATCCACATTTCGCACTTGTGTTGGTGCAGGAAACCACTTTTGCACTTGTATTAGTGTGGAAAAAACTCTTTTTACACTTGTGATAGTGTTGAAAAACCACTTTTCGCACTTGTGTTAGTGTTGAAAAACCACCTTTCGCACTTGTGTTGGTGCAGGAAACCACTTTTGCACTTGTATTAGTGTGGCAAAACCACTTTTCGCACTTGTGTTCGTGTTGAAAAACCACTTTTCGCACTTGTGTTAGTGTTGAAAAACCACTTTTTGCACTTGTGTTGGTGCAGGAAACCACTTTTGCACTTGTATTAGTGTGGAAAAAACTCTTTTTGCACTTGTGATAGTGTTGAAAAACCACTTTTCGCACTTGTGTTAGTGTTGAAAAACCACTTTTCGCACTTGTGTTGGTGCAGGAAACCACTTTTGCACTTGTATTAGTGTGGATAAACCACTTTTCGCACTTGTGTTAGTGTTGAAAAACCACTTTTGCACTTGTATTAGTGTGGCAAAACCACTTTTCGCACTTGTGTTCGTGTTGAAAAACCACTTTTTGCACTTGTGTTAGTGTTGAAAAACCACTTTTCGCACTTGTGTTAGTGTTGAAAAACCACTTTCCGCACTTGTGTTAGTGTTGAAAAACCACTTTTCGCACTTGTGTTGGTGTAGGAAACCACTTTTCGCACTTGTGTTAGTGTTGAAAAACCACTTTTCGCACTTGTGTTGGTGCAGGAAAACCACTTTTGCTCTTGTATTAGTGTGGAAAAACCACTTTTCGCACTTGTGTTAGTGTTGAAAAACCACTTTTCGCACTTGTGTTGGTGTAGGAAACCACTTTTCGCACTTGTGTTAGTGTTGAAAAACCACTTTTCGCACTTGTGTTGGTGTAGGAAACCACTTTTCGCACTTGTGTTGGTGTAGGAAACCACTTTTCGCACTTGTGTTAGTGTTGAAAAACCATTTTTCGCACTTGTGTTGGCGTAGGAAACCACTTTTTGCACTTGTGTTAGTGTTGAAAATACACTTTTCGCACTTGTGTTGGTGAAGGAAACCACTTTTCGCACTTGTGTTAGTGTTGAAAATCCACTTTTCGCACTTGTGTTAGTGTTGAAAAACCACTTTTCGCACATGTGTTGGTGCAGGAAACCACTTTTGCACTTGTATTAGTGTGGAAAAACCACTTTTCGCACTTGTGTTAGTGTTGAAAAACCACTTTTCGCACTTGTGTTAGTGTTGAAAAACCACATTTCGCACTTGTGTTAGTGTTGAAAAACCACTTTTGCACTTGTATTAGTGTGGCAAAACCACTTTTCGCACTTGTGTTCGTGTTGAAAAACCACTTTTCGCACTTGTGTTAGTGTTGAAAAACCACTTTTCGCACTTGTGTTAGTGTTGAAAAACCACTTTCCGCACTTGTGTTAGTGTTGAAAAACCACTTTTCGCACTTGTGTTGGTGTAGGAAACCACTTTTCGCACTTGTGTTAGTGTTGAAAAACCACTTTTCGCACTTGTGTTGGTGTAGGAAACCACTTTTCGCACTTGTGTTAGTGTTGAAAAACCACTTTTCGCACTTGTGTTGGTGTAGGAAACCACTTTTCGCACTTGTGTTGGTGTAGGAAACCACTTTTCGCACTTGTGTTAGTGTTGAAAAACCATTTTTCGCACTTGTGTTGGTGTAGGAAACCACTTTTTGCACTTGTGTTAGTGTTGAAAATACACTTTTCGCACTTGTGTTGGTGAAGGAAACCACTTTTCGCACTTGTAATAGTGTTGAAAATCCACTTTTCGCACTTGTGTTAGTGTTGAAAAACCACTTTTCGCACATGTGTTGGTGCAGGAAACCACTTTTGCACTTGTATTAGTGTGGAAAAACCACTTTTCGCACTTGTGTTAGTGTTGAAAAACCACTTTTCGCACTTGTGTTAGTGTTGAAAAACCACATTTCGCACTTGTGTTGGTGCAGGAAACCACTTTTGCACTTGTATTAGTGTGGAAAAAACTCTTTTTGCACTTGTGATAGTGTTGAAAAACCACTTTTCGCACTTGTGTTAGTGTTGAAAAACCACCTTTCGCACTTGTGTTGGTGCAGGAAACCACTTTTGCACTTGTATTAGTGTGGCAAAACCACTTTTCGCACTTGTGTTCGTGTTGAAAAACCACTTTTCGCACTTGTGTTAGTGTTGAAAAACCACTTTTTGCACTTGTGTTGGTGCAGGAAACCACTTTTGCACTTGTATTAGTGTGGAAAAAACTCTTTTTGCACTTGTGATAGTGTTGAAAAACCACTTTTCGCACTTGTGTTAGTGTTGAAAAACCACTTTTCGCACTTGTGTTGGTGCAGGAAACCACTTTTGCACTTGTATTAGTGTGGATAAACCACTTTTCGCACTTGTGTTAGTGTTGAAAAACCACTTTTGAACTTGTATTAGTGTGGCAAAACCACTTTTCGCACTTGTGTTCGTGTTGAAAAACCACTTTTCACACTTGTGTTAGTGTTGAAATCCCACTTTTCGCACTTGTGTTAGTGTTGAAAAACCACTTTCCGCACTTGTGTTGGTGTAGCAAACCACTTCTCGCACTTGTATGAGTGTGGCAAAACGACTTTTCGCACTTGTGTTGGTGTAGGAAACCACTTTTCGCACTTGTATTAGTGTGGAAAAACCACTTTTCGCACTTGTGTTAGTGTTATAAAACCACTTTTCGCACTTGTATTAGTGTGGAAAAATCCACTTTTTACACTTGTGTTGGGGTTGAAAAATCACTTTTCGCACTTGTGTTGGTGTAGGAAACCACTTTTCGCACTTGTGTTAGTTTTGAAAACCCACTTTTCGCACTTGTGTAGGTGAAGGAAACTACTTTTCGCACTTGTATTAGTGTGGAAAAAACACTTTCCGCACTTGTGTTAGTGTTGAAAAATCCACTTTTCGCACTCGTGTTGGTGGAGAAAACCACTTTTCGCACTTGTATTAGTGTGGAAAAACCACTTTTCGCACTTGTGTTGTTGTAGGAAACCACATTTCGCTCTTGTGTTAGTGTTGAAAACCCACTTTTCGCACTTGTGTTTGTGTAGGAAACCACTTTTCACACTTGTGTTAGTGTTGAAAACCCACTTTTCGCACCTGTGTTGGTGTAGCAAACCACTTCTCACACTTGTATTTGTGTGGCAGAACCACTTTTCGCACTTGTGTTGGTGTAGGAAACCACTTTTCGCACTCGTATTAGTGTGGAAAAATACTTTTCGCACTTGTGTTGGTGTAGGAAACCACTTTTCGCACTTGTGTTTGTGTTGAAAAACCACTTTTCGCACTTGTGTTGGTGTAGGAAACCACTTTTCGCACTTGTGTTAGTGTTGAATAAACACTTTTCGCACTTGTGTTGTTGAAGGAAACCACTTTTCGCACTTGTGTTAGTGTTGAAACCCCACTTTTCGCACTTGTGTTGGTGTCGGAAACCACTTCGCACTTGTGTTTGTGTAGCAAACGACTTCTCGCACTTGTATTATGTGGCAAAACCACCTTTCGCACTGGTGTTGGTGTAGGAAACCACTTTTCGCACTTGTGTTGGTGTAGGAAACCACTTTTCGCACTTGTGTTAGTGTTGAAAAACCACTTTTCGCACTTGTGTTGGTGCAGGAAACCACTTTTGCACTTGTATTAGTGTGGAAAAACCACTTTTCGCACTTGTGTTAGTGTTGAAAAACCACTTTTCGCACTTGTGTTGGTGTAGGAAACCACTTTTCGCACTTGTGTTAGTGTTGAAAAACCACTTTTCGCACTTGTGTTGGTGTAGGAAACCACTTTTCGCACTTGTGTTGGTGTAGGAAACCACTTTTCGCACTTGTGTTAGTGTTGAAAAACCACTTTTCGCACTTGTGTTGGCGTAGGAAACCACTTTTCGCAGTTGTGTTAGTGTTGAAAATACACTTTTCGCACTTGTGTTGGTGAAGGAAACCACTTTTCGCACTTGAGTTGGTGTTGAAAAAACACTTTTCGCACTTGTGTAGGTGTAGGAAACCACTTTTCACACTTGTGTTAGTGTTGAAAACCCACTTTTCGCACTTGTGTTGGTGATGGAAACCACTTTTCGCACTTGTGTTAGTGTTGAAAATCCATTCTTCGCACTTGTGTTGGTGGAGAAAACCACTTTTCGCACTTGTGTTAGTGTTGAAAACCCACTTTTCGCACTGGTGTTGGTGCAGGAAACCACTTTTGCACTTGTATTAGTGTGGAAAAAACACTTTTTGCACTTGTGATAGTGTTGAAAAACCACTTTTCGCACTTGTGTTAGTGTTGAAAAACCACTTTTCGCACATGTGTTGGTGCAGGAAACCACTTTTGCACTTGTATTAGTGTGGAAAAACCACTTTTCGCACTTGTGTTAGTGTTGAAAAACCACTTTTCGCACTTGTGTTAGTGTTGAAAAACCACATTTCGCACTTGTGTTGGTGCAGGAAACCACTTTTGCACTTGTATTAGTGTGGAAAAAAACTCTTTTTGCACTTGTGATAGTGTTGAAAAACCACTTTTCGCACTTGTGTTAGTGTTGAAAAACCACCTTTCGCACTTGTGTTGGTGCAGGAAACCACTTTTCGCACTTGTGTTAGTGTTGAATAAAAACTTTTCGCACTTGTGTTGTTGAAGAAAACCACTTTTCCCACTTATGTTAGTGTTGAAAACCCACTTTTCGCACTTGTGTTAGTGTAGGAAACCACTTTTCGCACTTGTGTTTGTGTTGAAACCCCAGTTTTCGCACTTGTGTTGGTGTCGCAAACCACTTCTCGCACTTGTATTAGTGTGGCAAAACCACTTTTCACACTGGTGTTGGTGTAGGAAACCACTTTTAGCACTTGTGTTAGTGTGGAAAAACCACTTTTCGCACTTGTGTTTGTGTTGAAAAACCACTTTTCGCACTTGTGTTGGTGTAGGAAACCACTTTTCGCACTTGTGTTAGTGTTGAAAAACCAATTTTTGCACTTGTGTTGGTGTAGGAAACCACTTTTCACACTTGTGTTGGTGTAGGAAACCACTTTTCGCACATGTGTTAGTGTTGAAAAACCACTTTTTGCACTTGTGTTTGTGAAGGAAACCACTTTTCGCACTTGTGTTAGTGTTGAAAAGACACTTTTCGCACTTGTGTAGGTGTAGGAAACCACTTTTCGCACTTGTGTTAGTGTTGAAAACCCACTTTTCGCACTTGTGTTGGTGATGGAAACCACTTTTTGCACTTGTATTAGTGTGGGGAAAAACCACTTTTCGCACTTGTGTTAGTGTTAAAAATCCACTCTTCGCACTTGTGTTGGTGGAGAAAACCACTTTTCGCACTTGTGTTAATGTTGAAAACCCACTTTTTGCACTTGTGTTGGTGTAGGAAACCACTTTTCGCACTTGTGTTTGTGTTGAAAACCCACTTTTCGCACTTGTGTTGGTGTAGCAAACCACTTCTCGCACTTGTATGAGTGTGGCAAAACGACTTTTCGCACTTGTGTTGGTGTAGGAAACCACTTTTCGCACTTGTATTAGTGTGGAAAAACCACTTTTCGCACTTGTGTTAGTGTTGTAAAACCACTTTTCGCACTTGTATTAGTGTGGAAAAAACCACGTTTTACACTTGTGTTGGGGTTGAAAAATCACTTTTCGCACTTGTGTTGGTGTAGGAAACCACTTTTCGCACTTGTGTTAGTTTTGAAAACCCACTTTTCGCACTTGTGTAGGTGAAGGAAACTACTTTTCGCACTTGTATTAGTGTGGAAAAAACACTTTTCGCACTTGTGTTAGTGTTGAAAATCCACTTTTCGCACTCGTGTTGGTGGAGAAAACCACTTTTCGCACTTGTATTAGTGTGGAAAAACCACTTTTCGCACTTGTGTTGGTGTAGGAAACCACATTTCGCTCTTGTGTTAGTGTTGAAAACCCACTTTTCGCACTTGTGTTTGTGTAGGAAACCACTTTTCGCACTTGTGTTAGTGTTGAAAACCCACTTTTCGCACTTGCGTTGGTGTAGCAAACCACTTCTCACACTTGTATTTGTGTGGCAAAACCACTTTTCGCACTTGTGTTGGTGTAGGAAACCACTTTTCGCAATTGTATTAGTGTGGAAAAATACTTTTCGAACTTGTGTTGGTGTAGGAAACCACTTTTCGCACTTGTGTTTGTGTTGAAAAACCACTTTTCGCACTTGTGTTGGTGTAGGAAACCACTTTTCGCACTTGTGTTAGTGTTGAATAAACACTTTTCGCACTTGTGTTGTTGAAGGAAACCACTTTTCGCACTTGTGTTAGTGTTGAAAACCCACTTTTCGCACTTGTGTTGGTGTCGGAAACCACTTCGCACTTGTGTTTGTGTTGAAACCCCACTTTTCGCACTTGTGTTGGTGTAGCAAACGACTTCTCGCACTTGTATTATGTGGCAAAACCACCTTTCGCACTGGTGTTGGTGTAGGAAACCACTTTTCGCACTTGTGTTGGTGTAGGAAACCACTTTTCGCACTTGTGTTAGTGTTGAAAAACCACTTTTCGCACTTGTGTTGGTGCAGGAAACCACTTTTGCACTTGTATTAGTGTGGAAAAACCACTTTTCGCACTTGTGTTAGTGTTGAAAAACCACTTTTCGCACTTGTGTTGGTGTAGGAAACCACTTTTTGCACTTGTGTTAGTGTTGAAAAACCACTTTTCGCACTTGTGTTGGTGTAGGAAACCACTTTTCGCACTTGTGTTGGTGTAGGAAACCACTTTTCGCACTTGTGTTAGTGTTGAAAAACCACTTTTCGCACTTGTGTTGGCGTAGGAAACCACTTTTCGCACTTGTGTTAGTGTTGAAAAAACACTTTTTGCACTTGTGTAGGTGTAGGAAACCACTTTTCACACTTGTGTTAGTGTTGAAAACCCACTTTTCGCACTTGTGTTGGTGATGGAAACCACTTTTCGCACTTGTGTTAGTGTTGAAAATCCATTCTTCGCACTGGTGTTGGTGCAGGAAACCACTTTTGCACTTGTATTAGTGTGGAAAAAACACTTTTTGCACTTGTGATAGTGTTGAAAAACCACTTTTCGCACATGTGTTGGTGCAGGAAACCACTTTTGCACTTGTATTAGTGTGGAAAAACCACTTTTCGCACTTGTGTTAGTGTTGAAAAACCACTTTTCGCACTTGTGTTAGTGTTGAAAAACCACATTTCGCACTTGTGTTGGTGCAGGAAACCACTTTTGCACTTGTATTAGTGTGGAAAAAACTCTTTTTGCACTTGTGATAGTGTTGAAAAACCACTTGCACTTGTGTTAGTGTTGAAAAACCACCTTTCGCACTTGTGTTGGTGCAGGAAACCACTTTTGCACTTGTATTAGTGTGGCAAAACCACTTTTCGCACTTGTGTTCGTGTTGAAAAACCACTTTTCGCACTTGTGTTAGTGTTGAAAAACCACTTTTTGCACTTGTGTTGGTGCAGGAAACCACTTTTGCACTTGTATTAGTGTGGAAAAAACTCTTTTTGCACTTGTGATAGTGTTGAAAAACCACTTTTCGCACTTGTGTTAGTGTTGAAAAACCACTTTTCGCACTTGTGTTGGTGCAGGAAACCACTTTTGCACTTGTATTAGTGTGGATAAACCACTTTTCGCACTTGTGTTAGTGTTGAAAAACCACTTTTGCACTTGTATTAGTGTGGCAAAACCACTTTTCGCACTTGTGTTCGTGTTGAAAAACCACTTTTCGCACTTGTGTTAGTGTTGAAAAACCACTTTTCGCACTTGTGTTAGTGTTGAAAAACCACTTTCCGCACTTGTGTTAGTGTTGAAAAACCACTTTTCGCACTTGTGTTGGTGTAGGAAACCACTTTTCGCACTTGTGTTAGTGTTGAAAAACCACTTTTCGCACTTGTGTTGGTGCAGGAAAACCACTTTTGCTCTTGTATTAGTGTTGAAAAACCACTTTTCGCACTTGTGTTAGTGTTGAAAAACCACTTTTCGCACTTGTGTTGGTGCAGGAAACCACTTTTGCACTTGTATTAGTGTGGATAAACCACTTTTCGCACTTGTGTTAGTGTTGAAAAACCACTTTTGCACTTGTATTAGTGTGGCAAAACCACTTTTCGCACTTGTGTTCGTGTTGAAAAACCACTTTTCGCACTTGTGTTAGTGTTGAAAAACCACTTTTCCCACTTATGTTAGTGTTGAAAACCCACTTTTCGCACTTGTGTTAGTGTAGGAAACCACTTTTCGCACTTGTGTTTGTGTTGAAACCCCAGTTTTCGCACTTGTGTTGGTGTCGCAAACCACTTCTCGCACTTGTATTAGTGTGGCAAAACCACTTTTCACACTGGTGTTGGTGTAGGAAACCACTTTTAGCACTTGTGTTAGTGTGGAAAAACCACTTTTCGCACTTGTGTTTGTGTTGAAAAACCACTTTTCGCACTTGTGTTGGTGTAGGAAACCACTTTTCGCACTTGTGTTAGTGTTGAAAAACCAATTTTTGCACTTGTGTTGGTGTAGGAAACCACTTTTCACACTTGTGTTGGTGTAGGAAACCACTTTTCGCACATGTGTTAGTGTTGAAAAACCACTTTTTGCACTTGTGTTTGTGAAGGAAACCACTTTTCGCACTTGTGTTAGTGTTGAAAAGACACTTTTCGCACTTGTGTAGGTGTAGGAAACCACTTTTCGCACTTGTGTTAGTGTTGAAAACCCACTTTTCGCACTTGTGTTGGTGATGGAAACCACTTTTTGCACTTGTATTAGTGTGGGGAAAAACCACTTTTCGCACTTGTGTTAGTGTTAAAAATCCACTCTTCGCACTTGTGTTGGTGGAGAAAACCACTTTTCGCACTTGTGTTAATGTTGAAAACCCACTTTTTGCACTTGTGTTGGTGTAGGAAACCACTTTTCGCACTTGTGTTTGTGTTGAAAACCCACTTTTCGCACTTGTGTTGGTGTAGCAAACCACTTCTCGCACTTGTATGAGTGTGGCAAAACGACTTTTCGCACTTGTGTTGGTGTAGGAAACCACTTTTCGCACTTGTATTAGTGTGGAAAAACCACTTTTCGCACTTGTGTTAGTGTTGTAAAACCACTTTTCGCACTTGTATTAGTGTGGAAAAAACCACGTTTTACACTTGTGTTGGGGTTGAAAAATCACTTTTCGCACTTGTGTTGGTGTAGGAAACCACTTTTCGCACTTGTGTTAGTTTTGAAAACCCACTTTTCGCACTTGTGTAGGTGAAGGAAACTACTTTTCGCACTTGTATTAGTGTGGAAAAAACACTTTTCGCACTTGTGTTAGTGTTGAAAATCCACTTTTCGCACTCGTGTTGGTGGAGAAAACCACTTTTCGCACTTGTATTAGTGTGGAAAAACCACTTTTCGCACTTGTGTTGGTGTAGGAAACCACATTTCGCTCTTGTGTTAGTGTTGAAAACCCACTTTTCGCACTTGTGTTTGTGTAGGAAACCACTTTTCGCACTTGTGTTAGTGTTGAAAACCCACTTTTCGCACTTGCGTTGGTGTAGCAAACCACTTCTCACACTTGTATTTGTGTGGCAAAACCACTTTTCGCACTTGTGTTGGTGTAGGAAACCACTTTTCGCAATTGTATTAGTGTGGAAAAATACTTTTCGAACTTGTGTTGGTGTAGGAAACCACTTTTCGCACTTGTGTTTGTGTTGAAAAACCACTTTTCGCACTTGTGTTGGTGTAGGAAACCACTTTTCGCACTTGTGTTAGTGTTGAATAAACACTTTTCGCACTTGTGTTGTTGAAGGAAACCACTTTTCGCACTTGTGTTAGTGTTGAAAACCCACTTTTCGCACTTGTGTTGGTGTCGGAAACCACTTCGCACTTGTGTTTGTGTTGAAACCCCACTTTTCGCACTTGTGTTGGTGTAGCAAACGACTTCTCGCACTTGTATTATGTGGCAAAACCACCTTTCGCACTGGTGTTGGTGTAGGAAACCACTTTTCGCACTTGTGTTGGTGTAGGAAACCACTTTTCGCACTTGTGTTAGTGTTGAAAAACCACTTTTCGCACTTGTGTTGGTGCAGGAAACCACTTTTGCACTTGTATTAGTGTGGAAAAACCACTTTTCGCACTTGTGTTAGTGTTGAAAAACCACTTTTCGCACTTGTGTTGGTGTAGGAAACCACTTTTTGCACTTGTGTTAGTGTTGAAAAACCACTTTTCGCACTTGTGTTGGTGTAGGAAACCACTTTTCGCACTTGTGTTGGTGTAGGAAACCACTTTTCGCACTTGTGTTAGTGTTGAAAAACCACTTTTCGCACTTGTGTTGGCGTAGGAAACCACTTTTCGCACTTGTGTTAGTGTTGAAAAAACACTTTTCGCACTTGTGTAGGTGTAGGAAACCACTTTTCACACTTGTGTTAGTGTTGAAAACCCACTTTTCGCACTTGTGTTGGTGATGGAAACCACTTTTCGCACTTGTGTTAGTGTTGAAAATCCATTCTTCGCACTGGTGTTGGTGCAGGAAACCACTTTTGCACTTGTATTAGTGTGGAAAAAACACTTTTTGCACTTGTGATAGTGTTGAAAAACCACTTTTCGCACATGTGTTGGTGCATGAAACCACTTTTGCACTTGTATTAGTGTGGAAAAACCACTTTTCGCACTTGTGTTAGTGTTGAAAAACCACTTTTCGCACTTGTGTTAGTGTTGAAAAACCACATTTCGCACTTGTGTTGGTGCAGGAAACCACTTTTGCACTTGTATTAGTGTGGAAAAAACTCTTTTTGCACTTGTGATAGTGTTGAAAAACCACTTGCACTTGTGTTAGTGTTGAAAAACCACCTTTCGCACTTGTGTTGGTGCAGGAAACCACTTTTGCACTTGTATTAGTGTGGCAAAACCACTTTTCGCACTTGTGTTCGTGTTGAAAAACCACTTTTCGCACTTGTGTTAGTGTTGAAAAACCACTTTTTACACTTGTGTTGGTGCAGGAAACCACTTTTGCACTTGTATTAGTGTGGAAAAAACTCTTTTTGCACTTGTGATAGTGTTGAAAAACCACTTTTCGCACTTGTGTTAGTGTTGAAAAACCACTTTTCGCACTTGTGTTGGTGCAGGAAACCACTTTTGCACTTGTATTAGTGTGGATAAACCACTTTTCGCACTTGTGTTAGTGTTGAAAAACCACTTTTGCACTTGTATTAGTGTGGCAAAACCACTTTTCGCACTTGTGTTCGTGTTGAAAAACCACTTTTCGCACTTGTGTTAGTGTTGAAAAACCACTTTTCGCACTTGTGTTAGTGTTGAAAAACCACTTTCCGCACTTGTGTTAGTGTTGAAAAACCACTTTTCGCACTTGTGTTGGTGTAGGAAACCACTTTTCGCACTTGTGTTAGTGTTGAAAAACCACTTTTCGCACTTGTGTTGGTGCAGGAAAACCACTTTTGCTCTTGTATTAGTGTTGAAAAACCACTTTTCGCACTTGTGTTAGTGTTGAAAAACCACTTTTCACACTTGTGTTGGTGCAGGAAACCACTTTTGCACTTGTATTAGTGTGGATAAACCACTTTTCGCACTTGTGTTAGTGTTGAAAAACCACTTTTGCACTTGTATTAGTGTGGCAAAACCACTTTTCGCACTTGTGTTCCTGTTGAAAAACCACTTTTCGCACTTGTGTTAGTGTTGAAAAACCACTTTTCGCACTTGTGTTAGTGTTGAAAAACCACTTTCCGCACTTGTGTTAGTGTTGAAAAACCACTTTTCGCACTTGTGTTGGTGTAGGAAACCACTTTTCGCACTTGTGTTAGTGTTGAAAAACCACTTTTCGCACTTGTGTTGGTGCAGGAAAACCACTTTTGCTCTTGTATTAGTGTGGAAAAACCACTTTTCGCACTTGTGTTAGTGTTGAAAAACCACTTTTCGCACTTGTGTTGGTGTAGGAAACCACTTTTCGCACTTGTGTTAGTGTTGAAAAACCACTTTTCGCACTTGTGTTGGTGTAGGAAACCACCTTTCGCACTTGTGTTGGTGAAGGAAACCACTTTTCGCACTTGTGTTAGTGTTGAAAAACCACTTTTCGCACTTGTGTTGGCGTAGGAAACCACTTTTTGCACTTGTGTTAGTGTTGAAAATACACTTTTCGCACTTGTGTTGGTGAAGGAAACCACTTTTCGCACTTGTGTTGGCGTAGGAAACCACTTTTTGCACTTGTGTTAGTGTTGAAAATACACTTTTCGCACTTGTGTTGGCGTAGGAAACCACTTTTCGCACTTGTGTTAGTGTTGAAAACCCACCTTTCGCACTTGTGTTGGTGATGGAAACCACTTTTCGCACTTGTGTTAGTGTTGAAAATCCATTCTTCGCACTTGTGTAGGTGGAGAAAACCACTTTTCGCACTTGTGTTGGCGTAGGAAACCACTTTTTGCACTTGTGTTAGTGTTGAAAATACACTTTTCGCACTTGTGTTGGCGTAGGAAACCACTTTTCGCACTTGTGTTAGTGTTGAAAACCCACCTTTCGCACTTGTGTTGGTGATGGAAACCACTTTTCGCATTTGTGTTAGTGGTGAAAATCCATTCTTCGCACTTGTGTAGGTGGAGAAAACCACTTTTCGCACTTGTGTTGGCGTAGGAAACCACTTTTCGCACTTGTGTTAGTGTTGAAAACCCACCTTTCGCACTTGTGTTGGTGATGGAAACCACTTTTCGCACTTGTGTTAGTGTTGAAAATCCATTCTTCGCACTTGTGTTGGTGGAGAAAACCACTTTTCGCACTTGTGTTAGTGTTGAAAACCCACTTTTCGCACTGGTGTTGGTGCAGGAAACCACTTTTGCACTTGTATTAGTGTGGAAAAAACACTTTTTGCACTTGTGATAGTGTTGAAAAACCACTTTTCGCACTTGTGTTAGTGTTGAAAAACCACTTTTCGCACATGTGTTGGTGCAGGAAACCACTTTTGCACTTGTATTAGTGTGGAAAAACCACTTTTCGCACTTGTGTTCGTGTTGAAAAACCACTTTTCGCACTTGTGTTAGTGTTGAAAATCCACATTTCGCACTTGTGTTGGTGCAGGAAACCACTTTTGCACTTGTATTAGTGTGGAAAAAACTCTTTTTGCACTTGTGATAGTGTTGAAAAACCACTTTTCGCACTTGTGTTAGTGTTGAAAAACCACCTTTCGCACTTGTGTTGGTGCAGGAAACCACTTTTGCACTTGTATTAGTGTGGCAAAACCACTTTTCGCACTTGTGTTCGTGTTGAAAAACCACTTTTCGCACTTGTGTTAGTGTTGAAAAACCACTTTTTGCACTTGTGTTGGTGCAGGAAACCACTTTTGCACTTGTATTAGTGTGGAAAAAACTCTTTTTGCACTTGTGATAGTGTTGAAAAACCACTTTTCGCACTTGTGTTAGTGTTGAAAAACCACTTTTTGCACTTGTGTTGGTGCAGGAAACCACTTTTGCACTTGTATTAGTGTGGAAAAACCACTTTTCGCACTTGTGTTAGTGTTGAAAAACCACTTTTGCACTTGTATTAGTGTGGCAAAACCACTTTTCGCACTTGTGTTCGTGTTGAAAAACCACTTTTCGCACTTGTGTTAGTGTTGAAAAACCACTTTTCGCACTTGTGTTAGTGTTGAAAAACCACTTTCCGCACTTGTGTTAGTGTTGAAAAACCACTTTTCGCACTTGTGTTGGTGTAGGAAACCACTTTTCGCACTTGTGTTAGTGTTGAAAAACCACTTTTCGCACTTGTGTTGGTGCAGGAAAACCACTTTTGCTCTTGTATTAGTGTTGAAAAACCACTTTTCGCACTTGTGTTAGTGTTGAAAAACCACTTTTCGCACTTGTGTTGGTGCAGGAAACCACTTTTGCACTTGTATTAGTGTGGATAAACCACTTTTCGCACTTGTGTTAGTGTTGAAAAACCACTTTTGCACTTGTATTAGTGTGGCAAAACCACTTTTCGCACTTGTGTTCGTGTTGAAAAACCACTTTTCGCACTTGTGTTAGTGTTGAAAAACCACTTTTGCACTTGTATTCGTGTGGCAAAACCACTTTTCGCACTTGTGTTAGTGTTGAAAACCCACTTTTCGCACTGGTGTTGGTGCAGGAAACCACTTTTGCACTTGTATTAGTGTGGAAAAAACACTTTTTGCACTTGTGATAGTGTTGAAAAACCACTTTTCGCACTTGTGTTAGTGTTGAAAAACCACTTTTCGCACATGTGTTGGTGCAGGAAACCACTTTTGCACTTGTATTAGTGTGGAAAAACCACTTTTCGCACTTGTGTTAGTGTTGAAAAACCACTTTTCGCACTTGTGTTAGTGTTGAAAAACCACATTTCGCACTTGTGTTGGTGCAGGAAACCACTTTTGCACTTGTATTAGTGTGGAAAAAACTCTTTTTGCACTTGTGATAGTGTTGAAAAACCACTTTTCGCACTTGTGTTAGTGTTGAAAAACCACCTTTCGCACTTGTGTTGGTGCAGGAAACCACTTTTCGCACTTGTGTTAGTGTTGAATAAAAACTTTTCGCACTTGTGTTGTTGAAGAAAACCACTTTTCCCACTTATGTTAGTGTTGAAAACCCACTTTTCGCACTTGTGTTAGTGTAGGAAACCACTTTTCGCACTTGTGTTTGTGTTGAAACCCCAGTTTTCGCACTTGTGTTGGTGTCGCAAACCACTTCTCGCACTTGTATTAGTGTGGCAAAACCACTTTTCACACTGGTGTTGGTGTAGGAAACCACTTTTAGCACTTGTGTTAGTGTGGAAAAACCACTTTTCGCACTTGTGTTTGTGTTGAAAAACCACTTTTCGCACTTGTGTTGGTGTAGGAAACCACTTTTCGCACTTGTGTTAGTGTTGAAAAACCAATTTTTGCACTTGTGTTGGTGTAGGAAACCACTTTTCACACTTGTGTTGGTGTAGGAAACCACTTTTCGCACATGTGTTAGTGTTGAAAAACCACTTTTTGCACTTGTGTTTGTGAAGGAAACCACTTTTCGCACTTGTGTTAGTGTTGAAAAGACACTTTTCGCACTTGTGTAGGTGTAGGAAACCACTTTTCGCACTTGTGTTAGTGTTGAAAACCCACTTTTCGCACTTGTGTTGGTGATGGAAACCACTTTTTGCACTTGTATTAGTGTGGGGAAAAACCACTTTTCGCACTTGTGTTAGTGTTAAAAATCCACTCTTCGCACTTGTGTTGGTGGAGAAAACCACTTTTCGCACTTGTGTTAATGTTGAAAACCCACTTTTTGCACTTGTGTTGGTGTAGGAAACCACTTTTCGCACTTGTGTTTGTGTTGAAAACCCACTTTTCGCACTTGTGTTGGTGTAGCAAACCACTTCTCGCACTTGTATGAGTGTGGCAAAACGACTTTTCGCACTTGTGTTGGTGTAGGAAACCACTTTTCGCACTTGTATTAGTGTGGAAAAACCACTTTTCGCACTTGTGTTAGTGTTGTAAAACCACTTTTCGCACTTGTATTAGTGTGGAAAAAACCACGTTTTACACTTGTGTTGGGGTTGAAAAATCACTTTTCGCACTTGTGTTGGTGTAGGAAACCACTTTTCGCACTTGTGTTAGTTTTGAAAACCCACTTTTCGCACTTGTGTAGGTGAAGGAAACTACTTTTCGCACTTGTATTAGTGTGGAAAAAACACTTTTCGCACTTGTGTTAGTGTTGAAAATCCACTTTTCGCACTCGTGTTGGTGGAGAAAACCACTTTTCGCACTTGTATTAGTGTGGAAAAACCACTTTTCGCACTTGTGTTGGTGTAGGAAACCACATTTCGCTCTTGTGTTAGTGTTGAAAACCCACTTTTCGCACTTGTGTTTGTGTAGGAAACCACTTTTCGCACTTGTGTTAGTGTTGAAAACCCACTTTTCGCACTTGCGTTGGTGTAGCAAACCACTTCTCACACTTGTATTTGTGTGGCAAAACCACTTTTCGCACTTGTGTTGGTGTAGGAAACCACTTTTCGCAATTGTATTAGTGTGGAAAAATACTTTTCGAACTTGTGTTGGTGTAGGAAACCACTTTTCGCACTTGTGTTTGTGTTGAAAAACCACTTTTCGCACTTGTGTTGGTGTAGGAAACCACTTTTCGCACTTGTGTTAGTGTTGAATAAACACTTTTCGCACTTGTGTTGTTGAAGGAAACCACTTTTCGCACTTGTGTTAGTGTTGAAAACCCACTTTTCGCACTTGTGTTGGTGTCGGAAACCACTTCGCACTTGTGTTTGTGTTGAAACCCCACTTTTCGCACTTGTGTTGGTGTAGCAAACGACTTCTCGCACTTGTATTATGTGGCAAAACCACCTTTCGCACTGGTGTTGGTGTAGGAAACCACTTTTCGCACTTGTGTTGGTGTAGGAAACCACTTTTCGCACTTGTGTTAGTGTTGAAAAACCACTTTTCGCACTTGTGTTGGTGCAGGAAACCACTTTTGCACTTGTATTAGTGTGGAAAAACCACTTTTCGCACTTGTGTTAGTGTTGAAAAACCACTTTTCGCACTTGTGTTGGTGTAGGAAACCACTTTTTGCACTTGTGTTAGTGTTGAAAAAACACTTTTCGCACTTGTGTAGGTGTAGGAAACCACTTTTCACACTTGTGTTAGTGTTGAAAACCCACTTTTCGCACTTGTGTTGGCGTAGGAAACCACTTTTCGCACTTGTGTTAGTGTTGAAAAAACACTTTTCGCACTTGTGTTGGCGTAGGAAACCACTTTTCGCACTTGTGTTAGTGTTGAAAAAACACTTTTCGCACTTGTGTAGGTGTAGGAAACCACTTTTCACACTTGTGTTAGTGTTGAAAACCCACTTTTCGCACTTGTGTTGGTGATGGAAACCACTTTTCGCACTTGTGTTAGTGTTGAAAATCCATTCTTCGCACTGGTGTTGGTGCAGGAAACCACTTTTGCACTTGTATTAGTGTGGAAAAAACACTTTTTGCACTTGTGATAGTGTTGAAAAACCACTTTTCGCACATGTGTTGGTGCAGGAAACCACTTTTGCACTTGTATTAGTGTGGAAAAACCACTTTTCGCACTTGTGTTAGTGTTGAAAAACCACTTTTCGCACTTGTGTCAGTGTTGAAAAACCACATTTCGCACTTGTGTTGGTGCAGGAAACCACTTTTGCACTTGTATTAGTGTGGAAAAAACTCTTTTTGCACTTGTGATAGTGTTGAAAAACCACTTGCACTTGTGTTAGTGTTGAAAAACCACCTTTCGCACTTGTGTTGGTGCAGGAAACCACTTTTGCACTTGTATTAGTGTGGCAAAACCACTTTTCGCACTTGTGTTCGTGTTGAAAAACCACTTTTCGCACTTGTGTTAGTGTTGAAAAACCACTTTTTGCACTTGTGTTGGTGCAGGAAACCACTTTTGCACTTGTATTAGTGTGGAAAAAACTCTTTTTGCACTTGTGATAGTGTTGAAAAACCACTTTTCGCACTTGTGTTAGTGTTGAAAAACCACTTTTCGCACTTGTGTTGGTGCAGGAAACCACTTTTGCACTTGTATTAGTGTGGATAAACCACTTTTCGCACTTGTGTTAGTGTTGAAAAACCACTTTTGCACTTGTATTAGTGTGGCAAAACCACTTTTCGCACTTGTGTTCGTGTTGAAAAACCACTTTTCGCACTTGTGTTAGTGTTGAAAAACCACTTTTCGCACTTGTGTTAGTGTTGAAAAACCACTTTCCGCACTTGTGTTAGTGTTGAAAAACCACTTTTCGCACTTGTGTTGGTGTAGGAAACCACTTTTCGCACTTGTGTTAGTGTTGAAAAACCACTTTTCGCACTTGTGTTGGTGCAGGAAAACCACTTTTGCTCTTGTATTAGTGTTGAAAAACCACTTTTCGCACTTGTGTTAGTGTTGAAAAACCACTTTTCGCACTTGTGTTGGTGCAGGAAACCACTTTTGCACTTGTATTAGTGTGGATAAACCACTTTTCGCACTTGTGTTAGTGTTGAAAAACCACTTTTGCACTTGTATTAGTGTGGCAAAACCACTTTTCGCACTTGTGTTCGTGTTGAAAAACCACTTTTCGCACTTGTGTTAGTGTTGAAAAACCACTTTTCGCACTTGTGTTAGTGTTGAAAAACCACTTTCCGCACTTGTGTTAGTGTTGAAAAACCACTTTTCGCAAATGTGTTGGTGTAGGAAACCACTTTTCGCACTTGTGTTAGTGTTGAAAAACCACTTTTCGCACTTGTGTTGGTGCAGGAAAACCACTTTTGCTCTTGTATTAGTGTGGAAAAACCACTTTTCGCACTTGTGTTAGTGTTGAAAAACCACTTTTCGCACTTGTGTTGGTGTAGGAAACCACTTTTCGCACTTGTGTTAGTGTTGAAAAACCACTTTTCGCACTTGTGTTGGTGTAGGAAACCACCTTTCGCACTTGTGTTGGTGAAGGAAACCACTTTTCGCACTTGTGTTAGTGTTGAAAAACCACTTTTCGCACTTGTGTTGGCGTAGGAAACCACTTTTTGCACTTGTGTTAGTGTTGAAAATACACTTTTCGCACTTGTGTTGGTGAAGGAAACCACTTTTCGCACTTGTGTTGGCGTAGGAAACCACTTTTTGCACTTGTGTTAGTGTTGAAAATACACTTTTCGCACTTGTGTTGGCGTAGGAAACCACTTTTCGCACTTGTGTTAGTGTTGAAAACCCACCTTTCGCACTTGTGTTGGTGATGGAAACCACTTTTCGCACTTGTGTTAGTGTTGAAAATCCATTCTTCGCACTTGTGTAGGTGGAGAAAACCACTTTTCGCACTTGTGTTGGCGTAGGAAACCACTTTTTGCACTTGTGTTAGTGTTGAAAATACACTTTTCGCACTTGTGTTGGCGTAGGAAACCACTTTTCGCACTTGTGTTAGTGTTGAAAACCCACCTTTCGCACTTGTGTTGGTGATGGAAACCACTTTTCGCATTTGTGTTAGTGGTGAAAATCCATTCTTCGCACTTGTGTAGGTGGAGAAAACCACTTTTCGCACTTGTGTTGGCGTAGGAAACCACTTTTCGCACTTGTGTTAGTGTTGAAAACCCACCTTTCACACTTGTGTTGGTGATGGAAACCACTTTTCGCACTTGTGTTAGTGTTGAAAATCCATTCTTCGCACTTGTGTTGGTGGAGAAAACCACTTTTCGCACTTGTGTTAGTGTTGAAAACCCACTTTTCGCACTGGTGTTGGTGCAGGAAACCACTTTTGCACTTGTATTAGTGTGGAAAAAACACTTTTTGCACTTGTGATAGTGTTGAAAAACCACTTTTCGCACTTGTGTTAGTGTTGAAAAACCACTTTTCGCACATGTGTTGGTGCAGGAAACCACTTTTGCACTTGTATTAGTGTGGAAAAACCACTTTTCGCACTTGTGTTCGTGTTGAAAAACCACTTTTCGCACTTGTGTTAGTGTTGAAAATCCACATTTCGCACTTGTGTTGGTGCAGGAAACCACTTTTGCACTTGTATTAGTGTGGAAAAAACTCTTTTTGCACTTGTGATAGTGTTGAAAAACCACTTTTCGCACTTGTGTTAGTGTTGAAAAACCACCTTTCGCACTTGTGTTGGTGCAGGAAACCACTTTTGCACTTGTATTAGTGTGGCAAAACCACTTTTCGCACTTGTGTTGGTGCAGGAAACCACTTTTGCACTTGTATTAGTGTGGCAAAACCACTTTTCGCACTTGTGTTGTTGTAGGAAACCACATTTCGCTCTTGTGTTAGTGTTGAAAACCCACTTTTCGCACTTGTGTTTGTGTAGGAAACCACTTTTCGCACTTGTGTTAGTGTTGAAAACCCACTTTTCGCACCTGTGTTGGTGTAGCAAACCACTTCTCACACTTGTATTTGTGTGGCAGAACCACTTTTCGCACTTGTGTTGGTGTAGGAAACCACTTTTCGCACTCGTATTAGTGTGGAAAAATACTTTTCGCACTTGTGTTGGTGTAGGAAACCACTTTTCGCACTTGTGTTTGTGTTGAAAAACCACTTTTCGCACTTGTGTTGGTGTAGGAAACCACTTTTCGCACTTGTGTTAGTGTTGAATAAACACTTTTCGCACTTGTGTTGTTGAAGGAAACCACTTTTCGCACTTGTGTTAGTGTTGAAACCCCACTTTTCGCACTTGTGTTGGTGTCGGAAACCACTTTGCACTTGTGTTTGTGTAGCAAACGACTTCTCGCACTTGTATTATGTGGCAAAACCACCTTTCGCACTGGTGTTGGTGTAGGAAACCACTTTTCGCACTTGTGTTGGTGTAGGAAACCACTTTTCGCACTTGTGTTAGTGTTGAAAAACCACTTTTCGCACTTGTGTTGGTGCAGGAAACCACTTTTGCACTTGTATTAGTGTGGAAAAACCACTTTTCGCACTTGTGTTAGTGTTGAAAAACCACTTTTCGCACTTGTGTTGGTGTAGGAAACCACTTTTCGCACTTGTGTTAGTGTTGAAAAACCACTTTTCGCACTTGTGTTGGTGTAGGAAACCACTTTTCGCACTTGTGTTGGTGTAGGAAACCACTTTTCGCACTTGTGTTAGTGTTGAAAAACCACTTTTCGCACTTGTGTTGGCGTAGGAAACCACTTTTCGCAGTTGTGTTAGTGTTGAAAATACACTTTTCGCACTTGTGTTGGTGAAGGAAACCACTTTTCGCACTTGAGTTGGTGTTGAAAAAACACTTTTCGCACTTGTGTAGGTGTAGGAAACCACTTTTCACACTTGTGTTAGTGTTGAAAACCCACTTTTCGCACTTGTGTTGGTGATGGAAACCACTTTTCGCACTTGTGTTAGTGTTGAAAATCCATTCTTCGCACTTGTGTTGGTGGAGAAAACCACTTTTCGCACTTGTGTTAGTGTTGAAAACCCACTTTTCGCACTGGTGTTGGTGCAGGAAACCACTTTTGCACTTGTATTAGTGTGGAAAAAACACTTTTTGCACTTGTGATAGTGTTGAAAAACCACTTTTCGCACTTGTGTTAGTGTTGAAAAACCACTTTTCGCACATGTGTTGGTGCAGGAAACCACTTTTGCACTTGTATTAGTGTGGAAAAACCACTTTTCGCACTTGTGTTAGTGTTGAAAAACCACTTTTCGCACTTGTGTTAGTGTTGAAAAACCACATTTCGCACTTGTGTTGGTGCAGGAAACCACTTTTGCACTTGTATTAGTGTGGAAAAAACTCTTTTTGCACTTGTGATAGTGTTGAAAAACCACTTTTCGCACTTGTGTTAGTGTTGAAAAACCACCTTTCGCACTTGTGTTGGTGCAGGAAACCACTTTTCGCACTTGTGTTAGTGTTGAATAAAAACTTTTCGCATTTGTGTTGTTGAAGAAAACCACTTTTCCCACTTATGTTAGTGTTGAAAACCCACTTTTCGCACTTGTGTTAGTGTAGGAAACCACTTTTCGCACTTGTGTTTGTGTTGAAACCCCAGTTTTCGCACTTGTGTTGGTGTCGCAAACCACTTCTCGCACTTGTATTAGTGTGGCAAAACCACTTTTCACACTGGTGTTGGTGTAGGAAACCACTTTTAGCACTTGTGTTAGTGTGGAAAAACCACTTTTCGCACTTGTGTTTGTGTTGAAAAACCACTTTTCGCACTTGTGTTGGTGTAGGAAACCACTTTTCGCACTTGTGTTAGTGTTGAAAAACCAATTTTTGCACTTGTGTTGGTGTAGGAAACCACTTTTCACACTTGTGTTGGTGTAGGAAACCACTTTTCGCACATGTGTTAGTGTTGAAAAACCACTTTTTGCACTTGTGTTTGTGAAGGAAACCACTTTTCGCACTTGTGTTAGTGTTGAAAAGACACTTTTCGCACTTGTGTAGGTGTAGGAAACCACTTTTCGCACTTGTGTTAGTGTTGAAAACCCACTTTTCGCACTTGTGTTGGTGATGGAAACCACTTTTTGCACTTGTATTAGTGTGGGGAAAAACCACTTTTCGCACTTGTGTTAGTGTTAAAAATCCACTCTTCGCACTTGTGTTGGTGGAGAAAACCACTTTTCGCACTTGTGTTAATGTTGAAAACCCACTTTTTGCACTTGTGTTGGTGTAGGAAACCACTTTTCGCACTTGTGTTTGTGTTGAAAACCCACTTTTCGCACTTGTGTTGGTGTAGCAAACCACTTCTCGCACTTGTATGAGTGTGGCAAAACGACTTTTCGCACTTGTGTTGGTGTAGGAAACCACTTTTTGCACTTGTATTAGTGTGGAAAAACCACTTTTCGCACTTGTGTTAGTGTTGTAAAACCACTTTTCGCACTTGTATTAGTGTGGAAAAAACCACGTTTTACACTTGTGTTGGGGTTGAAAAATCACTTTTCGCACTTGTGTTGGTGTAGGAAACCACTTTTCGCACTTGTGTTAGTTTTGAAAACCCACTTTTCGCACTTGTGTAGGTGAAGGAAACTACTTTTCGCACTTGTATTAGTGTGGAAAAAACACTTTTCGCACTTGTGTTAGTGTTGAAAATCCACTTTTCGCACTCGTGTTGGTGGAGAAAACCACTTTTCGCACTTGTATTAGTGTGGAAAAACCACTTTTCGCACTTGTGTTGGTGTAGGAAACCACATTTCGCTCTTGTGTTAGTGTTGAAAACCCACTTTTCGCACTTGTGTTTGTGTAGGAAACCACTTTTCGCACTTGTGTTAGTGTTGAAAACCCACTTTTCGCACTTGCGTTGGTGTAGCAAACCACTTCTCACACTTGTATTTGTGTGGCAAAACCACTTTTCGCACTTGTGTTGGTGTAGGAAACCACTTTTCGCAATTGTATTAGTGTGGAAAAATACTTTTCGAACTTGTGTTGGTGTAGGAAACCACTTTTCGCACTTGTGTTTGTGTTGAAAAACCACTTTTCGCACTTGTGTTGGTGTAGGAAACCACTTTTCGCACTTGTGTTAGTGTTGAATAAACACTTTTCGCACTTGTGTTGTTGAAGGAAACCACTTTTCGCACTTGTGTTAGTGTTGAAAACCCACTTTTCGCACTTGTGTTGGTGTCGGAAACCACTTCGCACTTGTGTTTGTGTTGAAACCCCACTTTTCGCACTTGTGTTGGTGTAGCAAACGACTTCTCGCACTTGTATTATGTGGCAAAACCACCTTTCGCACTGGTGTTGGTGTAGGAAACCACTTTTCGCACTTGTGTTGGTGTAGGAAACCACTTTTCGCACTTGTGTTAGTGTTGAAAAACCACTTTTCGCACTTGTGTTGGTGCAGGAAACCACTTTTGCACTTGTATTAGTGTGGAAAAACCACTTTTCGCACTTGTGTTAGTGTTGAAAAACCACTTTTCGCACTTGTGTTGGTGTAGGAAACCACTTTTTGCACTTGTGTTAGTGTTGAAAAACCACTTTTCGCACTTGTGTTGGTGTAGGAAACCACTTTTCGCACTTGTGTTGGTGTAGGAAACCACTTTTCGCACTTGTGTTAGTGTTGAAAAACCACTTTTCGCACTTGTGTTGGCGTAGGAAACCACTTTTCGCACTTGTGTTAGTGTTGAAAAAACACTTTTCGCACTTGTGTAGGTGTAGGAAACCACTTTTCACACTTGTGTTAGTGTTGAAAACCCACTTTTCGCACTTGTGTTGGTGATGGAAACCACTTTTCGCACTTGTGTTAGTGTTGAAAATCCATTCTTCGCACTGGTGTTGGTGCAGGAAACCACTTTTGCACTTGTATTAGTGTGGAAAAAACACTTTTTGCACTTGTGATAGTGTTGAAAAACCACTTTTCGCACATGTGTTGGTGCAGGAAACCACTTTTGCACTTGTATTAGTGTGGAAAAACCACTTTTCGCACTTGTGTTAGTGTTGAAAAACCACTTTTCGCACTTGTGTTAGTGTTGAAAAACCACATTTCGCACTTGTGTTGGTGCAGGAAACCACTTTTGCACTTGTATTAGTGTGGAAAAAACTCTTTTTGCACTTGTGATAGTGTTGAAAAACCACTTGCACTTGTGTTAGTGTTGAAAAACCACCTTTCGCACTTGTGTTGGTGCAGGAAACCACTTTTGCACTTGTATTAGTGTGGCAAAACCACTTTTCGCACTTGTGTTCGTGTTGAAAAACCACTTTTCGCACTTGTGTTAGTGTTGAAAAACCACTTTTTGCACTTGTGTTGGTGCAGGAAACCACTTTTGCACTTGTATTAGTGTGGAAAAAACTCTTTTTGCACTTGTGATAGTGTTGAAAAACCACTTTTCGCACTTGTGTTAGTGTTGAAAAACCACTTTTCGCACTTGTGTTGGTGCAGGAAACCACTTTTGCACTTGTATTAGTGTGGATAAACCACTTTTCGCACTTGTGTTAGTGTTGAAAAACCACTTTTGCACTTGTATTAGTGTGGCAAAACCACTTTTCGCACTTGTGTTCGTGTTGAAAAACCACTTTTCGCACTTGTGTTAGTGTTGAAAAACCACTTTTCGCACTTGTGTTAGTGTTGAAAAACCACTTTCCGCACTTGTGTTAGTGTTGAAAAACCACTTTTCGCACTTGTGTTGGTGTAGGAAACCACTTTTCGCACTTGTGTTAGTGTTGAAAAACCACTTTTCGCACTTGTGTTGGTGCAGGAAAACCACTTTTGCTCTTGTATTAGTGTTGAAAAACCACTTTTCGCACTTGTGTTAGTGTTGAAAAACCACTTTTCGCACTTGTGTTGGTGCAGGAAACCACTTTTGCACTTGTATTAGTGTGGATAAACCACTTTTCGCACTTGTGTTAGTGTTGAAAAACCACTTTTGCACTTGTATTAGTGTGGCAAAACCACTTTTCGCACTTGTGTTCGTGTTGAAAAACCACTTTTCGCACTTGTGTTAGTGTTGAAAAACCACTTTTCGCACTTGTGTTAGTGTTGAAAAACCACTTTCCGCACTTGTGTTAGTGTTGAAAAACCACTTTTCGCACTTGTGTTGGTGTAGGAAACCACTTTTCGCACTTGTGTTAGTGTTGAAAAACCACTTTTCGCACTTGTGTTGGTGCAGGAAACCACTTTTGCACTTGTATTAGTGTGGAAAAACCACTTTTCGCACTTGTGTTAGTGTTGAAAAACCACTTTTCGCACTTGTGTTGGTGTAGGAAACCACTTTTCGCACTTGTGTTAGTGTTGAAAAACCACTTTTCGCACTTGTGTTGGTGTAGGAAACCACTTTTCGCACTTGTGTTGGTGTAGGAAACCACTTTTCGCACTTGTGTTAGTGTTGAAAAACCACTTTTCGCACTTGTGTTGGCGTAGGAAACCACTTTTCGCACTTGAGTTGGTGTTGAAAAAACACTTTTCGCACTTGTGTAGGTGTAGGAAACCACTTTTCGCACTTGTGTTAGTGTTGAAAATCCATTCTTCGCACTTGTGTTGGTGGAGAAAACCACTTTTCGCACTTGTGTTAGTGTTGAAAACCCACTTTTCGCACTGGTGTTGGTGCAGGAAACCACTTTTGCACTTGTATTAGTGTGGAAAAAACACTTTTTGCACTTGTGATAGTGTTGAAAAACCACTTTTCGCACTTGTGTTAGTGTTGAAAAACCACTTTTCGCACATGTGTTGGTGCAGGAAACCACTTTTGCACTTGTATTAGTGTGGAAAAACCACTTTTCGCACTTGTGTTAGTGTTGAAAAACCACTTTTCGCACTTGTGTTAGTGTTGAAAAACCACATTTCGCACTTGTGTTGGTGCAGGAAACCACTTTTGCACTTGTATTAGTGTGGAAAAAACTCTTTTTGCACTTGTGATAGTGTTGAAAAACCACTTTTCGCACTTGTGTTAGTGTTGAAAAACCACCTTTCGCACTTGTGTTGGTGCAGGAAACCACTTTTCGCACTTGTGTTAGTGTTGAATAAAAACTTTTCGCATTTGTGTTGTTGAAGAAAACCACTTTTCCCACTTATGTTAGTGTTGAAAACCCACTTTTCGCACTTGTGTTAGTGTAGGAAACCACTTTTCGCACTTGTGTTTGTGTTGAAACCCCAGTTTTCGCACTTGTGTTGGTGTCGCAAACCACTTCTCGCACTTGTATTAGTGTGGCAAAACCACTTTTCACACTGGTGTTGGTGTAGGAAACCACTTTTAGCACTTGTGTTAGTGTGGAAAAACCACTTTTCGCACTTGTGTTTGTGTTGAAAAACCACTTTTCGCACTTGTGTTGGTGTAGGAAACCACTTTTCGCACTTGTGTTAGTGTTGAAAAACCAATTTTTGCACTTGTGTTGGTGTAGGAAACCACTTTTCACACTTGTGTTGGTGTAGGAAACCACTTTTCGCACATGTGTTAGTGTTGAAAAACCACTTTTTGCACTTGTGTTTGTGAAGGAAACCACTTTTCGCACTTGTGTTAGTGTTGAAAAGACACTTTTCGCACTTGTGTAGGTGTAGGAAACCACTTTTCGCACTTGTGTTAGTGTTGAAAACCCACTTTTCGCACTTGTGTTGGTGATGGAAACCACTTTTTGCACTTGTATTAGTGTGGGGAAAAACCACTTTTCGCACTTGTGTTAGTGTTAAAAATCCACTCTTCGCACTTGTGTTGGTGGAGAAAACCACTTTTCGCACTTGTGTTAATGTTGAAAACCCACTTTTTGCACTTGTGTTGGTGTAGGAAACCACTTTTCGCACTTGTGTTTGTGTTGAAAACCCACTTTTCGCACTTGTGTTGGTGTAGCAAACCACTTCTCGCACTTGTATGAGTGTGGCAAAACGACTTTTCGCACTTGTGTTGGTGTAGGAAACCACTTTTCGCACTTGTATTAGTGTGGAAAAACCACTTTTCGCACTTGTGTTAGTGTTGTAAAACCACTTTTCGCACTTGTATTAGTGTGGAAAAAACCACGTTTTACACTTGTGTTGGGGTTGAAAAATCACTTTTCGCACTTGTGTTGGTGTAGGAAACCACTTTTCGCACTTGTGTTAGTTTTGAAAACCCACTTTTCGCACTTGTGTAGGTGAAGGAAACTACTTTTCGCACTTGTATTAGTGTGGAAAAAACACTTTTCGCACTTGTGTTAGTGTTGAAAATCCACTTTTCGCACTCGTGTTGGTGGAGAAAACCACTTTTCGCACTTGTATTAGTGTGGAAAAACCACTTTTCGCACTTGTGTTGGTGTAGGAAACCACATTTCGCTCTTGTGTTAGTGTTGAAAACCCACTTTTCGCACTTGTGTTTGTGTAGGAAACCACTTTTCGCACTTGTGTTAGTGTTGAAAACCCACTTTTCGCACTTGCGTTGGTGTAGCAAACCACTTCTCACACTTGTATTTGTGTGGCAAAACCACTTTTCGCACTTGTGTTGGTGTAGGAAACCACTTTTCGCAATTGTATTAGTGTGGAAAAATACTTTTCGAACTTGTGTTGGTGTAGGAAACCACTTTTCGCACTTGTGTTTGTGTTGAAAAACCACTTTTCGCACTTGTGTTGGTGTAGGAAACCACTTTTCGCACTTGTGTTAGTGTTGAATAAACACTTTTCGCACTTGTGTTGTTGAAGGAAACCACTTTTCGCACTTGTGTTAGTGTTGAAAACCCACTTTTCGCACTTGTGTTGGTGTCGGAAACCACTTCGCACTTGTGTTTGTGTTGAAACCCCACTTTTCGCACTTGTGTTGGTGTAGCAAACGACTTCTCGCACTTGTATTATGTGGCAAAACCACCTTTCGCACTGGTGTTGGTGTAGGAAACCACTTTTCGCACTTGTGTTGGTGTAGGAAACCACTTTTCGCACTTGTGTTAGTGTTGAAAAACCACTTTTCGCACTTGTGTTGGTGCAGGAAACCACTTTTGCACTTGTATTAGTGTGGAAAAACCACTTTTCGCACTTGTGTTAGTGTTGAAAAACCACTTTTCGCACTTGTGTTGGTGTAGGAAACCACTTTTTGCACTTGTGTTAGTGTTGAAAAACCACTTTTCGCACTTGTGTTGGTGTAGGAAACCACTTTTCGCACTTGTGTTGGTGTAGGAAACCACTTTTCGCACTTGTGTTAGTGTTGAAAAACCACTTTTCGCACTTGTGTTGGCGTAGGAAACCACTTTTCGCACTTGTGTTAGTGTTGAAAAAACACTTTTCGCACTTGTGTAGGTGTAGGAAACCACTTTTCACACTTGTGTTAGTGTTGAAAACCCACTTTTCGCACTTGTGTTGGTGATGGAAACCACTTTTCGCACTTGTGTTAGTGTTGAAAATCCATTCTTCGCACTGGTGTTGGTGCAGGAAACCACTTTTGCACTTGTATTAGTGTGGAAAAAACACTTTTTGCACTTGTGATAGTGTTGAAAAACCACTTTTCGCACATGTGTTGGTGCAGGAAACCACTTTTGCACTTGTATTAGTGTGGAAAAACCACTTTTCGCACTTGTGTTAGTGTTGAAAAACCACTTTTCGCACTTGTGTTAGTGTTGAAAAACCACATTTCGCACTTGTGTTGGTGCAGGAAACCACTTTTGCACTTGTATTAGTGTGGAAAAAACTCTTTTTGCACTTGTGATAGTGTTGAAAAACCACTTGCACTTGTGTTAGTGTTGAAAAACCACCTTTCGCACTTGTGTTGGTGCAGGAAACCACTTTTGCACTTGTATTAGTGTGGCAAAACCACTTTTCGCACTTGTGTTCGTGTTGAAAAACCACTTTTCGCACTTGTGTTAGTGTTGAAAAACCACTTTTTGCACTTGTGTTGGTGCAGGAAACCACTTTTGCACTTGTATTAGTGTGGAAAAAACTCTTTTTGCACTTGTGATAGTGTTGAAAAACCACTTTTCGCACTTGTGTTAGTGTTGAAAAACCACTTTTCGCACTTGTGTTGGTGCAGGAAACCACTTTTGCACTTGTATTAGTGTGGATAAACCACTTTTCGCACTTGTGTTAGTGTTGAAAAACCACTTTTGCACTTGTATTAGTGTGGCAAAACCACTTTTCGCACTTGTGTTCGTGTTGAAAAACCACTTTTCGCACTTGTGTTAGTGTTGAAAAACCACTTTTCGCACTTGTGTTAGTGTTGAAAAACCACTTTCCGCACTTGTGTTAGTGTTGAAAAACCACTTTTCGCACTTGTGTTGGTGTAGGAAACCACTTTTCGCACTTGTGTTAGTGTTGAAAAACCACTTTTCGCACTTGTGTTGGTGCAGGAAAACCACTTTTGCTCTTGTATTAGTGTTGAAAAACCACTTTTCGCACTTGTGTTAGTGTTGAAAAACCACTTTTCGCACTTGTGTTGGTGCAGGAAACCACTTTTGCACTTGTATTAGTGTGGATAAACCACTTTTCGCACTTGTGTTAGTGTTGAAAAACCACTTTTGCACTTGTATTAGTGTGGCAAAACCACTTTTCGCACTTGTGTTCGTGTTGAAAAACCACTTTTCGCACTTGTGTTAGTGTTGAAAAACCACTTTTCGCACTTGTGTTAGTGTTGAAAAACCACTTTCCGCACTTGTGTTAGTGTTGAAAAACCACTTTTCGCACTTGTGTTGGTGTAGGAAACCACTTTTCGCACTTGTGTTAGTGTTGAAAAACCACTTTTCGCACTTGTGTTGGTGCAGGAAACCACTTTTGCACTTGTATTAGTGTGGAAAAACCACTTTTCGCACTTGTGTTAGTGTTGAAAAACCACTTTTCGCACTTGTGTTGGTGTAGGAAACCACTTTTCGCACTTGTGTTAGTGTTGAAAAACCACTTTTCGCACTTGTGTTGGTGTAGGAAACCACTTTTCGCACTTGTGTTGGTGTAGGAAACCACTTTTCGCACTTGTGTTAGTGTTGAAAAACCACTTTTCGCACTTGTGTTGGCGTAGGAAACCACTTTTCGCAGTTGTGTTAGTGTTGAAAATACACTTTTCGCACTTGTGTTGGTGAAGGAAACCACTTTTCGCACTTGAGTTGGTGTTGAAAAAACACTTTTCGCACTTGTGTAGGTGTAGGAAACCACTTTTCACACTTGTGTTAGTGTTGAAAACCCACTTTTCGCACTTGTGTTGGTGATGGAAACCACTTTTCGCACTTGTGTTAGTGTTGAAAATCCATTCTTCGCACTTGTGTTGGTGGAGAAAACCACTTTTCGCACTTGTGTTAGTGTTGAAAACCCACTTTTCGCACTGGTGTTGGTGCAGGAAACCACTTTTGCACTTGTATTAGTGTGGAAAAAACACTTTTTGCACTTGTGATAGTGTTGAAAAACCACTTTTCGCACTTGTGTTAGTGTTGAAAAACCACTTTTCGCACATGTGTTGGTGCAGGAAACCACTTTTGCACTTGTATTAGTGTGGAAAAACCACTTTTCGCACTTGTGTTAGTGTTGAAAAACCACTTTTCGCACTTGTGTTAGTGTTGAAAAACCACATTTCGCACTTGTGTTGGTGCAGGAAACCACTTTTGCACTTGTATTAGTGTGGAAAAAACTCTTTTTGCACTTGTGATAGTGTTGAAAAACCACTTTTCGCACTTGTGTTAGTGTTGAAAAACCACCTTTCGCACTTGTGTTGGTGCAGGAAACCACTTTTCGCACTTGTGTTAGTGTTGAATAAAAACTTTTCGCACTTGTGTTGTTGAAGAAAACCACTTTTCCCACTTATGTTAGTGTTGAAAACCCACTTTTCGCACTTGTGTTAGTGTAGGAAACCACTTTTCGCACTTGTGTTTGTGTTGAAACCCCAGTTTTCGCACTTGTGTTGGTGTCGCAAACCACTTCTCGCACTTGTATTAGTGTGGCAAAACCACTTTTCACACTGGTGTTGGTGTAGGAAACCACTTTTAGCACTTGTGTTAGTGTGGAAAAACCACTTTTCGCACTTGTGTTTGTGTTGAAAAACCACTTTTCGCACTTGTGTTGGTGTAGGAAACCACTTTTCGCACTTGTGTTAGTGTTGAAAAACCAATTTTTGCACTTGTGTTGGTGTAGGAAACCACTTTTCACACTTGTGTTGGTGTAGGAAACCACTTTTCGCACATGTGTTAGTGTTGAAAAACCACTTTTTGCACTTGTGTTTGTGAAGGAAACCACTTTTCGCACTTGTGTTAGTGTTGAAAAGACACTTTTCGCACTTGTGTAGGTGTAGGAAACCACTTTTCGCACTTGTGTTAGTGTTGAAAACCCACTTTTCGCACTTGTGTTGGTGATGGAAACCACTTTTTGCACTTGTATTAGTGTGGGGAAAAACCACTTTTCGCACTTGTGTTAGTGTTAAAAATCCACTCTTCGCACTTGTGTTGGTGGAGAAAACCACTTTTCGCACTTGTGTTAATGTTGAAAACCCACTTTTTGCACTTGTGTTGGTGTAGGAAACCACTTTTCGCACTTGTGTTTGTGTTGAAAACCCACTTTTCGCACTTGTGTTGGTGTAGCAAACCACTTCTCGCACTTGTATGAGTGTGGCAAAACGACTTTTCGCACTTGTGTTGGTGTAGGAAACCACTTTTCGCACTTGTATTAGTGTGGAAAAACCACTTTTCGCACTTGTGTTAGTGTTGTAAAACCACTTTTCGCACTTGTATTAGTGTGGAAAAAACCACGTTTTACACTTGTGTTGGGGTTGAAAAATCACTTTTCGCACTTGTGTTGGTGTAGGAAACCACTTTTCGCACTTGTGTTAGTTTTGAAAACCCACTTTTCGCACTTGTGTAGGTGAAGGAAACTACTTTTCGCACTTGTATTAGTGTGGAAAAAACACTTTTCGCACTTGTGTTAGTGTTGAAAATCCACTTTTCGCACTCGTGTTGGTGGAGAAAACCACTTTTCGCACTTGTATTAGTGTGGAAAAACCACTTTTCGCACTTGTGTTGGTGTAGGAAACCACATTTCGCTCTTGTGTTAGTGTTGAAAACCCACTTTTCGCACTTGTGTTTGTGTAGGAAACCACTTTTCGCACTTGTGTTAGTGTTGAAAACCCACTTTTCGCACTTGCGTTGGTGTAGCAAACCACTTCTCACACTTGTATTTGTGTGGCAAAACCACTTTTCGCACTTGTGTTGGTGTAGGAAACCACTTTTCGCAATTGTATTAGTGTGGAAAAATACTTTTCGAACTTGTGTTGGTGTAGGAAACCACTTTTCGCACTTGTGTTTGTGTTGAAAAACCACTTTTCGCACTTGTGTTGGTGTAGGAAACCACTTTTCGCACTTGTGTTAGTGTTGAATAAACACTTTTCGCACTTGTGTTGTTGAAGGAAACCACTTTTCGCACTTGTGTTAGTGTTGAAAACCCACTTTTCGCACTTGTGTTGGTGTCGGAAACCACTTCGCACTTGTGTTTGTGTTGAAACCCCACTTTTCGCACTTGTGTTGGTGTAGCAAACGACTTCTCGCACTTGTATTATGTGGCAAAACCACCTTTCGCACTGGTGTTGGTGTAGGAAACCACTTTTCACACTTGTGTTGGTGTAGGAAACCACTTTTCGCACTTGTGTTAGTGTTGAAAAACCACTTTTCGCACTTGTGTTGGTGCAGGAAACCACTTTTGCACTTGTATTAGTGTGGAAAAACCACTTTTCGCACTTGTGTTAGTGTTGAAAAACCACTTTTCGCACTTGTGTTGGTGTAGGAAACCACTTTTTGCACTTGTGTTAGTGTTGAAAAACCACTTTTCGCACTTGTGTTGGTGTAGGAAACCACTTTTCGCACTTGTGTTGGTGTAGGAAACCACTTTTCGCACTTGTGTTAGTGTTGAAAAACCACTTTTCGCACTTGTGTTGGCGTAGGAAACCACTTTTCGCACTTGTGTTAGTGTTGAAAAAACACTTTTCGCACTTGTGTAGGTGTAGGAAACCACTTTTCACACTTGTGTTAGTGTTGAAAACCCACTTTTCGCACTTGTGTTGGTGATGGAAACCACTTTTCGCACTTGTGTTAGTGTTGAAAATCCATTCTTCGCACTGGTGTTGGTGCAGGAAACCACTTTTGCACTTGTATTAGTGTGGAAAAAACACTTTTTGCACTTGTGATAGTGTTGAAAAACCACTTTTCGCACATGTGTTGGTGCATGAAACCACTTTTGCACTTGTATTAGTGTGGAAAAACCACTTTTCGCACTTGTGTTAGTGTTGAAAAACCACTTTTCGCACTTGTGTTAGTGTTGAAAAACCACATTTCGCACTTGTGTTGGTGCAGGAAACCACTTTTGCACTTGTATTAGTGTGGAAAAAACTCTTTTTGCACTTGTGATAGTGTTGAAAAACCACTTGCACTTGTGTTAGTGTTGAAAAACCACCTTTCGCACTTGTGTTGGTGCAGGAAACCACTTTTGCACTTGTATTAGTGTGGCAAAACCACTTTTCGCACTTGTGTTCGTGTTGAAAAACCACTTTTCGCACTTGTGTTAGTGTTGAAAAACCACTTTTTGCACTTGTGTTGGTGCAGGAAACCACTTTTGCACTTGTATTAGTGTGGAAAAAACTCTTTTTGCACTTGTGATAGTGTTGAAAAACCACTTTTCGCACTTGTGTTAGTGTTGAAAAACCACTTTTCGCACTTGTGTTGGTGCAGGAAACCACTTTTGCACTTGTATTAGTGTGGATAAACCACTTTTCGCACTTGTGTTAGTGTTGAAAAACCACTTTTGCACTTGTATTAGTGTGGCAAAACCACTTTTCGCACTTGTGTTCGTGTTGAAAAACCACTTTTCGCACTTGTGTTAGTGTTGAAAAACCACTTTTCGCACTTGTGTTAGTGTTGAAAAACCACTTTCCGCACTTGTGTTAGTGTTGAAAAACCACTTTTCGCACTTGTGTTGGTGTAGGAAACCACTTTTCGCACTTGTGTTAGTGTTGAAAAACCACTTTTCGCACTTGTGTTGGTGCAGGAAAACCACTTTTGCTCTTGTATTAGTGTTGAAAAACCACTTTTCGCACTTGTGTTAGTGTTGAAAAACCACTTTTCGCACTTGTGTTGGTGCAGGAAACCACTTTTGCACTTGTATTAGTGTGGATAAACCACTTTTCGCACTTGTGTTAGTGTTGAAAAACCACTTTTGCACTTGTATTAGTGTGGCAAAACCACTTTTCGCACTTGTGTTCGTGTTGAAAAACCACTTTTCGCACTTGTGTTAGTGTTGAAAAACCACTTTTCCCACTTATGTTAGTGTTGAAAACCCACTTTTCGCACTTGTGTTAGTGTAGGAAACCACTTTTCGCACTTGTGTTTGTGTTGAAACCCCAGTTTTCGCACTTGTGTTGGTGTCGCAAACCACTTCTCGCACTTGTATTAGTGTGGCAAAACCACTTTTCACACTGGTGTTGGTGTAGGAAACCACTTTTAGCACTTGTGTTAGTGTGGAAAAACCACTTTTCGCACTTGTGTTTGTGTTGAAAAACCACTTTTCGCACTTGTGTTGGTGTAGGAAACCACTTTTCGCACTTGTGTTAGTGTTGAAAAACCAATTTTTGCACTTGTGTTGGTGTAGGAAACCACTTTTCACACTTGTGTTGGTGTAGGAAACCACTTTTCGCACATGTGTTAGTGTTGAAAAACCACTTTTTGCACTTGTGTTTGTGAAGGAAACCACTTTTCGCACTTGTGTTAGTGTTGAAAAGACACTTTTCGCACTTGTGTAGGTGTAGGAAACCACTTTTCGCACTTGTGTTAGTGTTGAAAACCCACTTTTCGCACTTGTGTTGGTGATGGAAACCACTTTTTGCACTTGTATTAGTGTGGGGAAAAACCACTTTTCGCACTTGTGTTAGTGTTAAAAATCCACTCTTCGCACTTGTGTTGGTGGAGAAAACCACTTTTCGCACTTGTGTTAATGTTGAAAACCCACTTTTTGCACTTGTGTTGGTGTAGGAAACCACTTTTCGCACTTGTGTTTGTGTTGAAAACCCACTTTTCGCACTTGTGTTGGTGTAGCAAACCACTTCTCGCACTTGTATGAGTGTGGCAAAACGACTTTTCGCACTTGTGTTGGTGTAGGAAACCACTTTTCGCACTTGTATTAGTGTGGAAAAACCACTTTTCGCACTTGTGTTAGTGTTGTAAAACCACTTTTCGCACTTGTATTAGTGTGGAAAAAACCACGTTTTACACTTGTGTTGGGGTTGAAAAATCACTTTTCGCACTTGTGTTGGTGTAGGAAACCACTTTTCGCACTTGTGTTAGTTTTGAAAACCCACTTTTCGCACTTGTGTAGGTGAAGGAAACTACTTTTCGCACTTGTATTAGTGTGGAAAAAACACTTTTCGCACTTGTGTTAGTGTTGAAAATCCACTTTTCGCACTCGTGTTGGTGGAGAAAACCACTTTTCGCACTTGTATTAGTGTGGAAAAACCACTTTTCGCACTTGTGTTGGTGTAGGAAACCACATTTCGCTCTTGTGTTAGTGTTGAAAACCCACTTTTCGCACTTGTGTTTGTGTAGGAAACCACTTTTCGCACTTGTGTTAGTGTTGAAAACCCACTTTTCGCACTTGCGTTGGTGTAGCAAACCACTTCTCACACTTGTATTTGTGTGGCAAAACCACTTTTCGCACTTGTGTTGGTGTAGGAAACCACTTTTCGCAATTGTATTAGTGTGGAAAAATACTTTTCGAACTTGTGTTGGTGTAGGAAACCACTTTTCGCACTTGTGTTTGTGTTGAAAAACCACTTTTCGCACTTGTGTTGGTGTAGGAAACCACTTTTCGCACTTGTGTTAGTGTTGAATAAACACTTTTCGCACTTGTGTTGTTGAAGGAAACCACTTTTCGCACTTGTGTTAGTGTTGAAAACCCACTTTTCGCACTTGTGTTGGTGTCGGAAACCACTTCGCACTTGTGTTTGTGTTGAAACCCCACTTTTCGCACTTGTGTTGGTGTAGCAAACGACTTCTCGCACTTGTATTATGTGGCAAAACCACCTTTTGCACTGGTGTTGGTGTAGGAAACCACTTTTCGCACTTGTGTTGGTGTAGGAAACCACTTTTCGCACTTGTGTTAGTGTTGAAAAACCACTTTTCGCACTTGTGTTGGTGCAGGAAACCACTTTTGCACTTGTATTAGTGTGGAAAAACCACTTTTCGCACTTGTGTTAGTGTTGAAAAACCACTTTTCGCACTTGTGTTGGTGTAGGAAACCACTTTTTGCACTTGTGTTAGTGTTGAAAAACCACTTTTCGCACTTGTGTTGGTGTAGGAAACCACTTTTCGCACTTGTGTTGGTGTAGGAAACCACTTTTCGCACTTGTGTTAGTGTTGAAAAACCACTTTTCGCACTTGTGTTGGCGTAGGAAACCACTTTTCGCACTTGTGTTAGTGTTGAAAAAACACTTTTCGCACTTGTGTAGGTGTAGGAAACCACTTTTCACACTTGTGTTAGTGTTGAAAACCCACTTTTCGCACTTGTGTTGGTGATGGAAACCACTTTTCGCACTTGTGTTAGTGTTGAAAATCCATTCTTCGCACTGGTGTTGGTGCAGGAAACCACTTTTGCACTTGTATTAGTGTGGAAAAAACACTTTTTGCACTTGTGATAGTGTTGAAAAACCACTTTTCGCACATGTGTTGGTGCATGAAACCACTTTTGCACTTGTATTAGTGTGGAAAACCACTTTTCGCACTTGTGTTAGTGTTGAAAAACCACTTTTCGCACTTGTGTTAGTGTTGAAAAACCACATTTCGCACTTGTGTTGGTGCAGGAAACCACTTTTGCACTTGTATTAGTGTGGAAAAAACTCTTTTTGCACTTGTGATAGTGTTGAAAAACCACTTGCACTTGTGTTAGTGTTGAAAAACCACCTTTCGCACTTGTGTTGGTGCAGGAAACCACTTTTGCACTTGTATTAGTGTGGCAAAACCACTTTTCGCACTTGTGTTCGTGTTGAAAAACCACTTTTCGCACTTGTGTTAGTGTTGAAAAACCACTTTTTGCACTTGTGTTGGTGCAGGAAACCACTTTTGCACTTGTATTAGTGTGGAAAAAACTATTTTTGCACTTGTGATAGTGTTGAAAAACCACTTTTCGCACTTGTGTTAGTGTTGAAAAACCACTTTTCGCACTTGTGTTGGTGCAGGAAACCACTTTTGCACTTGTATTAGTGTGGATAAACCACTTTTCGCACTTGTGTTAGTGTTGAAAAACCACTTTTGCACTTGTATTAGTGTGGCAAAACCACTTTTCGCACTTGTGTTCGTGTTGAAAAACCACTTTTCGCACTTGTGTTAGTGTTGAAAAACCACTTTTCGCACTTGTGTTAGTGTTGAAAAACCACTTTCCGCACTTGTGTTAGTGTTGAAAAACCACTTTTCGCACTTGTGTTGGTGTAGGAAACCACTTTTCGCACTTGTGTTAGTGTTGAAAAACCACTTTTCGCACTTGTGTTGGTGCAGGAAAACCACTTTTGCTCTTGTATTAGTGTTGAAAAACCACTTTTCGCACTTGTGTTAGTGTTGAAAAACCACTTTTCGCACTTGTGTTGGTGCAGGAAACCACTTTTGCACTTGTATTAGTGTGGATAAACCACTTTTCGCACTTGTGTTAGTGTTGAAAAACCACTTTTGCACTTGTATTAGTGTGGCAAAACCACTTTTCGCACTTGTGTTCGTGTTGAAAAACCACTTTTCGCACTTGTGTTAGTGTTGAAAAACCACTTTTCGCACTTGTGTTAGTGTTGAAAAACCACTTTCCGCACTTGTGTTAGTGTTGAAAAACCACTTTTCGCACTTGTGTTGGTGTAGGAAACCACTTTTCGCACTTGTGTTAGTGTTGAAAAACCACTTTTCGCACTTGTGTTGGTGCAGGAAAACCACTTTTGCTCTTGTATTAGTGTGGAAAAACCACTTTTCGCACTTGTGTTAGTGTTGAAAAACCACTTTTCGCACTTGTGTTGGTGTAGGAAACCACTTTTCGCACTTGTGTTAGTGTTGAAAAACCACTTTTCGCACTTGTGTTGGTGTAGGAAACCACCTTTCGCACTTGTGTTGGTGAAGGAAACCACTTTTCGCACTTGTGTTAGTGTTGAAAAACCACTTTTCGCACTTGTGTTGGCGTAGGAAACCACTTTTTGCACTTGTGTTAGTGTTGAAAATACACTTTTCGCACTTGTGTTGGTGAAGGAAACCACTTTTCGCACTTGTGTTGGCGTAGGAAACCACTTTTTGCACTTGTGTTAGTGTTGAAAATACACTTTTCGCACTTGTGTTGGCGTAGGAAACCACTTTTCGCACTTGTGTTAGTGTTGAAAACCCACCTTTCGCACTTGTGTTGGTGATGGAAACCACTTTTCGCACTTGTGTTAGTGTTGAAAATCCATTCTTCGCACTTGTGTAGGTGGAGAAAACCACTTTTCGCACTTGTGTTGGCGTAGGAAACCACTTTTTGCACTTGTGTTAGTGTTGAAAATACACTTTTCGCACTTGTGTTGGCGTAGGAAACCACTTTTCGCACTTGTGTTAGTGTTGAAAACCCACCTTTCGCACTTGTGTTGGTGATGGAAACCACTTTTCGCATTTGTGTTAGTGGTGAAAATCCATTCTTCGCACTTGTGTAGGTGGAGAAAACCACTTTTCGCACTTGTGTTGGCGTAGGAAACCACTTTTCGCACTTGTGTTAGTGTTGAAAACCCACCTTTCGCACTTGTGTTGGTGTAGGAAACCACTTTTCGCACTTGTGTTAGTGTTGAAAAACCATTTTTCGCACTTGTGTTGGTGATGGAAACCACTTTTCGCACTTGTGTTAGTGTTGAAAATCCATTCTTCGCACTTGTGTTGGTGGAGAAAACCACTTTTCGCACTTGTGTTAGTGTTGAAAACCCACTTTTCGCACTGGTGTTGGTGCAGGAAACCACTTTTGCACTTGTATTAGTGTGGAAAAAACACTTTTTGCACTTGTGATAGTGTTGAAAAACCACTTTTCGCACTTGTGTTAGTGTTGAAAAACCACTTTTCGCACATGTGTTGGTGCAGGAAACCACTTTTGCACTTGTATTAGTGTGGAAAAACCACTTTTCGCACTTGTGTTAGTGTTGAAAAACCACTTTTCGCACTTGTGTTAGTGTTGAAAAACCACATTTCGCACTTGTGTTGGTGCAGGAAACCACTTTTGCACTTGTATTAGTGTGGAAAAAACTCTTTTTGCACTTGTGATAGTGTTGAAAAACCACTTTTCGCACTTGTGTTAGTGTTGAAAAACCACCTTTCGCACTTGTGTTGGTGCAGGAAACCACTTTTCGCACTTGTGTTAGTGTTGAATAAAAACTTTTCGCACTTGTGTTGTTGAAGAAAACCACTTTTCCCACTTATGTTAGTGTTGAAAACCCACTTTTCGCACTTGTGTTAGTGTAGGAAACCACTTTTCGCACTTGTGTTTGTGTTGAAACCCCAGTTTTCGCACTTGTGTTGGTGTCGCAAACCACTTCTCGCACTTGTATTAGTGTGGCAAAACCACTTTTCACACTGGTGTTGGTGTAGGAAACCACTTTTAGCACTTGTGTTAGTGTGGAAAAACCACTTTTCGCACTTGTGTTTGTGTTGAAAAACCACTTTTCGCACTTGTGTTGGTGTAGGAAACCACTTTTCGCACTTGTGTTAGTGTTGAAAAACCAATTTTTGCACTTGTGTTGGTGTAGGAAACCACTTTTCACACTTGTGTTGGTGTAGGAAACCACTTTTCGCACATGTGTTAGTGTTGAAAAACCACTTTTTGCACTTGTGTTTGTGAAGGAAACCACTTTTCGCACTTGTGTTAGTGTTGAAAAGACACTTTTCGCACTTGTGTAGGTGTAGGAAACCACTTTTCGCACTTGTGTTAGTGTTGAAAACCCACTTTTCGCACTTGTGTTGGTGATGGAAACCACTTTTTGCACTTGTATTAGTGTGGGGAAAAACCACTTTTCGCACTTGTGTTAGTGTTAAAAATCCACTCTTCGCACTTGTGTTGGTGGAGAAAACCACTTTTCGCACTTGTGTTAATGTTGAAAACCCACTTTTTGCACTTGTGTTGGTGTAGGAAACCACTTTTCGCACTTGTGTTTGTGTTGAAAACCCACTTTTCGCACTTGTGTTGGTGTAGCAAACCACTTCTCGCACTTGTATGAGTGTGGCAAAACGACTTTTCGCACTTGTGTTGGTGTAGGAAACCACTTTTCGCACTTGTATTAGTGTGGAAAAACCACTTTTCGCACTTGTGTTAGTGTTGTAAAACCACTTTTCGCACTTGTATTAGTGTGGAAAAAACCACGTTTTACACTTGTGTTGGGGTTGAAAAATCACTTTTCGCACTTGTGTTGGTGTAGGAAACCACTTTTCGCACTTGTGTTAGTTTTGAAAACCCACTTTTCGCACTTGTGTAGGTGAAGGAAACTACTTTTCGCACTTGTATTAGTGTGGAAAAAACACTTTTCGCACTTGTGTTAGTGTTGAAAATCCACTTTTCGCACTCGTGTTGGTGGAGAAAACCACTTTTCGCACTTGTATTAGTGTGGAAAAACCACTTTTCGCACTTGTGTTGGTGTAGGAAACCACATTTCGCTCTTGTGTTAGTGTTGAAAACCCACTTTTCGCACTTGTGTTTGTGTAGGAAACCACTTTTCGCACTTGTGTTAGTGTTGAAAACCCACTTTTCGCACTTGCGTTGGTGTAGCAAACCACTTCTCACACTTGTATTTGTGTGGCAAAACCACTTTTCGCACTTGTGTTGGTGTAGGAAACCACTTTTCGCAATTGTATTAGTGTGGAAAAATACTTTTCGAACTTGTGTTGGTGTAGGAAACCACTTTTCGCACTTGTGTTTGTGTTGAAAAACCACTTTTCGCACTTGTGTTGGTGTAGGAAACCACTTTTCGCACTTGTGTTAGTGTTGAATAAACACTTTTCGCACTTGTGTTGTTGAAGGAAACCACTTTTCGCACTTGTGTTAGTGTTGAAAACCCACTTTTCGCACTTGTGTTGGTGTCGGAAACCACTTCGCACTTGTGTTTGTGTTGAAACCCCACTTTTCGCACTTGTGTTGGTGTAGCAAACGACTTCTCGCACTTGTATTATGTGGCAAAACCACCTTTCGCACTGGTGTTGGTGTAGGAAACCACTTTTCACACTTGTGTTGGTGTAGGAAACCACTTTTCGCACTTGTGTTAGTGTTGAAAAACCACTTTTCGCACTTGTGTTGGTGCAGGAAACCACTTTTGCACTTGTATTAGTGTGGAAAAACCACTTTTCGCACTTGTGTTAGTGTTGAAAAACCACTTTTCGCACTTGTGTTGGTGTAGGAAACCACTTTTTGCACTTGTGTTAGTGTTGAAAAACCACTTTTCGCACTTGTGTTGGTGTAGGAAACCACTTTTCGCACTTGTGTTGGTGTAGGAAACCACTTTTCGCACTTGTGTTAGTGTTGAAAAACCACTTTTCGCACTTGTGTTGGCGTAGGAAACCACTTTTCGCACTTGTGTTAGTGTTGAAAAAACACTTTTCGCACTTGTGTAGGTGTAGGAAACCACTTTTCACACTTGTGTTAGTGTTGAAAACCCACTTTTCGCACTTGTGTTGGTGATGGAAACCACTTTTCGCACTTGTGTTAGTGTTGAAAATCCATTCTTCGCACTGGTGTTGGTGCAGGAAACCACTTTTGCACTTGTATTAGTGTGGAAAAAACACTTTTTGCACTTGTGATAGTGTTGAAAAACCACTTTTCGCACATGTGTTGGTGCATGAAACCACTTTTGCACTTGTATTAGTGTGGAAAAACCACTTTTCGCACTTGTGTTAGTGTTGAAAAACCACTTTTCGCACTTGTGTTAGTGTTGAAAAACCACATTTCGCACTTGTGTTGGTGCAGGAAACCACTTTTGCACTTGTATTAGTGTGGAAAAAACTCTTTTTGCACTTGTGATAGTGTTGAAAAACCACTTGCACTTGTGTTAGTGTTGAAAAACCACCTTTCGCACTTGTGTTGGTGCAGGAAACCACTTTTGCACTTGTATTAGTGTGGCAAAACCACTTTTCGCACTTGTGTTCGTGTTGAAAAACCACTTTTCGCACTTGTGTTAGTGTTGAAAAACCACTTTTTGCACTTGTGTTGGTGCAGGAAACCACTTTTGCACTTGTATTAGTGTGGAAAAAACTCTTTTTGCACTTGTGATAGTGTTGAAAAACCACTTTTCGCACTTGTGTTAGTGTTGAAAAACCACTTTTCGCACTTGTGTTGGTGCAGGAAACCACTTTTGCACTTGTATTAGTGTGGATAAACCACTTTTCGCACTTGTGTTAGTGTTGAAAAACCACTTTTGCACTTGTATTAGTGTGGCAAAACCACTTTTCGCACTTGTGTTCGTGTTGAAAAACCACTTTTCGCACTTGTGTTAGTGTTGAAAAACCACTTTTCGCACTTGTGTTAGTGTTGAAAAACCACTTTCCGCACTTGTGTTAGTGTTGAAAAACCACTTTTCGCACTTGTGTTGGTGTAGGAAACCACTTTTCGCACTTGTGTTAGTGTTGAAAAACCACTTTTCGCACTTGTGTTGGTGCAGGAAAACCACTTTTGCTCTTGTATTAGTGTTGAAAAACCACTTTTCGCACTTGTGTTAGTGTTGAAAAACCACTTTTCGCACTTGTGTTGGTGCAGGAAACCACTTTTGCACTTGTATTAGTGTGGATAAACCACTTTTCGCACTTGTGTTAGTGTTGAAAAACCACTTTTGCACTTGTATTAGTGTGGCAAAACCACTTTTCGCACTTGTGTTCGTGTTGAAAAACCACTTTTCGCACTTGTGTTAGTGTTGAAAAACCACTTTTCCCACTTATGTTAGTGTTGAAAACCCACTTTTCGCACTTGTGTTAGTGTAGGAAACCACTTTTCGCACTTGTGTTTGTGTTGAAACCCCAGTTTTCGCACTTGTGTTGGTGTCGCAAACCACTTCTCGCACTTGTATTAGTGTGGCAAAACCACTTTTCACACTGGTGTTGGTGTAGGAAACCACTTTTAGCACTTGTGTTAGTGTGGAAAAACCACTTTTCGCACTTGTGTTTGTGTTGAAAAACCACTTTTCGCACTTGTGTTGGTGTAGGAAACCACTTTTCGCACTTGTGTTAGTGTTGAAAAACCAATTTTTGCACTTGTGTTGGTGTAGGAAACCACTTTTCACACTTGTGTTGGTGTAGGAAACCACTTTTCGCACATGTGTTAGTGTTGAAAAACCACTTTTTGCACTTGTGTTTGTGAAGGAAACCACTTTTCGCACTTGTGTTAGTGTTGAAAAGACACTTTTCGCACTTGTGTAGGTGTAGGAAACCACTTTTCGCACTTGTGTTAGTGTTGAAAACCCACTTTTCGCACTTGTGTTGGTGATGGAAACCACTTTTTGCACTTGTATTAGTGTGGGGAAAAACCACTTTTCGCACTTGTGTTCGTGTTAAAAATCCACTCTTCGCACTTGTGTTGGTGGAGAAAACCACTTTTCGCACTTGTGTTAATGTTGAAAACCCACTTTTTGCACTTGTGTTGGTGTAGGAAACCACTTTTCGCACTTGTGTTTGTGTTGAAAACCCACTTTTCGCACTTGTGTTGGTGTAGCAAACCACTTCTCGCACTTGTATGAGTGTGGCAAAACGACTTTTCGCACTTGTGTTGGTGTAGGAAACCACTTTTCGCACTTGTATTAGTGTGGAAAAACCACTTTTCGCACTTGTGTTAGTGTTGTAAAACCACTTTTCGCACTTGTATTAGTGTGGAAAAAACCACGTTTTACACTTGTGTTGGGGTTGAAAAATCACTTTTCGCACTTGTGTTGGTGTAGGAAACCACTTTTCGCACTTGTGTTAGTTTTGAAAACCCACTTTTCGCACTTGTGTAGGTGAAGGAAACTACTTTTCGCACTTGTATTAGTGTGGAAAAAACACTTTTCGCACTTGTGTTAGTGTTGAAAATCCACTTTTCGCACTCGTGTTGGTGGAGAAAACCACTTTTCGCACTTGTATTAGTGTGGAAAAACCACTTTTCGCACTTGTGTTGGTGTAGGAAACCACATTTCGCTCTTGTGTTAGTGTTGAAAACCCACTTTTCGCACTTGTGTTTGTGTAGGAAACCACTTTTCGCACTTGTGTTAGTGTTGAAAACCCACTTTTCGCACTTGCGTTGGTGTAGCAAACCACTTCTCACACTTGTATTTGTGTGGCAAAACCACTTTTCGCACTTGTGTTGGTGTAGGAAACCACTTTTCGCAATTGTATTAGTGTGGAAAAATACTTTTCGAACTTGTGTTGGTGTAGGAAACCACTTTTCGCACTTGTGTTTGTGTTGAAAAACCACTTTTCGCACTTGTGTTGGTGTAGGAAACCACTTTTCGCACTTGTGTTAGTGTTGAATAAACACTTTTCGCACTTGTGTTGTTGAAGGAAACCACTTTTCGCACTTGTGTTAGTGTTGAAAACCCACTTTTCGCACTTGTGTTGGTGTCGGAAACCACTTCGCACTTGTGTTTGTGTTGAAACCCCACTTTTCGCACTTGTGTTGGTGTAGCAAACGACTTCTCGCACTTGTATTATGTGGCAAAACCACCTTTTGCACTGGTGTTGGTGTAGGAAACCACTTTTCGCACTTGTGTTGGTGTAGGAAACCACTTTTCGCACTTGTGTTAGTGTTGAAAAACCACTTTTCGCACTTGTGTTGGTGCAGGAAACCACTTTTGCACTTGTATTAGTGTGGAAAAACCACTTTTCGCACTTGTGTTAGTGTTGAAAAACCACTTTTCGCACTTGTGTTGGTGTAGGAAACCACTTTTTGCACTTGTGTTAGTGTTGAAAAACCACTTTTCGCACTTGTGTTGGTGTAGGAAACCACTTTTCGCACTTGTGTTGGTGTAGGAAACCACTTTTCGCACTTGTGTTAGTGTTGAAAAACCACTTTTCGCACTTGTGTTGGCGTAGGAAACCACTTTTCGCACTTGTGTTAGTGTTGAAAAAACACTTTTCGCACTTGTGTAGGTGTAGGAAACCACTTTTCACACTTGTGTTAGTGTTGAAAACCCACTTTTCGCACTTGTGTTGGTGATGGAAACCACTTTTCGCACTTGTGTTAGTGTTGAAAATCCATTCTTCGCACTGGTGTTGGTGCAGGAAACCACTTTTGCACTTGTATTAGTGTGGAAAAAACACTTTTTGCACTTGTGATAGTGTTGAAAAACCACTTTTCGCACATGTGTTGGTGCATGAAACCACTTTTGCACTTGTATTAGTGTGGAAAACCACTTTTCGCACTTGTGTTAGTGTTGAAAAACCACTTTTCGCACTTGTGTTAGTGTTGAAAAACCACATTTCGCACTTGTGTTGGTGCAGGAAACCACTTTTGCACTTGTATTAGTGTGGAAAAAACTCTTTTTGCACTTGTGATAGTGTTGAAAAACCACTTGCACTTGTGTTAGTGTTGAAAAACCACCTTTCGCACTTGTGTTGGTGCAGGAAACCACTTTTGCACTTGTATTAGTGTGGCAAAACCACTTTTCGCACTTGTGTTCGTGTTGAAAAACCACTTTTCGCACTTGTGTTAGTGTTGAAAAACCACTTTTTGCACTTGTGTTGGTGCAGGAAACCACTTTTGCACTTGTATTAGTGTGGAAAAAACTATTTTTGCACTTGTGATAGTGTTGAAAAACCACTTTTCGCACTTGTGTTAGTGTTGAAAAACCACTTTTCGCACTTGTGTTGGTGCAGGAAACCACTTTTGCACTTGTATTAGTGTGGATAAACCACTTTTCGCACTTGTGTTAGTGTTGAAAAACCACTTTTGCACTTGTATTAGTGTGGCAAAACCACTTTTCGCACTTGTGTTCGTGTTGAAAAACCACTTTTCGCACTTGTGTTAGTGTTGAAAAACCACTTTTCGCACTTGTGTTAGTGTTGAAAAACCACTTTCCGCACTTGTGTTAGTGTTGAAAAACCACTTTTCGCACTTGTGTTGGTGTAGGAAACCACTTTTCGCACTTGTGTTAGTGTTGAAAAACCACTTTTCGCACTTGTGTTGGTGCAGGAAAACCACTTTTGCTCTTGTATTAGTGTTGAAAAACCACTTTTCGCACTTGTGTTAGTGTTGAAAAACCACTTTTCGCACTTGTGTTGGTGCAGGAAACCACTTTTGCACTTGTATTAGTGTGGATAAACCACTTTTCGCACTTGTGTTAGTGTTGAAAAACCACTTTTGCACTTGTATTAGTGTGGCAAAACCACTTTTCGCACTTGTGTTCGTGTTGAAAAACCACTTTTCGCACTTGTGTTAGTGTTGAAAAACCACTTTTCGCACTTGTGTTAGTGTTGAAAAACCACTTTCCGCACTTGTGTTAGTGTTGAAAAACCACTTTTCGCACTTGTGTTGGTGTAGGAAACCACTTTTCGCACTTGTGTTAGTGTTGAAAAACCACTTTTCGCACTTGTGTTGGTGCAGGAAAACCACTTTTGCTCTTGTATTAGTGTGGAAAAACCACTTTTCGCACTTGTGTTAGTGTTGAAAAACCACTTTTCGCACTTGTGTTGGTGTAGGAAACCACTTTTCGCACTTGTGTTAGTGTTGAAAAACCACTTTTCGCACTTGTGTTGGTGTAGGAAACCACCTTTCGCACTTGTGTTGGTGAAGGAAACCACTTTTCGCACTTGTGTTAGTGTTGAAAAACCACTTTTCGCACTTGTGTTGGCGTAGGAAACCACTTTTTGCACTTGTGTTAGTGTTGAAAATACACTTTTCGCACTTGTGTTGGTGAAGGAAACCACTTTTCGCACTTGTGTTGGCGTAGGAAACCACTTTTTGCACTTGTGTTAGTGTTGAAAATACACTTTTCGCACTTGTGTTGGCGTAGGAAACCACTTTTCGCACTTGTGTTAGTGTTGAAAACCCACCTTTCGCACTTGTGTTGGTGATGGAAACCACTTTTCGCACTTGTGTTAGTGTTGAAAATCCATTCTTCGCACTTGTGTAGGTGGAGAAAACCACTTTTCGCACTTGTGTTGGCGTAGGAAACCACTTTTTGCACTTGTGTTAGTGTTGAAAATACACTTTTCGCACTTGTGTTGGCGTAGGAAACCACTTTTCGCACTTGTGTTAGTGTTGAAAACCCACCTTTCGCACTTGTGTTGGTGATGGAAACCACTTTTCGCATTTGTGTTAGTGGTGAAAATCCATTCTTCGCACTTGTGTAGGTGGAGAAAACCACTTTTCGCACTTGTGTTGGCGTAGGAAACCACTTTTCGCACTTGTGTTAGTGTTGAAAACCCACCTTTCGCACTTGTGTTGGTGATGGAAACCACTTTTCGCACTTGTGTTAGTGTTGAAAATCCATTCTTCGCACTTGTGTTGGTGGAGAAAACCACTTTTCGCACTTGTGTTAGTGTTGAAAACCCACTTTTCGCACTGGTGTTGGTGCAGGAAACCACTTTTGCACTTGTATTAGTGTGGAAAAAACACTTTTTGCACTTGTGATAGTGTTGAAAAACCACTTTTCGCACTTGTGTTAGTGTTGAAAAACCACTTTTCGCACATGTGTTGGTGCAGGAAACCACTTTTGCACTTGTATTAGTGTGGAAAAACCACTTTTCGCACTTGTGTTCGTGTTGAAAAACCACTTTTCGCACTTGTGTTAGTGTTGAAAATCCACATTTCGCACTTGTGTTGGTGCAGGAAACCACTTTTGCACTTGTATTAGTGTGGAAAAAACTCTTTTTGCACTTGTGATAGTGTTGAAAAACCACTTTTCGCACTTGTGTTAGTGTTGAAAAACCACCTTTCGCACTTGTGTTGGTGCAGGAAACCACTTTTGCACTTGTATTAGTGTGGCAAAACCACTTTTCGCACTTGTGTTCGTGTTGAAAAACCACTTTTCGCACTTGTGTTAGTGTTGAAAAACCACTTTTTGCACTTGTGTTGGTGCAGGAAACCACTTTTGCACTTGTATTAGTGTGGAAAAAACTCTTTTTGCACTTGTGATAGTGTTGAAAAACCACTTTTCGCACTTGTGTTAGTGTTGAAAAACCACTTTTTGCACTTGTGTTGGTGCAGGAAACCACTTTTGCACTTGTATTAGTGTGGATAAACCACTTTTCGCACTTGTGTTAGTGTTGAAAAACCACTTTTGCACTTGTATTAGTGTGGCAAAACCACTTTTCGCACTTGTGTTCGTGTTGAAAAACCACTTTTCGCACTTGTGTTAGTGTTGAAAAACCACTTTTCGCACTTGTGTTAGTGTTGAAAAACCACTTTCCGCACTTGTGTTAGTGTTGAAAAACCACTTTTCGCACTTGTGTTGGTGTAGGAAACCACTTTTCGCACTTGTGTTAGTGTTGAAAAACCACTTTTCGCACTTGTGTTGGTGCAGGAAAACCACTTTTGCTCTTGTATTAGTGTTGAAAAACCACTTTTCGCACTTGTGTTAGTGTTGAAAAACCACTTTTCGCACTTGTGTTGGTGCAGGAAACCACTTTTGCACTTGTATTAGTGTGGATAAACCACTTTTCGCACTTGTGTTAGTGTTGAAAAACCACTTTTGCACTTGTATTAGTGTGGCAAAACCACTTTTCGCACTTGTGTTCGTGTTGAAAAACCACTTTTCGCACTTGTGTTAGTGTTGAAAAACCACTTTTGCACTTGTATTAGTGTGGCAAAACCACTTTTCGCACTTGTGTTAGTGTTGAAAACCCACTTTTCGCACTGGTGTTGGTGCAGGAAACCACTTTTGCACTTGTATTAGTGTGGAAAAAACACTTTTTGCACTTGTGATAGTGTTGAAAAACCACTTTTCGCACTTGTGTTAGTGTTGAAAAACCACTTTTCGCACATGTGTTGGTGCAGGAAACCACTTTTGCACTTGTATTAGTGTGGAAAAACCACTTTTCGCACTTGTGTTAGTGTTGAAAAACCACTTTTCGCACTTGTGTTAGTGTTGAAAAACCACATTTCGCACTTGTGTTGGTGCAGGAAACCACTTTTGCACTTGTATTAGTGTGGAAAAAACTCTTTTTGCACTTGTGATAGTGTTGAAAAACCACTTTTCGCACTTGTGTTAGTGTTGAAAAACCACCTTTCGCACTTGTGTTGGTGCAGGAAACCACTTTTCGCACTTGTGTTAGTGTTGAATAAAAACTTTTCGCACTTGTGTTGTTGAAGAAAACCACTTTTCCCACTTATGTTAGTGTTGAAAACCCACTTTTCGCACTTGTGTTAGTGTAGGAAACCACTTTTCGCACTTGTGTTTGTGTTGAAACCCCAGTTTTCGCACTTGTGTTGGTGTCGCAAACCACTTCTCGCACTTGTATTAGTGTGGCAAAACCACTTTTCACACTGGTGTTGGTGTAGGAAACCACTTTTAGCACTTGTGTTAGTGTGGAAAAACCACTTTTCGCACTTGTGTTTGTGTTGAAAAACCACTTTTCGCACTTGTGTTGGTGTAGGAAACCACTTTTCGCACTTGTGTTAGTGTTGAAAAACCAATTTTTGCACTTGTGTTGGTGTAGGAAACCACTTTTCACACTTGTGTTGGTGTAGGAAACCACTTTTCGCACATGTGTTAGTGTTGAAAAACCACTTTTTGCACTTGTGTTTGTGAAGGAAACCACTTTTCGCACTTGTTTTAGTGTTGAAAAGACACTTTTCGCACTTGTGTAGGTGTAGGAAACCACTTTTCGCACTTGTGTTAGTGTTGAAAACCCACTTTTCGCACTTGTGTTGGTGATGGAAACCACTTTTTGCACTTGTATTAGTGTGGGGAAAAACCACTTTTCGCACTTGTGTTAGTGTTAAAAATCCACTCTTCGCACTTGTGTTGGTGGAGAAAACCACTTTTCGCACTTGTGTTAATGTTGAAAACCCACTTTTTGCACTTGTGTTGGTGTAGGAAACCACTTTTCGCACTTGTGTTTGTGTTGAAAACCCACTTTTCGCACTTGTGTTGGTGTAGCAAACCACTTCTCGCACTTGTATGAGTGTGGCAAAACGACTTTTCGCACTTGTGTTGGTGTAGGAAACCACTTTTCGCACTTGTATTAGTGTGGAAAAACCACTTTTCGCACTTGTGTTAGTGTTGTAAAACCACTTTTCGCACTTGTATTAGTGTGGAAAAAACCACGTTTTACACTTGTGTTGGGGTTGAAAAATCACTTTTCGCACTTGTGTTGGTGTAGGAAACCACTTTTCGCACTTGTGTTAGTTTTGAAAACCCACTTTTCGCACTTGTGTAGGTGAAGGAAACTACTTTTCGCACTTGTATTAGTGTGGAAAAAACACTTTTCGCACTTGTGTTAGTGTTGAAAATCCACTTTTCGCACTCGTGTTGGTGGAGAAAACCACTTTTCGCACTTGTATTAGTGTGGAAAAACCACTTTTCGCACTTGTGTTGGTGTAGGAAACCACATTTCGCTCTTGTGTTAGTGTTGAAAACCCACTTTTCGCACTTGTGTTTGTGTAGGAAACCACTTTTCGCACTTGTGTTAGTGTTGAAAACCCACTTTTCGCACTTGCGTTGGTGTAGCAAACCACTTCTCACACTTGTATTTGTGTGGCAAAACCACTTTTCGCACTTGTGTTGGTGTAGGAAACCACTTTTCGCAATTGTATTAGTGTGGAAAAATACTTTTCGAACTTGTGTTGGTGTAGGAAACCACTTTTCGCACTTGTGTTTGTGTTGAAAAACCACTTTTCGCACTTGTGTTGGTGTAGGAAACCACTTTTCGCACTTGTGTTAGTGTTGAATAAACACTTTTCGCACTTGTGTTGTTGAAGGAAACCACTTTTCGCACTTGTGTTAGTGTTGAAAACCCACTTTTCGCACTTGTGTTGGTGTCGGAAACCACTTCGCACTTGTGTTTGTGTTGAAACCCCACTTTTCGCACTTGTGTTGGTGTAGCAAACGACTTCTCGCACTTGTATTATGTGGCAAAACCACCTTTCGCACTGGTGTTGGTGTAGGAAACCACTTTTCGCACTTGTGTTGGTGTAGGAAACCACTTTTCGCACTTGTGTTAGTGTTGAAAAACCACTTTTCGCACTTGTGTTGGTGCAGGAAACCACTTTTGCACTTGTATTAGTGTGGAAAAACCACTTTTCGCACTTGTGTTAGTGTTGAAAAACCACTTTTCGCACTTGTGTTGGTGTAGGAAACCACTTTTTGCACTTGTGTTAGTGTTGAAAAACCACTTTTCGCACTTGTGTTGGTGTAGGAAACCACTTTTCGCACTTGTGTTGGTGTAGGAAACCACTTTTCGCACTTGTGTTAGTGTTGAAAAACCACTTTTCGCACTTGTGTTGGCGTAGGAAACCACTTTTCGCACTTGTGTTAGTGTTGAAAAAACACTTTTCGCACTTGTGTAGGTGTAGGAAACCACTTTTCACACTTGTGTTAGTGTTGAAAACCCACTTTTCGCACTTGTGTTGGTGATGGAAACCACTTTTCGCACTTGTGTTAGTGTTGAAAATCCATTCTTCGCACTGGTGTTGGTGCAGGAAACCACTTTTGCACTTGTATTAGTGTGGAAAAAACACTTTTTGCACTTGTGATAGTGTTGAAAAACCACTTTTCGCACATGTGTTGGTGCAGGAAACCACTTTTGCACTTGTATTAGTGTGGAAAAACCACTTTTCGCACTTGTGTTAGTGTTGAAAAACCACTTTTCGCACTTGTGTCAGTGTTGAAAAACCACATTTCGCACTTGTGTTGGTGCAGGAAACCACTTTTGCACTTGTATTAGTGTGGAAAAAACTCTTTTTGCACTTGTGATAGTGTTGAAAAACCACTTGCACTTGTGTTAGTGTTGAAAAACCACCTTTCGCACTTGTGTTGGTGCAGGAAACCACTTTTGCACTTGTATTAGTGTGGCAAAACCACTTTTCGCACTTGTGTTCGTGTTGAAAAACCACTTTTCGCACTTGTGTTAGTGTTGAAAAACCACTTTTTGCACTTGTGTTGGTGCAGGAAACCACTTTTGCACTTGTATTAGTGTGGAAAAAACTCTTTTTGCACTTGTGATAGTGTTGAAAAACCACTTTTCGCACTTGTGTTAGTGTTGAAAAACCACTTTTCGCACTTGTGTTGGTGCAGGAAACCACTTTTGCACTTGTATTAGTGTGGATAAACCACTTTTCGCACTTGTGTTAGTGTTGAAAAACCACTTTTGCACTTGTATTAGTGTGGCAAAACCACTTTTCGCACTTGTGTTCGTGTTGAAAAACCACTTTTCGCACTTGTGTTAGTGTTGAAAAACCACTTTTCGCACTTGTGTTAGTGTTGAAAAACCACTTTCCGCACTTGTGTTAGTGTTGAAAAACCACTTTTCGCACTTGTGTTGGTGTAGGAAACCACTTTTCGCACTTGTGTTAGTGTTGAAAAACCACTTTTCGCACTTGTGTTGGTGCAGGAAAACCACTTTTGCTCTTGTATTAGTGTTGAAAAACCACTTTTCGCACTTGTGTTAGTGTTGAAAAACCACTTTTCGCACTTGTGTTGGTGCAGGAAACCACTTTTGCACTTGTATTAGTGTGGATAAACCACTTTTCGCACTTGTGTTAGTGTTGAAAAACCACTTTTGCACTTGTATTAGTGTGGCAAAACCACTTTTCGCACTTGTGTTCGTGTTGAAAAACCACTTTTCGCACTTGTGTTAGTGTTGAAAAACCACTTTTCGCACTTGTGTTAGTGTTGAAAAACCACTTTCCGCACTTGTGTTAGTGTTGAAAAACCACTTTTCGCACTTGTGTTGGTGTAGGAAACCACTTTTCGCACTTGTGTTAGTGTTGAAAAACCACTTTTCGCACTTGTGTTGGTGCAGGAAAACCACTTTTGCTCTTGTATTAGTGTGGAAAAACCACTTTTCGCACTTGTGTTAGTGTTGAAAAACCACTTTTCGCACTTGTGTTGGTGTAGGAAACCACTTTTCGCACTTGTGTTAGTGTTGAAAAACCACTTTTCGCACTTGTGTTGGTGTAGGAAACCACCTTTCGCACTTGTGTTGGTGAAGGAAACCACTTTTCGCACTTGTGTTAGTGTTGAAAAACCACTTTTCGCACTTGTGTTGGCGTAGGAAACCACTTTTTGCACTTGTGTTAGTGTTGAAAATACACTTTTCGCACTTGTGTTGGTGAAGGAAACCACTTTTCGCACTTGTGTTGGCGTAGGAAACCACTTTTTGCACTTGTGTTAGTGTTGAAAATACACTTTTCGCACTTGTGTTGGCGTAGGAAACCACTTTTCGCACTTGTGTTAGTGTTGAAAACCCACCTTTCGCACTTGTGTTGGTGATGGAAACCACTTTTCGCACTTGTGTTAGTGTTGAAAATCCATTCTTCGCACTTGTGTAGGTGGAGAAAACCACTTTTCGCACTTGTGTTGGCGTAGGAAACCACTTTTTGCACTTGTGTTAGTGTTGAAAATACACTTTTCGCACTTGTGTTGGCGTAGGAAACCACTTTTCGCACTTGTGTTAGTGTTGAAAACCCACCTTTCGCACTTGTGTTGGTGATGGAAACCACTTTTCGCATTTGTGTTAGTGGTGAAAATCCATTCTTCGCACTTGTGTAGGTGGAGAAAACCACTTTTCGCACTTGTGTTGGCGTAGGAAACCACTTTTCGCACTTGTGTTAGTGTTGAAAACCCACCTTTCGCACTTGTGTTGGTGATGGAAACCACTTTTCGCACTTGTGTTAGTGTTGAAAATCCATTCTTCGCACTTGTGTTGGTGGAGAAAACCACTTTTCGCACTTGTGTTAGTGTTGAAAACCCACTTTTCGCACTGGTGTTGGTGCAGGAAACCACTTTTGCACTTGTATTAGTGTGGAAAAAACACTTTTTGCACTTGTGATAGAGTTGAAAAACCACTTTTCGCACTTGTGTTAGTGTTGAAAAACCACTTTTCGCACATGTGTTGGTGCAGGAAACCACTTTTGCACTTGTATTAGTGTGGAAAAACCACTTTTCGCACTTGTGTTCGTGTTGAAAAACCACTTTTCGCACTTGTGTTAGTGTTGAAAATCCACATTTCGCACTTGTGTTGGTGCAGGAAACCACTTTTGCACTTGTATTAGTGTGGAAAAAACTCTTTTTGCACTTGTGATAGTGTTGAAAAACCACTTTTCGCACTTGTGTTAGTGTTGAAAAACCACCTTTCGCACTTGTGTTGGTGCAGGAAACCACTTTTGCACTTGTATTAGTGTGGCAAAACCACTTTTCGCACTTGTGTTCGTGTTGAAAAACCACTTTTCGCACTTGTGTTAGTGTTGAAAAACCACTTTTTGCACTTGTGTTGGTGCAGGAAACCACTTTTGCACTTGTATTAGTGTGGAAAAAACTCTTTTTGCACTTGTGATAGTGTTGAAAAACCACTTTTCGCACTTGTGTTAGTGTTGAAAAACCACTTTTTGCACTTGTGTTGGTGCAGGAAACCACTTTTGCACTTGTATTAGTGTGGATAAACCACTTTTCGCACTTGTGTTAGTGTTGAAAAACCACTTTTGCACTTGTATTAGTGTGGCAAAACCACTTTTCGCACTTGTGTTCGTGTTGAAAAACCACTTTTCGCACTTGTGTTAGTGTTGAAAAACCACTTTTCGCACTTGTGTTAGTGTTGAAAAACCACTTTCCGCACTTGTGTTAGTGTTGAAAAACCACTTTTCGCACTTGTGTTGGTGTAGGAAACCACTTTTCGCACTTGTGTTAGTGTTGAAAAACCACTTTTCGCACTTGTGTTGGTGCAGGAAAACCACTTTTGCTCTTGTATTAGTGTTGAAAAACCACTTTTCGCACTTGTGTTAGTGTTGAAAAACCACTTTTCGCACTTGTGTTGGTGCAGGAAACCACTTTTGCACTTGTATTAGTGTGGATAAACCACTTTTCGCACTTGTGTTAGTGTTGAAAAACCACTTTTGCACTTGTATTAGTGTGGCAAAACCACTTTTCGCACTTGTGTTCGTGTTGAAAAACCACTTTTCGCACTTGTGTTAGTGTTGAAAAACCACTTTTCGCACTTTAGTCTAGTAGGAAGACTAGGTCCCCCTGCACCCCCCGGAGATATACTTCTAATCAGTGTTTCTAGATTGGAAAAAATGTGTAGAAAATGACTAGCTATGGCCCCAAGCTGAAAAAATGTCCCACATACCATTTTTATGCAAATTACTGCTGCAAATTTTATGCAAAATTATGCAAATTTTATGCAAATTTTTGATGAGGAGTAGAGTTGAGGGGTCTTTGAGGGCTTCATCGAGGTGCTCTCGGTTGCAAGACTGGGTCATTCTGAGAAGCACAGCAGGGTCAGAGATCATGATGTTCTCCTCCTCAGTGAATCTCTCCATCAACAGCCTCTCCATTGCCTCACACACTGTTTTGAGGCAAAAGAGGGACTTTGCGTAGGCCTTTCCACTGAGAACACCTTTGAGAGATCCACTTGTTACTAGTTGTGCCTCAAAGAGAATCTCTGCATATCCAGAACCACGCATCTTGTGTCCAGTGAGCATCCCGATGTAGTTCATGGATGTGTGGAAGGGTCCAATCGTTACTACATGACTAGCAAATTCATTTGGCCAGCGCCAGATGATGGGAAGGGCTTTCATGCAGACACCCAGATCAAATGTATTCAGGACCCATCTCTGACCCACCTCAGCAGTTGCTGCCTCGGAACGCTTCAGTAGCTCACGAACAACTGCGTTGTCTGTGATCGGTCTGTGCCTGGTGCCTGCATGGCATGGCAATGGCCTGCAGCCTGTGCCTGGGCTAGGGGGTTTCACCTCTGCAACTGGTTCTCCCCCACCCAGCAAATCAACAGTCGACTACTGCACGCCTATCCACCAACCGATGTCTGCATGAAAGCCCTTCCCATCATCTGGCGCTGGCCAAATGAATTTGCTAGTCATGTAGTAACGATTGGACCCTTCCACACATCCATGAACTACATCGGGATGCTCACTGGACACAAGATGCGTGGTTCTGGATATGCAGAGATTCTCTTTGAGGCACAACTAGTAACAAGTGGATCTCTCAAAGGTGTTCTCAGTGGAAAGGCCTACGCAAAGTCCCTCTTTTGCCTCAAAACAGTGTGTGAGGCAATGGAGAGGCTGTTGATGGAGAGATTCACTGAGGAGGAGAACATCATGATCTCTGACCCTGCTGTGCTTCTCAGAATGACCCAGTCTTGCAACCGAGAGCACCTCGATGAAGCCCTCAAAGACCCCTCAACTCTACTCCTCATCAAAAATTTGCATAAAATTTGCATAATTTTGCATAAAATTTGCAGCAGTAATTTGCATAAAAATGGTATGTGGGACATTTTTTCAGCTTGGGGCCATAGCTAGTCATTTTCTACACATTGTTTCCAATCTAGAAACACTGATTAGAAGTATATCTCCGGGGGGTGCAGGGGGACCTAGTCTTCCTACTAGACTACTTGTGTTAGTGTTGAAAAACCACTTTCCGCACTTGTGTTAGTGTTGAAAAACCACTTTTCGCACTTGTGTTGGTGTAGGAAACCACTTTTCGCACTTGTGTTAGTGTTGAAAAACCACTTTTCGCACTTGAGTTGGTGCAGGAAAACCACTTTTGCTCTTGTATTAGTGTGGAAAAACCACTTTTCGCACTTGTGTTAGTGTTGAAAAACCACTTTTCGCACTTGTGTTGGTGTAGGAAACCACTTTTCGCACTTGTGTTAGTGTTGAAAAACCACTTTTCGCACTTGTGTTGGTGTAGGAAACCACCTTTCGCACTTGTGTTGGTGAAGGAAACCACTTTTTGCACTTGTGTTAGTGTTGAAAAACCACTTTTCGCACTTGTGTTGGCGTAGGAAACCACTTTTTGCACTTGTGTTAGTGTTGAAAATACACTTTTCGCACTTGTGTTGGTGAAGGAAACCACTTTTCGCACTTGTGTTGGCGTAGGAAACCACTTTTTGCACTTGTGTTAGTGTTGAAAATACACTTTTCGCACTTGTGTTGGCGTAGGAAACCACTTTTCGCACTTGTGTTAGTGTTGAAAACCCACCTTTCGCACTTGTGTTGGTGATGGAAACCACTTTTCGCACTTGTGTTAGTGTTGAAAATCCATTCTTCGCACTTGTGTAGGTGGAGAAAACCACTTTTCGCACTTGTGTTGGCGTAGGAAACCACTTTTTGCACTTGTGTTAGTGTTGAAAATACACTTTTCGCACTTGTGTTGGCGTAGGAAACCACTTTTCGCACTTGTGTTAGTGTTGAAAACCCACCTTTCGCACTTGTGTTGGTGATGGAAACCACTTTTCGCATTTGTGTTAGTGGTGAAAATCCATTCTTCGCACTTGTGTAGGTGGAGAAAACCACTTTTCGCACTTGTGTTGGCGTAGGAAACCACTTTTCGCACTTGTGTTAGTGTTGAAAACCCACCTTTCGCACTTGTGTTGGTGATGGAAACCACTTTTCGCACTTGTGTTAGTGTTGAAAATCCATTCTTCGCACTTGTGTTGGTGGAGAAAACCACTTTTCGCACTTGTGTTAGTGTTGAAAACCCACTTTTCGCACTGGTGTTGGTGCAGGAAACCACTTTTGCACTTGTATTAGTGTGGAAAAAACACTTATTGCACTTGTGATAGTGTTGAAAAACCACTTTTCGCACTTGTGTTAGTGTTGAAAAACCACTTTTCGCACATGTGTTGGTGCAGGAAACCACTTTTGCACTTGTATTAGTGTGGAAAAACCACTTTTCGCACTTGTGTTCGTGTTGAAAAACCACTTTTCGCACTTGTGTTAGTGTTGAAAATCCACATTTCGCACTTGTGTTGGTGCAGGAAACCACTTTTGCACTTGTATTAGTGTGGAAAAAACTCTTTTTGCACTTGTGATAGTGTTGAAAAACCACTTTTCGCACTTGTGTTAGTGTTGAAAAACCACCTTTCGCACTTGTGTTGGTGCAGGAAACCACTTTTGCACTTGTATTAGTGTGGCAAAACCACTTTTCGCACTTGTGTTCGTGTTGAAAAACCACTTTTCGCACTTGTGTTAGTGTTGAAAAACCACTTTTTGCACTTGTGTTGGTGCAGGAAACCACTTTTGCACTTGTATTAGTGTGGAAAAAACTCTTTTTGCACTTGTGATAGTGTTGAAAAACCACTTTTCGCACTTGTGTTAGTGTTGAAAAACCACTTTTTGCACTTGTGTTGGTGCAGGAAACCACTTTTGCACTTGTATTAGTGTGGATAAACCACTTTTCGCACTTGTGTTAGTGTTGAAAAACCACTTTTGCACTTGTATTAGTGTGGCAAAACCACTTTTCGCACTTGTGTTCGTGTTGAAAAACCACTTTTCGCACTTGTGTTAGTGTTGAAAAACCACTTTTCGCACTTGTGTTAGTGTTGAAAAACCACTTTCCGCACTTGTGTTAGTGTTGAAAAACCACTTTTCGCACTTGTGTTGGTGTAGGAAACCACTTTTCGCACTTGTGTTAGTGTTGAAAAACCACTTTTCGCACTTGTGTTGGTGCAGGAAAACCACTTTTGCTCTTGTATTAGTGTGGAAAAACCACTTTTCGCACTTGTGTTAGTGTTGAAAAACCACTTTTCGCACTTGTGTTGGTGTAGGAAACCACTTTTCGCACTTGTGTTAGTGTTGAAAAACCACTTTTCGCACTTGTGTTGGTGTAGGAAACCACTTTTCGCACTTGTGTTGGTGTAGGAAACCACTTTTCGCACTTGTGTTAGTGTTGAAAAACCATTTTTCGCACTTGTGTTGGCGTAGGAAACCACTTTTTGCACTTGTGTTAGTGTTGAAAATACACTTTTCGCACTTGTGTTGGTGAAGGAAACCACTTTTCGCACTTGTGTTAGTGTTGAAAATCCACTTTTCGCACTTGTGTTAGTGTTGAAAAACCACTTTTCGCACATGTGTTGGTGCAGGAAACCACTTTTGCACTTGTATTAGTGTGGAAAAACCACTTTTCGCACTTGTGTTAGTGTTGAAAAACCACTTTTCGCACTTGTGTTAGTGTTGAAAAACCACATTTCGCACTTGTGTTAGTGTTGAAAAACCACTTTTGCACTTGTATTAGTGTGGCAAAACCACTTTTCGCACTTGTGTTCGTGTTGAAAAACCACTTTTCGCACTTGTGTTAGTGTTGAAAAACCACTTTTCGCACTTGTGTTAGTGTTGAAAAACCACTTTCCGCACTTGTGTTAGTGTTGAAAAACCACTTTTCGCACTTGTGTTGGTGTAGGAAACCACTTTTCGCACTTGTGTTAGTGTTGAAAAACCACTTTTCGCACTTGTGTTGGTGCAGGAAAACCACTTTTGCTCTTGTATTAGTGTGGAAAAACCACTTTTCGCACTTGTGTTAGTGTTGAAAAACCACTTTTCGCACTTGTGTTGGTGTAGGAAACCACTTTTCGCACTTGTGTTAGTGTTGAAAAACCACTTTTCGCACTTGTGTTGGTGTAGGAAACCACTTTTCGCACTTGTGTTGGTGTAGGAAACCACTTTTCGCACTTGTGTTAGTGTTGAAAAACCATTTTTCGCACTTGTGTTGGCGTAGGAAACCACTTTTTGCACTTGTGTTAGTGTTGGTTGAAAATACACTTTTCGCACTTGTGTTGGTGAAGGAAACCACTTTTCACACTTGTAATAGTGTTGAAAATCCACTTTTCGCACTTGTGTTAGTGTTGAAAAACCACTTTTCGCACATGTGTTGGTGCAGGAAACCACTTTTGCACTTGTATTAGTGTGGAAAAACCACTTTTCGCACTTGTGTTAGTGTTGAAAAACCACTTTTCGCACTTGTGTTAGTGTTGAAAAACCACATTTCGCACTTGTGTTGGTGCAGGGAAACCACTTTTGCACTTGTATTAGTGTGGAAAAAACTCTTTTTGCACTTGTGATAGTGTTGAAAAACCACTTTTCGCACTTGTGTTAGTGTTGAAAAACCACCTTTCGCACTTGTGTTGGTGCAGGAAACCACTTTTGCACTTGTATTAGTGTGGCAAAACCACTTTTCGCACTTGTGTTCGTGTTGAAAAACCACTTTTCGCACTTGTGTTAGTGTTGAAAAACCACTTTTTGCACTTGTGTTGGTGCAGGAAACCACTTTTGCACTTGTATTAGTGTGGAAAAAACTCTTTTTGCACTTGTGATAGTGTTGAAAAACCACTTTTCGCACTTGTGTTAGTGTTGAAAAACCACTTTTCGCACTTGTGTTGGTGCAGGAAACCACTTTTGCACTTGTATTAGTGTGGATAAACCACTTTTCGCACTTGTGTTGGTGTAGGGAAACCACCTTTCGCACTTGTGTTGGTGTAGGAAACCACTTTTCGCACTTATGTTGGTGTAGGAAACCACCTTTCGCACTTGTGTTAGTGTTGAAAAACCACTTTTGAACTTGTATTAGTGTGGCAAAACCACTTTTCGCACTTGTGTTCGTGTTGAAAAACCACTTTTCACACTTGTGTTAGTGTTGAAATCCCACTTTTCGCACTTGTGTTAGTGTTGAAAAACCACTTTCCGCACTTGTGTTAGTGTTGAAAAACCACTTTTCGCACTTGTGTTGGTGTAGGAAACCACTTTTCGCACTTGTGTTAGTGTTGAAAAACCACTTTTCGCACTTGTGTTGGTGCAGGAAAACCACTTTTGCTCTTGTATTAGTGTGGAAAAACCACTTTTCGCACTTGTGTTAGTGTTGAAAAACCACTTTTCGCACTTGTGTTGGTGTAGGAAACCACTTTTCGCACTTGTGTTAGTGTTGAAAAACCACTTTTCGCACTTGTGTTGGTGTAGGAAACCACCTTTCGCACTTGTGTTGGTGAAGGAAACCACTTTTTGCACTTGTGTTAGTGTTGAAAAACCACTTTTCGCACTTGTGTTGGCGTAGGAAACCACTTTTTGCACTTGTGTTAGTGTTGAAAATACACTTTTCGCACTTGTGTTGGTGAAGGAAACCACTTTTCGCACTTGTGTTGGTGATGGAAACCACTTTTCGCACTTGTGTTAGTGTGAAAATCCATTCTTCGCACTTGTGTAGGTGGAGAAAACCACTTTTCGCACTTGTGTTGGCGTAGGAAACCACTTTTTGCACTTGTGTTAGTGTTGAAAATACACTTTTCGCACTTGTGTTGGCGTAGGAAACCACTTTTCGCACTTGTGTTAGTGTTGAAAACCCACCTTTCGCACTTGTGTTGGTGATGGAAACCACTTTTCGCATTTGTGTTAGTGGTGAAAATCCATTCTTCGCACTTGTGTAGGTGGAGAAAACCACTTTTCGCACTTGTGTTGGCGTAGGAAACCACTTTTCGCACTTGTGTTAGTGTTGAAAACCCACCTTTCGCACTTGTGTTGGTGATGGAAACCACTTTTCGCACTTGTGTTAGTGTTGAAAATCCATTCTTCGCACTTGTGTTGGTGGAGAAAACCACTTTTCGCACTTGTGTTAGTGTTGAAAACCCACTTTTCGCACTGGTGTTGGTGCAGGAAACCACTTTTGCACTTGTATTAGTGTGGAAAAAAACACTTTTTGCACTTGTGATAGTGTTGAAAAACCACTTTTCGCACTTGTGTTAGTGTTGAAAAACCACTTTTCGCACATGTGTTGGTGCAGGAAACCACTTTTGCACTTGTATTAGTGTGGAAAAACCACTTTTCGCACTTGTGTTCGTGTTGAAAAACCACTTTTCGCACTTGTGTTAGTGTTGAAAATCCACATTTTGCACTTGTGTTGGTGCAGGAAACCACTTTTGCACTTGTATTAGTGTGGAAAAAACTCTTTTTGCACTTGTGATAGTGTTGAAAAACCACTTTTCGCACTTGTGTTAGTGTTGAAAAACCACCTTTCGCACTTGTGTTGGTGCAGGAAACCACTTTTGCACTTGTATTAGTGTGGCAAAACCACTTTTCGCACTTGTGTTCGTGTTGAAAAACCACTTTTCGCACTTGTGTTAGTGTTGAAAAACCACTTTTTGCACTTGTGTTGGTGCAGGAAACCACTTTTGCACTTGTATTAGTGTGGAAAAAACTCTTTTTGCACTTGTGATAGTGTTGAAAAACCACTTTTCGCACTTGTGTTAGTGTTGAAAAACCACTTTTTGCACTTGTGTTGGTGCAGGAAACCACTTTTGCACTTGTATTAGTGTGGATAAACCACTTTTCGCACTTGTGTTAGTGTTGAAAAACCACTTTTGCACTTGTATTAGTGTGGCAAAACCACTTTTCGCACTTGTGTTCGTGTTGAAAAACCACTTTTCGCACTTGTGTTAGTGTTGAAAAACCACTTTTCGCACTTGTGTTAGTGTTGAAAAACCACTTTCCGCACTTGTGTTAGTGTTGAAAAACCACTTTTCGCACTTGTGTTGGTGTAGGAAACCACTTTTCGCACTTGTGTTAGTGTTGAAAAACCACTTTTCGCACTTGTGTTGGTGCAGGAAAACCACTTTTGCTCTTGTATTAGTGTGGAAAAACCACTTTTCGCACTTGTGTTAGTGTTGAAAAACCACTTTTCGCACTTGTGTTGGTGTAGGAAACCACTTTTCGCACTTGTGTTAGTGTTGAAAAACCACTTTTCGCACTTGTGTTGGTGTAGGAAACCACTTTTCGCACTTGTGTTGGTGTAGGAAACCACTTTTCGCACTTGTGTTAGTGTTGAAAAACCATTTTTCGCACTTGTGTTGGCGTAGGAAACCACTTTTTGCACTTGTGTTAGTGTTGAAAATACACTTTTCGCACTTGTGTTGGTGAAGGAAACCACTTTTCGCACTTGTGTTAGTGTTGAAAATCCACTTTTCGCACTTGTGTTAGTGTTGAAAAACCACTTTTCGCACATGTGTTGGTGCAGGAAACCACTTTTGCACTTGTATTAGTGTGGAAAAACCACTTTTCGCACTTGTGTTAGTGTTGAAAAACCACTTTTCGCACTTGTGTTAGTGTTGAAAAACCACATTTCGCACTTGTGTTAGTGTTGAAAAACCACTTTTGCACTTGTATTAGTGTGGCAAAACCACTTTTCGCACTTGTGTTCGTGTTGAAAAACCACTTTTCGCACTTGTGTTAGTGTTGAAAAACCACTTTTCGCACTTGTGTTAGTGTTGAAAAACCACTTTCCGCACTTGTGTTAGTGTTGAAAAACCACTTTTCGCACTTGTGTTGGTGTAGGAAACCACTTTTCGCACTTGTGTTAGTGTTGAAAAACCACTTTTCGCACTTATGTTGGTGCAGGAAAACCACTTTTGCTCTTGTATTAGTGTGGAAAAACCACTTTTCGCACTTGTGTTAGTGTTGAAAAACCACTTTTCGCACTTGTGTTGGTGTAGGAAACCACTTTTCGCACTTGTGTTAGTGTTGAAAAACCACTTTTCGCACTTGTGTTGGTGTAGGAAACCACTTTTCGCACTTGTGTTGGTGTAGGAAACCACTTTTCGCACTTGTGTTAGTGTTGAAAAACCATTTTTCGCACTTGTGTTGGCGTAGGAAACCACTTTTTGCACTTGTGTTAGTGTTGAAAATACACTTTTCGCACTTGTGTTGGTGAAGGAAACCACTTTTCACACTTGTAATAGTGTTGAAAATCCACTTTTCGCACTTGTGTTAGTGTTGAAAAACCACTTTTCGCACATGTGTTGGTGCAGGAAACCACTTTTGCACTTGTATTAGTGTGGAAAAACCACTTTTCGCACTTGTGTTAGTGTTGAAAAACCACTTTTCGCACTTGTGTTAGTGTTGAAAAACCACATTTCGCACTTGTGTTGGTGCAGGAAACCACTTTTGCACTTGTATTAGTGTGGAAAAAACTCTTTTTGCACTTGTGATAGTGTTGAAAAACCACTTTTCGCACTTGTGTTAGTGTTGAAAAACCACCTTTCGCACTTGTGTTGGTGCAGGAAACCACTTTTGCACTTGTATTAGTGTGGCAAAACCACTTTTCGCACTTGTGTTCGTGTTGAAAAACCACTTTTCGCACTTGTGTTAGTGTTGAAAAACCACTTTTTGCACTTGTGTTGGTGCAGGAAACCACTTTTGCACTTGTATTAGTGTGGAAAAAACTCTTTTTGCACTTGTGATAGTGTTGAAAAACCACTTTTCGCACTTGTGTTAGTGTTGAAAAACCACTTTTCGCACTTGTGTTGGTGCAGGAAACCACTTTTGCACTTGTATTAGTGTGGATAAACCACTTTTCGCACTTGTGTTAGTGTTGAAAAACCACTTTTGAACTTGTATTAGTGTGGCAAAACCACTTTTCGCACTTGTGTTCGTGTTGAAAAACCACTTTTCACACTTGTGTTAGTGTTGAAATCCCACTTTTCGCACTTGTGTTAGTGTTGAAAAACCACTTTCCGCACTTGTGTTGGTGTAGCAAACCACTTCTCGCACTTGTATGAGTGTGGCAAAACGACTTTTCGCACTTGTGTTGGTGTAGGAAACCACTTTTCGCACTTGTATTAGTGTGGAAAAACCACTTTTCGCACTTGTGTTAGTGTTATAAAACCACTTTTCGCACTTGTATTAGTGTGGAAAAATCCACTTTTTACACTTGTGTTGGGGTTGAAAAACCACTTTTCGCACTTGTGTTGGTGTAGGAAACCACTTTTCGCACTTGTGTTAGTGTTGAAAAACCACTTTTCGCACTTGTGTTGGTGCAGGAAAACCACTTTTGCTCTTGTATTAGTGTTGAAAAACCACTTTTCGCACTTGTGTTAGTGTTGAAAAACCACTTTTCGCACTTGTGTTGGTGCAGGAAACCACTTTTGCACTTGTATTAGTGTGGATAAACCACTTTTCGCACTTGTGTTAGTGTTGAAAAACCACTTTTGCACTTGTATTAGTGTGGCAAAACCACTTTTCGCACTTGTGTTCGTGTTGAAAAACCACTTTTCGCACTTGTGTTAGTGTTGAAAAACCACTTTTCGCACTTGTGTTAGTGTTGAAAAACCACTTTCCGCACTTGTGTTAGTGTTGAAAAACCACTTTTCGCACTTGTGTTGGTGTAGGAAACCACTTTTCGCACTTGTGTTAGTGTTGAAAAACCACTTTTCGCACTTGTGTTGGTGCAGGAAAACCACTTTTGCTCTTGTATTAGTGTGGAAAAACCACTTTTCGCACTTGTGTTAGTGTTGAAAAACCACTTTTCGCACTTGTGTTGGTGTAGGAAACCACTTTTCGCACTTGTGTTAGTGTTGAAAAACCACTTTTCGCACTTGTGTTGGTGTAGGAAACCACCTTTCGCACTTGTGTTGGTGAAGGAAACCACTTTTTGCACTTGTGTTAGTGTTGAAAAACCACTTTTCGCACTTGTGTTGGCGTAGGAAACCACTTTTTGCACTTGTGTTAGTGTTGAAAATACACTTTTCGCACTTGTGTTGGTGAAGGAAACCACTTTTCGCACTTGTGTTGGCGTAGGAAACCACTTTTTGCACTTGTGTTAGTGTTGAAAATACACTTTTCGCACTTGTGTTGGCGTAGGAAACCACTTTTCGCACTTGTGTTAGTGTTGAAAACCCACCTTTCGCACTTGTGTTGGTGATGGAAACCACTTTTCGCACTTGTGTTAGTGTTGAAAATCCATTCTTCGCACTTGTGTAGGTGGAGAAAACCACTTTTCGCACTTGTGTTGGCGTAGGAAACCACTTTTTGCACTTGTGTTAGTGTTGAAAATACACTTTTCGCACTTGTGTTGGCGTAGGAAACCACTTTTCGCACTTGTGTTAGTGTTGAAAACCCACCTTTCGCACTTGTGTTGGTGATGGAAACCACTTTTCGCATTTGTGTTAGTGGTGAAAATCCATTCTTCGCACTTGTGTAGGTGGAGAAAACCACTTTTCGCACTTGTGTTGGCGTAGGAAACCACTTTTCGCACTTGTGTTAGTGTTGAAAACCCACCTTTCGCACTTGTGTTGGTGATGGAAACCACTTTTCGCACTTGTGTTAGTGTTGAAAATCCATTCTTCGCACTTGTGTTGGTGGAGAAAACCACTTTTCGCACTTGTGTTAGTGTTGAAAACCCACTTTTCGCACTGGTGTTGGTGCAGGAAACCACTTTTGCACTTGTATTAGTGTGGAAAAAACACTTTTTGCACTTGTGATAGTGTTGAAAAACCACTTTTCGCACTTGTGTTAGTGTTGAAAAACCACTTTTCGCACATGTGTTGGTGCAGGAAACCACTTTTGCACTTGTATTAGTGTGGAAAAACCACTTTTCGCACTTGTGTTCGTGTTGAAAAACCACTTTTCGCACTTGTGTTAGTGTTGAAAATCCACATTTCGCACTTGTGTTGGTGCAGGAAACCACTTTTGCACTTGTATTAGTGTGGAAAAAACTCTTTTTGCACTTGTGATAGTGTTGAAAAACCACTTTTCGCACTTGTGTTAGTGTTGAAAAACCACCTTTCGCACTTGTGTTGGTGCAGGAAACCACTTTTGCACTTGTATTAGTGTGGCAAAACCACTTTTCGCACTTGTGTTCGTGTTGAAAAACCACTTTTCGCACTTGTGTTAGTGTTGAAAAACCACTTTTTGCACTTGTGTTGGTGCAGGAAACCACTTTTGCACTTGTATTAGTGTGGAAAAAACTCTTTTTGCACTTGTGATAGTGTTGAAAAACCACTTTTCGCACTTGTGTTAGTGTTGAAAAACCACTTTTTGCACTTGTGTTGGTGCAGGAAACCACTTTTGCACTTGTATTAGTGTGGATAAACCACTTTTCGCACTTGTGTTAGTGTTGAAAAACCACTTTTGCACTTGTATTAGTGTGGCAAAACCACTTTTCGCACTTGTGTTCGTGTTGAAAAACCACTTTTCGCACTTGTGTTAGTGTTGAAAAACCACTTTTCGCACTTGTGTTAGTGTTGAAAAACCACTTTCCGCACTTGTGTTAGTGTTGAAAAACCACTTTTCGCACTTGTGTTGGTGTAGGAAACCACTTTTCGCACTTTTGTTAGTGTTGAAAAACCACTTTTCGCACTTGTGTTGGTGCAGGAAAACCACTTTTGCTCTTGTATTAGTGTGGAAAAACCACTTTTCGCACTTGTGTTAGTGTTGAAAAACCACTTTTCGCACTTGTGTTGGTGTAGGAAACCACTTTTCGCACTTGTGTTAGTGTTGAAAAACCACTTTTCGCACTTGTGTTGGTGTAGGAAACCACTTTTCGCACTTGTGTTGGTGTAGGAAACCACTTTTCGCACTTGTGTTAGTGTTGAAAAACCATTTTTCGCACTTGTGTTGGCGTAGGAAACCACTTTTTGCACTTGTGTTAGTGTTGAAAATACACTTTTCGCACTTGTGTTGGTGAAGGAAACCACTTTTCGCACTTGTGTTAGTGTTGAAAATCCACTTTTCGCACTTGTGTTAGTGTTGAAAAACCACTTTTCGCACATGTGTTGGTGCAGGAAACCACTTTTGCACTTGTATTAGTGTGGAAAAACCACTTTTCGCACTTGTGTTAGTGTTGAAAAACCACTTTTCGCACTTGTGTTAGTGTTGAAAAACCACATTTCGCACTTGTGTTAGTGTTGAAAAACCACTTTTGCACTTGTATTAGTGTGGCAAAACCACTTTTCGCACTTGTGTTCGTGTTGAAAAACCACTTTTCGCACTTGTGTTAGTGTTGAAAAACCACTTTTCGCACTTGTGTTAGTGTTGAAAAACCACTTTCCGCACTTGTGTTAGTGTTGAAAAACCACTTTTCGCACTTGTGTTGGTGTAGGAAACCACTTTTCGCACTTGTGTTAGTGTTGAAAAACCACTTTTCGCACTTGTGTTGGTGCAGGAAAACCACTTTTGCTCTTGTATTAGTGTGGAAAAACCACTTTTCGCACTTGTGTTAGTGTTGAAAAACCACTTTTCGCACTTGTGTTGGTGTAGGAAACCACTTTTCGCACTTGTGTTAGTGTTGAAAAACCACTTTTCGCACTTGTGTTGGTGTAGGAAACCACTTTTCGCACTTGTGTTGGTGTAGGAAACCACTTTTCGCACTTGTGTTAGTGTTGAAAAACCATTTTTCGCACTTGTGTTGGCGTAGGAAACCACTTTTTGCACTTGTGTTAGTGTTGAAAATACACTTTTCGCACTTGTGTTGGTGAAGGAAACCACTTTTCGCACTTGTAATAGTGTTGAAAATCCACTTTTCGCACTTGTGTTAGTGTTGAAAAACCACTTTTCGCACATGTGTTGGTGCAGGAAACCACTTTTGCACTTGTATTAGTGTGGAAAAACCACTTTTCGCACTTGTGTTAGTGTTGAAAAACCACTTTTCGCACTTGTGTTAGTGTTGAAAAACCACATTTCGCACTTGTGTTGGTGCAGGAAACCACTTTTGCACTTGTATTAGTGTGGAAAAAACTCTTTTTGCACTTGTGATAGTGTTGAAAAACCACTTTTCGCACTTGTGTTAGTGTTGAAAAACCACCTTTCGCACTTGTGTTGGTGCAGGAAACCACTTTTGCACTTGTATTAGTGTGGCAAAACCACTTTTCGCACTTGTGTTCGTGTTGAAAAACCACTTTTCGCACTTGTGTTAGTGTTGAAAAACCACTTTTTGCACTTGTGTTGGTGCAGGAAACCACTTTTGCACTTGTATTAGTGTGGAAAAAACTCTTTTTGCACTTGTGATAGTGTTGAAAAACCACTTTTCGCACTTGTGTTAGTGTTGAAAAACCACTTTTCGCACTTGTGTTGGTGCAGGAAACCACTTTTGCACTTGTATTAGTGTGGATAAACCACTTTTCGCACTTGTGTTAGTGTAGAAAAACCACTTTTGAACTTGTATTAGTGTGGCAAAACCACTTTTCGCACTTGTGTTCGTGTTGAAAAACCACTTTTCACACTTGTGTTAGTGTTGAAATCCCACTTTTCGCACTTGTGTTAGTGTTGAAAAACCACTTTCCGCACTTGTGTTGGTGTAGGAAACCACTTTTCGCACTTGTGTTAGTGTTGAATAAACACTTTTTGCACTTGTGTTGTTGAAGGAAACCACTTTTCGCACTTGTGTTAGTGTTGAAAACCCACTTTTCGCACTTGTGTTGGTGTCGGAAACCACTTCGCACTTGTGTTTGTGTTGAAACCCCACTTTTCGCACTTGTGTTGGTGTAGCAAACGACTTCTCGCACTTGTATTATGTGGCAAAACCACCTTTCGCACTGGTGTTGGTGTAGGAAACCACTTTTCGCACTTGTGTTGGTGTAGGAAACTATTTTTCGCACTTGTGTTAGTGTTGAAAAACCACTTTTCACACTTGTGTTGGTGCAGGAAACCACTTTTGCACTTGTATTAGTGTGGAAAAACCACTTTTCGCACTTGTGTTAGTGTTGAAAAACCACTTTTCGCACTTGTGTTGGTGTAGGAAACCACTTTTCGCACTTGTGTTAGTGTTGAAAAACCAATTTTCGCACTTGTGTTGGTGTAGGAAACCACTTTTTGCACTTGTGTTGGTGTAGGAAACCACTTTTCGCACTTGTGTTAGTGTTGAAAAACCACTTTTCGCACTTGTATTGGTGTAGGAAACCACTTTTCGCACTTGTGTTAGTGTTGAAAATACACTTTTCGCACTTGTGTTGGTGAAGGAAACCACTTTTCGCACTTGAGTTAGTGTTGAAAAAACACTTTTCGCACTTGTGTAGGTGTAGGAAACCACTTTTCACACTTGTGTTAGTGTTGAAAACCCACTTTTCGCACTTGTGTTGGTGATGGAAACCACTTTTCGCACTTGTGTTAGTGTTGAAAATCCATTCTTCGCACTTGTGTTGGTGGAGAAAACCACTTTTCACACTTGTGTTAGTGTTGAAAACCCACTTTTCGCACTGGTGTTGGTGCAGGAAACCACTTTTGCACTTGTATTAGTGTGGAAAAAACACTTTTTGCACTTGTGATAGTGTTGAAAAACCACTTTTCGCACTTGTGTTAGTGTTGAAAAACCACTTTTCGCACATGTGTTGGTGCAGGAAACCACTTTTGCACTTGTATTAGTGTGGAAAAACCACTTTTCGCACTTGTGTTAGTGTTGAAAAACCACTTTTCGCACTTGTGTTAGTCTTGAAAAACCACATTTCGCACTTGTGTTGGTGCAGGAAACCACTTTTGCACTTGTATTAGTGTGGAAAAAACTCTTTTTGCACTTGTGATAGTGTTGAAAAACCACTTTTCGCACTTGTGTTAGTGTTGAAAAACCACCTTTCGCACTTGTGTTGGTGCAGGAAACCACTTTTGCACTTGTATTAGTGTGGCAAAACCACTTTTCGCACTTGTGTTCGTGTTGAAAAACCACTTTTCGCACTTGTGTTAGTGTTGAAAAACCACTTTTTGCACTTGTGTTGGTGCAGGAAACCACTTTTGCACTTGTATTAGTGTGGCAAAAACTCTTTTTGCACTTGTGATAGTGTTGAAAAACCACATTTCACACTTGTGTTAGTGTTGAAAAACCACTTTTCGCACTTGTGTTGGTGCAGGAACCACTTTTGCACTTGTATTAGTGTGGATAAACCACTTTTCGCACTTGTGTTAGTGTTGAAAAACCACTTTTGCACTTGTATTAATGTGGCAAAACCACTTTTCGCACTTGTGTTCATGTTGAAAAACCACTTTTCACACTTGTGTTAGTGTTGAAAACCCACTTTTCGCACTTGTGTTAGTGTTGAAAAACCACTTTCCGCACTTGTGTTAGTGTTGAAAAACCACTTTTCGCACTTGTGTTGGTGTAGGAAACCACTTTTTGCACTTGTGTTAGTGTTGAAAAACCACTTTTCGCACTTGTGTTGGTGCAGGAAACCACTTTTGCACTTGTATTAGTGTGGAAAACCACTTTTCGCATTTGTGTTAGTGTTGAAAAACCACTTTTCGCACTTGTGTTGGTGTAGGAAACCACTTTTTGCACTTGTGTTAGTGTTGAAAAACCACTTTTCGCACTTGTGTTGGTGTAGGAAACCACTTTTCGCACTTGTGTTGGTGTAGGAAACCACTTTTCGCACATGTGTTAGTGTTGAAAAACCACTTTTCGCACTTGTGTTGGCGTAGGAAACCACTTTTCGCACTTGTGTTAGTGTTGAAAATACACTTTTCGCACTTGTGTTGGTGAAGGAAACCACTTTTCGCACTTGAGTTAGTGTTGAAAAAACACTTTTCGCACTTGTGTAGGTGTAGGAAACCACTTTTCGCACTTGTGTTAGTGTTGAAAACCCACTTTTCGCACTTGTGTTGGTGATGGAAACCACTTTTCGCACTTGTGTTAGTGTTGAAAATCCATTCTTCGCACTTGTGTTGGTGGAGAAAACCACTTTTCGCACTTGTGTTAGTGTTGAAAACCCACTTTTCGCACTGGTGTTGGTGCAGGAAACCACTTTTGCACTTGTATTAGTGTGGAAAAAACACTTTTTGCACTTGTGATAGTGTTGAAAAACCACTTTTCGCACTTGTGTTAGTGTTGAAAAACCACTTTTCACACATGTGTTGGTGCAGGAAACCACTTTTGCACTTGTATTAGTGTGGAAAAACCACTTTTCGCACTTGTGTTAGTGTTGAAAAACCACTTTTCGCACTTGTGTTAGTGTTGAAAAACCACATTTTGCACTTGTGTTGGTGCAGGAAACCACTTTTGCACTTGTATTAGTGTGGAAAAAACTCTTTTTGCACTTGTGATAGTGTTGAAAAACCACTTTTCGCACTTGTGTTAGTGTTGAAAAACCACTTTTCACAATTGTGTTGGTGCAGGAAACCACTTTTGCACTTGTATTAGTGTGGCAAAACCACTTTTCGCACTTGTGTTCGTGTTGAAAAACCACTTTTCGCACTGTGTTAGTGTTGAAAAACCACTTTTGCACTTGTATTAGTGTGGGAAAAACTCTTTTTGCACTTGTGATAGTGTTGAAAAACCACTTTTCGCACTTGTGTTAGTGTTGAAAAACCACTTTTCGCACTTGTGTTGGTGCAGGAAACTACTTTTGCACTTGTATTAGTGTGGATAAACCACTTTTCGCACTTGTGTTCGTGTTGAAAATCCACTTTTCGCACTTGTGTTAGTGTTGAAAAACCACTTTTCGCACTTGTGTTGGCGTAGGAAACCACTTTTCGCACTTGTGTTAGTGTTGAAAATACACTTTTCGCACTTGTGTTGGTGAAGGAAACCACTTTTCGCACTTGAGTTAGTGTTGAAAAAACACTTTTCGCACTTGTGTAGGTGTAGGAAACCACTTTTCGCACTTGTGTTAGTGTTGAAAACCCACTTTTCGCACTTGTGTTGGTGATGGAAACCACTTTTCGCACTTGTGTTAGTGTTGAAAATCCATTCTTCGCACTTGTGTTGGTGGAGAAAACCACTTTTCGCACTTGTGTTAGTGTTGAAAACCCACATTTCGCACTGGTGTTGGTGCAGGAAACCACTTTTGCACTTGTATTAGTGTGGAAAAAACACTTTTTGCACTTGTGATAGTGTTGAAAAACCACTTTTCGCACTTGTGTTAGTGTTGAAAAACCACTTTTCGCACATGTGTTGGTGCAGGAAACCACTTTTGCACTTGTATTAGTGTGGAAAAACCAATTTTCGCACTTGTGTTAGTGTTGAAAAACCACTTTTCGCACTTGTGTTAGTGTTGAAAAACCACATTTCGCACTTGTGTTGGTGCAGGAAACCACTTTTGCACTTGTATTAGTGTGGAAAAAACTCTTTTTGCACTTGTGATAGTTTTGAAAAACCACTTTTCGCACTTGTGTTAGTGTTGAAAAACCACTTTTGCCACTTGTGTTGGTGCAGGAAACCACTTTTGCACTTGTATTAGTGTGGCAAAACCACTTTTCGCACTTGTGTTCGTGTTGAAAAACCACTTTTCGCACTTGTGTTAGTGTTGAAAAACCACTTTTCGCACTTGTGTTGGTGCAGGAAACCACTTTTGCACTTGTATTAGTGTGGAAAAAACTCTTTTTGCACTTGTGATAGTGTTGAAAAACCACTTTTCGCACTTGTGTTAGTGTTGAAAAACCACTTTTCGCACTTGTGTTGGTGCAGGAAAACCACTTTTGCACTTGTATTAGTGTGGAAAACACTTTTCGCACTTGTGTTAGTGTTGAAAAACCACTTTTCGCACTTGTGTTAGTGTTGAAAAACCACTTTTCGCACTTGTGTTGGTGCAGTAAACCACTTTTGCACTTGTATTAGTGTGGAAAAAACACTTTTCGCACTTGTGTTAGTGTCGAAAAACCACTATCCGCACTTGTGTTAGTGTTGAAAAACCACTGCTCGCACTTGTGTTGGTGCAGGAAACCACTTTTGCACTTGTATTAGTGTGGAAAAACCACTTTTCGCACTTGTGTTAGTGTTGAAAAACCACTTTTCGCAGTTGTATTAGTGTGGAAAAAACACTTTTTGCACTTGTGATAGTGTTGAAAAACCACTTTTCGCACTTGTGTTAGTGTTGAAAAACCACCTTTCGCACTTGTGTTGGTGCAGGAAACCACTTTTGCACTTGTATTAGTGTGGCAAAACCACTTTTCGCACTTGTGTTCGTGTTGAAAAACCACTTTTCGCACTTGTGTTAGTGTTGAAAAACCACTTTTTGCACTTGTGTTGGTGCAGGAAACCACTTTTGCACTTGTATTAGTGTGGAAAAAACTCTTTTTGCACTTGTGATAGTGTTGAAAAACCACTTTTCGCACTTGTGTTAGTGTTGAAAAACCACTTTTCGCACTTGTGTTGGTGCAGGAAACCACTTTTGCACTTGTATTAGTGTGGATAAACCACTTTTCGCACTTGTGTTAGTGTTGAAAAACCACTTTTGCACTTGTATTAGTGTGGCAAAACCACTTTTCGCACTTGTGTTCGTGTTGAAAAACCACTTTTTACACTTGTATTAGTGTTGAAAACCCACTTTTGCACTTGTATTAGTGTGGAAAAAACTCTTTTTGCACTTGTGATAGTGTTGAAAAACCACTTTTCGCACTTGTGTTAGTGTTGAAAAACCACTTTTCGCACTTGTGTTGGTGCAGGAAACCACTTTTGCACTTGTATTAGTGTGGATAAACCACTTTTCGCACTTGTGTTAGTGTTGAAAAACCACTTTTCGCACTTGTGTTAGTGTTGAAAAACCACTTTTCGCACTTGTGTTGGCGTAGGAAACCACTTTTCGCACTTGTGTTAGTGTTGAAAATACACTTTTCGCACTTGTGTTGGTGAAGGAAACCACTTTTCGCACTTGTGTTTATGTTGAAAAACCACTTTTCGCACTTGTGTTGGTGTAGGAAACCACTTTTCGCACTTGTGTTAGTGTTGAATAAACACTTTTCGCACTTGTGTTGTTGAAGGAAACCACTTTTCGCACTTGTGTTAGTGTTGAAAACCCACTTTTCGCACTTTTGTTGGTGTCGGAAACCACTTCGCACTTGTGTTTGTGTTGAAACCCCACTTTTCGCACTTGTGTTGGTGTAGCAAACGACTTCTCGCACTTGTATTATGTGGCAAAACCACCTTTCGCACTGGTGTTGGTGTAGGAAACCACTTTTCGCACTTGTGTTGGTGTAGGAAACTACTTTTCGCATTGTGTTAGTGTTGAAAAACCACTTTTCGCACTTGTGTTGGTGCAGGAAACCACTTTTGCACTTGTATTAGTGTGGAAAAACCACTTTTCGCACTTGTGTTAGTGTTGAAAAACCACTTTTCGCACTTGTGTTGGTGTAGGAAACCACTTTTCGCACTTGTGTTAGTGTTGAAAAACCAATTTTCGCACTTGTGTTGGTGTAGGAAACCACTTTTCGCCCTTGTGTTGGTGTAGGAAACCACTTTTCGCACTTGTGTTAGTGTTGAAAAACCACTTTTCGCACTTGTATTGGTGTAGGAAACCACTTTTCGCACTTGTGTTAGTGTTGAAAATACACTTTTTGCACTTGTGTTGGTGAAGGAAACCACTTTTCGCACTTGAGTTAGTGTTGAAAAAACACTTTTCGCACTTGTGTAGGTGTAGGAAACCACTTTTCACACTTGTGTTAGTGTTGAAAACCCACTTTTCGCACTTGTGTTGGTGATGGAAACCACTTTTCGCACTTGTGTTAGTGTTGAAAATCCATTCTTCGCACTTGTGTTGGTGGAGAAAGCCACTTTTCGCACTTGTGTTAGTGTTGAAAACCCACTTTACGCACTGGTGTTGGTGCAGGAAACCACTTTTGCACTTGTATTAGTGTGGAAAAAACACTTTTTGCACTTGTGATAGTGTTGAAAAACCACTTTTCGCACTTGTGTTAGTGTTGAAAAACCACTTTTCGCACATGTGTTGGTGCAGGAAACCACTTTTGCACTTGTATTAGTGTGGAAAAACCACTTTTCGCACTTGTGTTAGTGTTGAAAAACCACTTTTCGCACTTGTGTTAGTCTTGAAAAACCACATTTCGCACTTGTGTTGGTGCAGGAAACCACTTTTGCACTTGTATTAGTGTGGAAAAAACTCTTTTTGCACTTGTGATAGTGTTGAAAAACCACTTTTCGCACTTGTGTTAGTGTTGAAAAACCACCTTTCGCACTTGTGTTGGTGCAGGAAACCACTTTTGCACTTGTATTAGTGTGGCAAAACCACTTTTCGCACTTGTGTTCGTGTTGAAACACCACTTTTCGCACTTGTGTTAGTGTTGAAAAACCACTTTTTGCACTTGTGTTGGTGCAGGAAACCACTTTTGCACTTGTATTAGTGTGGCAAAAACTCTTTTTGCACTTGTGATAGTGTTGAAAAACCACATTTCGCACTTGTGTTAGTGTTGAAAAACCACTTTTCGCACTTGTGTTGGTGCAGGAACCACTTTTGCACTTGTATTAGTGTGGATAAACCACTTTTCGCACTTGTGTTAGTGTTGAAAAACCACTTTTGCACTTGTATTAGTGTGGCAAAACCACTTTTCGCACTTGTGTTCGTGTTGAAAAACCACTTTTCACACTTGTGTTAGTGTTGAAAACCCACTTTTCGCACTTGTGTTAGTGTTGAAAAACCACTTTCCGCACTTGTGTTAGTGTTGAAAAACCACTTTTCGCACTTGTGTTGGTGTAGGAAACCACTTTTCGCACTTGTGTTAGTGTTGAAAAACCACTTTTCGCACTTGTGTTGGTGCAGGAAACCACTTTTGCACTTGTATTAGTGTTGAAAAACCACTTTTCGCACTTGTGTTAGTGTTGAAAAACCACTTTTCGCACTTGTGTTGGTGCAGGAAACCACTTTTGCACTTGTATTAGTGTGGATAAACCACTTTTCGCACTTGTGTTAGTGTTGAAAAACCACTTTTCGCACTTGTGTTAGTGTTGAAAAACCACTTTTCGCACTTGTGTTGGCGTAGGAAACCACTTTTCGCACTTGTGTTACTGTTGAAAATACACTTTTCGCACTTGTGTTGGTGAAGGAAACCACTTTTCGCACTTGTGTTTGTGTTGAAAAACCACTTTTCGCACTTGTGTTGGTGTAGGAAACCACTTTTCGCACTTGTGTTAGTGTTGAATAAACACTTTTTGCACTTGTGTTGTTGAAGGAAACCACTTTTCGCACTTGTGTTAGTGTTGAAAACCCACTTTTCGCACTTGTGTTGGTGTCGGAAACCACTTCGCACTTGTGTTTGCGTTGAAACCCCACTTTTCGCACTTGTGTTGGTGTAGCAAACGACTTCTCGCACTTGTATTATGTGGCAAAACCACCTTTCGCACTGGTGTTGGTGTAGGAAACCACTTTTCGCACTTGTGTTGGTGTAGGAAACTACTTTTCGCACTTGTGTTAGTGTTGAAAAACCACTTTTCGCACTTGTGTTGGTGCAGGAAACCACTTTTGCACTTGTATTAGTGTGGAAAAACCACTTTTCGCACTTGTGTTAGTGTTGAAAAACCACTTTTCGCACTTGTGTTGGTGTAGGAAACCACTTTTCGCACTTGTGTTAGTGTTGAAAAACCAATTTTCGCACTTGTGTTGGTGTAGGAAACCACTTTTCGCACTTGTGTTGGTGTAGGAAACCACTTTTCGCACTTGTGTTAGTGTTGAAAAACCACTTTTCGCACTTGTATTGGTGTAGGAAACCACTTTTCGCACTTGTGTTAGTGTTGAAAATACACTTTTCGCACTTGTGTTGGTGAAGGAAACCACTTTTCGCACTTGAGTTAGTGTTGAAAAAACACTTTTCGCACTTGTGTAGGTGTAGGAAACCACTTTTCACACTTGTGTTAGTGTTGAAAACCCACTTTTCGCACTTGTGTTGGTGATGGAAACCACTTTTCGCACTTGTGTTAGTGTTGAAAATCCATTCTTCGCACTTGTGTTGGTGGAGAAAACCACTTTTCACACTTGTGTTAGTGTTGAAAACCCACTTTTCGCACTGGTGTTGGTGCAGGAAACCACTTTTGCACTTGTATTAGTGTGGAAAAAACACTTTTTGCACTTGTGATAGTGTTGAAAAACCACTTTTCGCACTTGTGTTAGTGTTGAAAAACCACTTTTCGCACATGTGTTGGTGCAGGAAACCACTTTTGCACTTGTATTAGTGTGGAAAAACAACTTTTCGCACTTGTGTTAGTGTTGAAAAACCACTTTTCGCACTTGTGTTAGTCTTGAAAAACCACATTTCGCACTTGTGTTGGTGCAGGAAACCACTTTTGCACTTGTATTAGTGTGGAAAAAACTCTTTTTGCACTTGTGATAGTGTTGAAAAACCACTTTTCGCACTTGTGTTAGTGTTGAAAAACCACCTTTCGCACTTGTGTTGGTGCAGGAAACCACTTTTGCACTTGTATTAGTGTGGCAAAACCACTTTTCGCACTAGTGTTCGTGTTGAAAAACCACTTTTCGCACTTGTGTTAGTGTTGAAAAACCACTTTTTGCACTTGTGTTGGTGCAGGAAACCACTTTTGCACTTGTATTAGTGTGGCAAAAACTCTTTTTGCACTTGTGATAGTGTTGAAAAACCACATTTCACACTTGTGTTAGTGTTGAAAAACCACTTTTCGCACTTGTGTTGGTGCAGGAACCACTTTTGCACTTGTATTAGTGTGGATAAACCACTTTTCGCACTTGTGTTAGTGTTGAAAAACCACTTTTGCACTTGTATTAGTGTGGCAAAACCACTTTTCGCACTTGTGTTCGTGTTGAAAAACCACTTTTCACACTTGTGTTAGTGTTGAAAACCCACTTTTCGCACTTGTGTTAGTGTTGAAAAACCACTTTCCGCACTTGTGTTAGTGTTGAAAAACCACTTTTCGCACTTGTGTTGGTGTAGGAAACCACTTTTCGCACTTGTGTTAGTGTTGGAAAACCACTTTTCGCACTTGTGTTGGTGCAGGAAACCACTTTTGCACTTGTATTAGTGTGGAAAACCACTTTTCGCATTTGTGTTAGTGTTGAAAAACCACTTTTCGCACTTGTGTTGGTGTAGGAAACCACTTTTTGCACTTGTGTTAGTGTTGAAAAACCACTTTTCGCACTTGTGTTGGTGTAGGAAACCACTTTTCGCACTTGTGTTGGTGTAGGAAACCACTTTTCGCACTTGTGTTAGTGTTGAAAAACCACTTTTCGCACTTGTGTTGGCGTAGGAAACCACTTTTCGCACTTGTGTTAGTGTTGAAAATACACTTTTCGCAGTTGTGTTGGTGAAGGAAACCACTTTTCGCACTTGAGTTAGTGTTGAAAAAACACTTTTCGCACTTGTGTAGGTGTAGGAAACCACTTTTCGCACTTGTGTTAGTGTTGAAAACCCACTTTTCGCACTTGTGTTGGTGATGGAAACCACTTTTCGCACTTGTGTTAGTGTTGAAAATCCATTCTTCGCACTTGTGTTGGTGGAGAAAACCACTTTTCGCACTTGTGTTAGTGTTGAAAACCCACTTTTCGCACTGGTGTTGGTGCAGGAAACCACTTTTGCACTTGTATTAGTGTGGAAAAAACACTTTTTGCACTTGTGATAGTGTTGAAAAACCACTTTTCGCACTTGTGTTAGTGTTGAAAAACCACTTTTCACACATGTGTTGGTGCAGGAAACCACTTTTGCACTTGTATTAGTGTGGAAAAACCACTTTTCGCACTTGTGTTAGTGTTGAAAAACCACTTTTCGCACTTGTGTTAGTGTTGAAAAACCACATTTCGCAGTTGTGTTGGTGCAGGAAACCACTTTTGCACTTGTATTAGTGTGGAAAAAACTCTTTTTGCACTTGTGATAGTGTTGAAAAACCACTTTTCGCACTTGTGTTAGTGTTGAAAAACCACTTTTCGCAATTGTGTTGGTGCAGGAAACCACTTTTGCACTTGTATTAGTGTGGCAAAACCACTTTTCGCACTTGTGTTCGTGTTGAAAAACCACTTTCCGCACTTGTGTTAGTGTTGAAAAACCACTTTTGCACTTGTATTAGTGTGGAAAAAATTCTTTTTGCACTTGTGATAGTGTTGAAAAACCACTTTTCGCACTTGTGTTAGTGTTGAAAAACCACTTTTCGCACTTGTGTTGGTGCAGGAAACCACTTTTGCACTTGTATTAGTGTGGATAAACCACTTTTCGCACTTGTGTTCGTGTTGAAAAACCACTTTTCGCACTTGTGTTAGTGTTGAAAAACCACTTTTCGCACTTGTGTTGGCGTAGGAAACCACTTTTCGCACTTGTGTTAGTGTTGAAAATACACTTTTCGCACTTGTGTTGGTGAAGGAAACCACTTTTCGCACTTGAGTTAGTGTTGAAAAAACACTTTTCGCACTTGTGTAGGTGTAGGAAACCACTTTTCGCACTTGTGTTAGTGTTGAAAACCCACTTTTCGCACTTGTGTTGGTGATGGAAACCACTTTTCGCACTTGTGTTCGTGTTGAAAATCCATTCTTCGCACTTGTGTTGGTGGAGAAAACCACTTTTCGCACTTGTGTTAGTGTTGAAAACCCACATTTCGCACTGGTGTTGGTGCAGGAAACCACTTTTGCACTTGTATTAGTGTGGAAAAAACACTTTTTGCACTTGTGATAGTGTTGAAAAACCACTTTTCGCACTTGTGTTAGTGTTGAAAAACCACTTTTCGCACTTGTGTTAGTGTTGAAAAACCACTTTTCGCACTTGTGTTGGTGCAGGAAACCACTTTTGCACTTGTATTAGTGTGGATAAACCACTTTTCGCACTTGTGTTAGTGTTGAAAAACCACTTTTCGCACTTGTGTTAGTGTTGAAAAACCACTTTTCGCACTTGTGTTGGCGTAGGAAACCACTTTTCGCACTTGTGTTAGTGTTGAAAATACACTTTTCGCACTTGTGTTGGTGAAGGAAACCACTTTTCGCACTTGTGTTTGTGTTGAAAAACCACTTTTCGCACTTGTGTTGGTGTAGGAAACCACTTTTCGCACTTGTGTTAGTGTTGAATAAACACTTTTTGCACTTGTGTTGTTGAAGGAAACCACTTTTCGCACTTGTGTTAGTGTTGAAAACCCACTTTTCGCACTTGTGTTGGTGTCGGAAACCACTTCGCACTTGTGTTTGTGTTGAAACCCCACTTTTCGCACTTGTGTTGGTGTAGCAAACGACTTCTCGCACTTGTATTATGTGGCAAAACCACCTTTCGCACTGGTGTTGGTGTAGGAAACCACTTTTCGCACTTGTGTTGGTGTAGGAAACTACTTTTCGCACTTGTGTTAGTGTTGAAAAACCACTTTTCGCACTTGTGTTGGTGCAGGAAACCACTTTTGCACTTGTATTAGTGTGGAAAAACCACTTTTCGCACTTGTGTTAGTGTTGAAAAACCACTTTTCGCACTTGTGTTGGTGTAGGAAACCACTTTTCGCACTTGTGTTAGTGTTGAAAAACCAATTTTCGCACTTGTGTTGGTGTAGGAAACCACTTTTCGCACTTGTGTTGGTGTAGGAAACCACTTTTCGCACTTGTGTTAGTGTTGAAAAACCACTTTTCGCACTTGTATTGGTGTAGGAAACCACTTTTCGCACTTGTGTTAGTGTTGAAAATACACTTTTCGCACTTGTGTTGGTGAAGGAAACCACTTTTCGCACTTGAGTTAGTGTTGAAAAAACACTTTTCGCACTTGTGTAGGTGTAGGAAACCACTTTTCACACTTGTGTTAGTGTTGAAAACCCACTTTTCGCACTTGTGTTGGTGATGGAAACCACTTTTCGCACTTGTGTTAGTGTTGAAAATCCATTCTTCGCACTTGTGTTGGTGGAGAAAACCACTTTTCACACTTGTGTTAGTGTTGAAAACCCACTTTTCGCACTGGTGTTGGTGCAGGAAACCACTTTTGCACTTGTATTAGTGTGGAAAAAACACTTTTTGCACTTGTGATAGTGTTGAAAAACCACTTTTCGCACTTGTGTTAGTGTTGAAAAACCACTTTTCGCACATGTGTTGGTGCAGGAAACCACTTTTGCACTTGTATTAGTGTGGAAAAACAACTTTTCGCACTTGTGTTAGTGTTGAAAAACCACTTTTCGCACTTGTGTTAGTCTTGAAAAACCACATTTCGCACTTGTGTTGGTGCAGGAAACCACTTTTGCACTTGTATTAGTGTGGAAAAAACTCTTTTTGCACTTGTGATAGTGTTGAAAAACCACTTTTCGCACTTGTGTTAGTGTTGAAAAACCACCTTTCGCACTTGTGTTGGTGCAGGAAACCACTTTTGCACTTGTATTAGTGTGGCAAAACCACTTTTCGTACTTGTGTTCGTGTTGAAAAACCACTTTTCGCACTTGTGTTAGTGTTGAAAAACCACTTTTTGCACTTGTGTTGGTGCAGGAAACCACTTTTGCACTTGTATTAGTGTGGCAAAAACTCTTTTTGCACTTGTGATAGTGTTGAAAAACCACATTTCACACTTGTGTTAGTGTTGAAAAACCACTTTTCGCACTTGTGTTGGTGCAGGAACCACTTTTGCACTTGTATTAGTGTGGATAAACCACTTTTCGCACTTGTGTAAGTGTTGAAAAACCACTTTTGCACTTGTATTAGTGTGGCAAAACCACTTTTCGCACTTGTGTTCGTGTTGAAAAACCACTTTTCACACTTGTGTTAGTGTTGAAAACCCACTTTTCGCACTTGTGTTAGTGTTGAAAAACCACTTTCCGCACTTGTGTTAGTGTTGAAAAACCACTTTTCGCACTTGTGTTGGTGTAGGAAACCACTTTTCGCACTTGTGTTAGTGTTGAAAAACCACTTTTCGCACTTGTGTTGGTGCAGGAAACCACTTTTGCACTTGTATTAGTGTGGAAAACCACTTTTCGCATTTGTGTTAGTGTTGAAAAACCACTTTTCGCACTTGTGTTGGTGTAGGAAACCACTTTTTGCACTTGTGTTAGTGTTGAAAAACCACTTTTCGCACTTGTGTTGGTGTAGGAAACCACTTTTCGCACTTGTGTTGGTGTAGGAAACCACTTTTCGCACTTGTGTTAGTGTTGAAAAACCACTTTTCGCACTTGTGTTGGCGTAGGAAACCACTTTTCGCACTTGTGTTAGTGTTGAAAATACACTTTTCGCACTTGTGTTGGTGAAGGAAACCACTTTTCGCACTTGTGTTAGTGTTGAAAAACCACTTTTCGCACTTGTGTTGGTGCAGGAAACCACTTTTGCACTTGTATTAGTGTGGAAAAAACTCTTTTTGCACTTGTGATAGTGTTGAAAAACCACTTTTCGCACTTGTGTTAGTGTTGAAAAACCACTTTTGCCACTTGTGTTGGTGCAGGAAACCACTTTTGCACTTGTATTAGTGTGGCAAAACCACTTTTCGCACTTGTGTTCGTGTTGAAAAACCACTTTTCGCACTTGTGTTAGTGTTGAAAAACCACTTTTCGCACTTGTGTTGGTGCAGGAAACCACTTTTGCACTTGTATTAGTGTGGAAAAAACTCTTTTTGCACTTGTGATAGTGTTGAAAAACCACTTTTCGCACTTGTGTTAGTGTTGAAAAACCACTTTTCGCACTTGTGTTGGTGCAGGAAAACCACTTTTGCACTTGTATTAGTGTGGAAAACACTTTTCGCACTTGTGTTAGTGTTGAAAAACCACTTTTCGCACTTGTGTTGGTGCAGTAAACCACTTTTGCACTTGTATTAGTGTGGAAAAAACACTTTTCGCACTTGTGTTAGTGTCGAAAAACCACTATCCGCACTTGTGTTAGTGTTGAAAAACCACTCCTCGCACTTGTGTTGGTGCAGGAAACCACTTTTGCACTTGTATTAGTGTGGAAAAACCACTTTTCGCACTTGTGTTAGTGTTGAAAAACCACTTTTCGCAGTTGTATTAGTGTGGAAAAAACACTTTTTGCACTTGTGATAGTGTTGAAAAACCACTTTTCGCACTTGTGTTAGTGTTGAAAAACCACCTTTCGCACTTGTGTTGGTGCAGGAAACCACTTTTGCACTTGTATTAGTGTGGCAAAACCACTTTTCGCACTTGTGTTCGTGTTGAAAAACCACTTTTCGCACTTGTGTTAGTGTTGAAAAACCACTTTTTGCACTTGTGTTGGTGCAGGAAACCACTTTTGCACTTGTATTAGTGTGGAAAAAACTCTTTTTGCACTTGTGATAGTGTTGAAAAACCACTTTTCGCACTTGTGTTAGTGTTGAAAAACCACTTTTCGCACTTGTGTTGGTGCAGGAAACCACTTTTGCACTTGTATTAGTGTGGATAAACCACTTTTCGCACTTGTGTTAGTGTTGAAAAACCACTTTTGCACTTGTATTAGTGTGGCAAAACCACTTTTCGCACTTGTGTTCGTGTTGAAAAACCACTTTTTACACTTGTATTAGTGTTGAAAACCCACTTTTGCACTTGTATTAGTGTGGAAAAAACTCTTTTTGCACTTGTGATAGTGTTGAAAAACCACTTTTCGCACTTGTGTTAGTGTTGAAAAACCACTTTTCGCACTTGTGTTGGTGCAGGAAACCACTTTTGCACTTGTATTAGTGTGGATAAACCACTTTTCGCACTTGTGTTAGTGTTGAAAAACCACTTTTCGCACTTGTGTTAGTGTTGAAAAACCACTTTTCGCACTTGTGTTGGCGTAGGAAACCACTTTTCGCACTTGTGTTAGTGTTGAAAATACACTTTTCGCACTTGTGTTGGTGAAGGAAACCACTTTTCGCACTTGTGTTTATGTTGAAAAACTACTTTTCGCACTTGTGTTGGTGTAGGAAACCACTTTTCGCACTTGTGTTAGTGTTGAATAAACACTTTTCGCACTTGTGTTGTTGAAGGAAACCACTTTTCGCACTTGTGTTAGTGTTGAAAACCCACTTTTCGCACTTTTGTTGGTGTCGGAAACCACTTCGCACTTGTGTTTGTGTTGAAACCCCACTTTTCGCACTTGTGTTGGTGTAGCAAACGACTTCTCGCACTTGTATTATGTGGAAAAACCACCTTTCGCACTGGTGTTGGTGTAGGAAACCACTTTTCGCACTTGTGTTGGTGTAGGAAACTACTTTTCGCATTGTGTTAGTGTTGAAAAACCACTTTTCGCACTTGTGTTGGTGCAGGAAACCACTTTTGCACTTGTATTAGTGTGGAAAAACCACTTTTCGCACTTGTGTTAGTGTTGAAAAACCACTTTTCGCACTTGTGTTGGTGTAGGAAACCACTTTTCGCACTTGTGTTAGTGTTGAAAAACCAATTTTCGCACTTGTGTTGGTGTAGGAAACCACTTTTCGCCCTTGTGTTGGTGTAGGAAACCACTTTTCGCACTTGTGTTAGTGTTGAAAAACCACTTTTCGCACTTGTATTGGTGTAGGAAACCACTTTTCGCACTTGTGTTAGTGTTGAAAATACACTTTTTGCACTTGTGTTGGTGAAGGAAACCACTTTTCGCACTTGAGTTAGTGTTGAAAAAACACTTTTCGCACTTGTGTAGGTGTAGGAAACCACTTTTCACACTTGTGTTAGTGTTGAAAACCCACTTTTCGCACTTGTGTTGGTGATGGAAACCACTTTTCGCACTTGTGTTAGTGTTGAAAATCCATTCTTCGCACTTGTGTTGGTGGAGAAAGCCACTTTTCGCACTTGTGTTAGTGTTGAAAACCCACTTTACGCACTGGTGTTGGTGCAGGAAACCACTTTTGCACTTGTATTAGTGTGGAAAAAACACTTTTTGCACTTGTGATAGTGTTGAAAAACCACTTTTCGCACTTGTGTTAGTGTTGAAAAACCACTTTTCGCACATGTGTTGGTGCAGGAAACCACTTTTGCACTTGTATTAGTGTGGAAAAACCACTTTTCGCACTTGTGTTAGTGTTGAAAAACCACTTTTCGCACTTGTGTTAGTCTTGAAAAACCACATTTCGCACTTGTGTTGGTGCAGGAAACCACTTTTGCACTTGTATTAGTGTGGAAAAAACTCTTTTTGCACTTGTGATAGTGTTGAAAAACCACTTTTCGCACTTGTGTTAGTGTTGAAAAACCACCTTTCGCACTTGTGTTGGTGCAGGAAACCACTTTTGCACTTGTATTAGTGTGGCAAAACCACTTTTCGCACTTGTGTTCGTGTTGAAACACCACTTTTCGCACTTGTGTTAGTGTTGAAAAACCACTTTTTGCACTTGTGTTGGTGCAGGAAACCACTTTTGCACTTGTATTAGTGTGGCAAAAACTCTTTTTGCACTTGTGATAGTGTTGAAAAACCACATTTCGCACTTGTGTTAGTGTTGAAAAACCACTTTTCGCACTTGTGTTGGTGCAGGAACCACTTTTGCACTTGTATTAGTGTGGATAAACCACTTTTCGCACTTGTGTTAGTGTTGAAAAACCACTTTTGCACTTGTATTAGTGTGGCAAAACCACTTTTCGCACTTGTGTTCGTGTTGAAAAACCACTTTTCACACTTGTGTTAGTGTTGAAAACCCACTTTTCGCACTTGTGTTAGTGTTGAAAAACCACTTTCCGCACTTGTGTTAGTGTTGAAAAACCACTTTTCGCACTTGTGTTGGTGTAGGAAACCACTTTTCGCACTTGTGTTAGTGTTGAAAAACCACTTTTCGCACTTGTGTTGGTGCAGGAAACCACTTTTGCACTTGTATTAGTGTTGAAAAACCACTTTTCGCACTTGTGTTAGTGTTGAAAAACCACTTTTCGCACTTGTGTTGGTGCAGGAAACCACTTTTGCACTTGTATTAGTGTGGATAAACCACTTTTCGCACTTGTGTTAGTGTTGAAAAACCACTTTTCGCACTTGTGTTAGTGTTGAAAAACCACTTTTCGCACTTGTGTTGGCGTAGGAAACCACTTTTCGCACTTGTGTTAGTGTTGAAAATACACTTTTCGCACTTGTGTTGGTGAAGGAAACCACTTTTCGCACTTGTGTTTGTGTTGAAAACCCACTTTTCGCACTTGTGTTGGTGTCGGAAACCACTTCGCACTTGTGTTTGTGTTGAAACCCCACTTTTCGCACTTGTGTTGGTGTAGCAAACGACTTCTCGCACTTGTATTATGTGGCAAAACCACCTTTCGCACTGGTGTTGGTGTAGGAAACCACTTTTCGCACTTGTGTTGGTGTAGGAAACTACTTTTCGCACTTGTGTTAGTGTTGAAAAACCACTTTTCGCACTTGTGTTGGTGCAGGAAACCACTTTTGCACTTGTATTAGTGTGGAAAAACCACTTTTCGCACTTGTGTTAGTGTTGAAAAACCACTTTTCGCACTTGTGTTGGTGTAGGAAACCACTTTTCGCACTTGTGTTAGTGTTGAAAAACCAATTTTCGCACTTGTGTTGGTGTAGGAAACCACTTTTCGCACTTGTGTTGGTGTAGGAAACCACTTTTCGCACTTGTGTTAGTGTTGAAAAACCACTTTTCGCACTTGTATTGGTGTAGGAAACCACTTTTCGCACTTGTGTTAGTGTTGAAAATACACTTTTCGCACTTGTGTTGGTGAAGGAAACCACTTTTCGCACTTGAGTTAGTGTTGAAAAAACACTTTTCGCACTTGTGTAGGTGTAGGAAACCACTTTTCACACTTGTGTTAGTGTTGAAAACCCACTTTTCGCACTTGTGTTGGTGATGGAAACCACTTTTCGCACTTGTGTTAGTGTTGAAAATCCATTCTTCGCACTTGTGTTGGTGGAGAAAACCACTTTTCACACTTGTGTTAGTGTTGAAAACCCACTTTTCGCACTGGTGTTGGTGCAGGAAACCACTTTTGCACTTGTATTAGTGTGGAAAAAACACTTTTTGCACTTGTGATAGTGTTGAAAAACCACTTTTCGCACTTGTGTTAGTGTTGAAAAACCACTTTTCGCACATGTGTTGGTGCAGGAAACCACTTTTGCACTTGTATTAGTGTGGAAAAACAACTTTTCGCACTTGTGTTAGTGTTGAAAAACCACTTTTCGCACTTGTGTTAGTCTTGAAAAACCACATTTCGCACTTGTGTTGGTGCAGGAAACCACTTTTGCACTTGTATTAGTGTGGAAAAAACTCTTTTTGCACTTGTGATAGTGTTGAAAAACCACTTTTCGCACTTGTGTTAGTGTTGAAAAACCACCTTTCGCACTTGTGTTGGTGCAGGAAACCACTTTTGCACTTGTATTAGTGTGGCAAAACCACTTTTCGCACTTGTGTTCGTGTTGAAAAACCACTTTTCGCACTTGTGTTAGTGTTGAAAAACCACTTTTTGCACTTGTGTTGGTGCAGGAAACCACTTTTGCACTTGTATTAGTGTGGCAAAAACTCTTTTTGCACTTGTGATAGTGTTGAAAAACCACATTTCACACTTGTGTTAGTGTTGAAAAACCACTTTTCGCACTTGTGTTGGTGCAGGAACCACTTTTGCACTTGTATTAGTGTGGATAAACCACTTTTCGCACTTGTGTTAGTGTTGAAAAACCACTTTTGCACTTGTATTAGTGTGGCAAAACCACTTTTCGCACTTGTGTTCGTGTTGAAAAACCACTTTTCACACTTGTGTTAGTGTTGAAAACCCACTTTTCGCACTTGTGTTAGTGTTGAAAAACCACTTTCCGCACTTGTGTTAGTGTTGAAAAACCACTTTTCGCACTTGTGTTGGTGTAGGAAACCACTTTTCGCACTTGTGTTAGTGTTGAAAAACCACTTTTCGCACTTGTGTTGGTGCAGGAAACCACTTTTGCACTTGTATTAGTGTGGAAAACCACTTTTCGCATTTGTGTTAGTGTTGAAAAACCACTTTTCGCACTTGTGTTGGTGTAGGAAACCACTTTTTGCACTTGTGTTAGTGTTGAAAAACCACTTTTCGCACTTGTGTTGGTGTAGGAAACCACTTTTCGCACTTGTGTTGGTGTAGGAAACCACTTTTCGCACTTGTGTTAGTGTTGAAAAACCACTTTTCGCACTTGTGTTGGCGTAGGAAACCACTTTTCGCACTTGTGTTAGTGTTGAAAATACACTTTTCGCAGTTGTGTTGGTGAAGGAAACCACTTTTCGCACTTGAGTTAGTGTTGAAAAAACACTTTTCGCACTTGTGTAGGTGTAGGAAACCACTTTTCGCACTTGTGTTAGTGTTGAAAACCCACTTTTCGCACTTGTGTTGGTGATGGAAACCACTTTTCGCACTTGTGTTAGTGTTGAAAATCCATTCTTCGCACTTGTGTTGGTGGAGAAAACCACTTTTCGCACTTGTGTTAGTGTTGAAAACCCACTTTTCGCACTGGTGTTGGTGCAGGAAACCACTTTTGCACTTGTATTAGTGTGGAAAAAACACTTTTTGCACTTGTGATAGTGTTGAAAAACCACTTTTCGCACTTGTGTTAGTGTTGAAAAACCACTTTTCACACATGTGTTGGTGCAGGAAACCACTTTTGCACTTGTATTAGTGTGGAAAAACCACTTTTCGCACTTGTGTTAGTGTTGAAAAACCACTTTTCGCACTTGTGTTAGTGTTGAAAAACCACATTTCGCAGTTGTGTTGGTGCAGGAAACCACTTTTGCACTTGTATTAGTGTGGAAAAAACTCTTTTTGCACTTGTGATAGTGTTGAAAAACCACTTTTCGCACTTGTGTTAGTGTTGAAAAACCACTTTTCGCAATTGTGTTGGTGCAGGAAACCACTTTTGCACTTGTATTAGTGTGGCAAAACCACTTTTCGCACTTGTGTTCGTGTTGAAAAACCACTTTCCGCACTTGTGTTAGTGTTGAAAAACCACTTTTGCACTTGTATTAGTGTGGAAAAAATTCTTTTTGCACTTGTGATAGTGTTGAAAAACCACTTTTCGCACTTGTGTTAGTGTTGAAAAACCACTTTTCGCACTTGTGTTGGTGCAGGAAACCACTTTTGCACTTGTATTAGTGTGGATAAACCACTTTTCGCACTTGTGTTCGTGTTGAAAAACCACTTTTCGCACTTGTGTTAGTGTTGAAAAACCACTTTTCGCACTTGTGTTGGCGTAGGAAACCACTTTTCGCACTTGTGTTAGTGTTGAAAATACACTTTTCGCACTTGTGTTGGTGAAGGAAACCACTTTTCGCACTTGAGTTAGTGTTGAAAAAACACTTTTCGCACTTGTGTAGGTGTAGGAAACCACTTTTCGCACTTGTGTTAGTGTTGAAAACCCACTTTTCGCACTTGTGTTGGTGATGGAAACCACTTTTCGCACTTGTGTTCGTGTTGAAAATCCATTCTTCGCACTTGTGTTGGTGGAGAAAACCACTTTTCGCACTTGTGTTAGTGTTGAAAACCCACATTTCGCACTGGTGTTGGTGCAGGAAACCACTTTTGCACTTGTATTAGTGTGGAAAAAACACTTTTTGCACTTGTGATAGTGTTGAAAAACCACTTTTCGCACTTGTGTTAGTGTTGAAAAACCACTTTTCGCACTTGTGTTAGTGTTGAAAAACCACTTTTCGCACTTGTGTTGGTGCAGGAAACCACTTTTGCACTTGTATTAGTGTGGATAAACCACTTTTCGCACTTGTGTTAGTGTTGAAAAACCACTTTTCGCACTTGTGTTAGTGTTGAAAAACCACTTTTCGCACTTGTGTTGGCGTAGGAAACCACTTTTCGCACTTGTGTTAGTGTTGAAAATACACTTTTCGCACTTGTGTTGGTGAAGGAAACCACTTTTCGCACTTGTGTTTGTGTTGAAAAACCACTTTTCGCACTTGTGTTGGTGTAGGAAACCACTTTTCGCACTTGTGTTAGTGTTGAATAAACACTTTTTGCACTTGTGTTGTTGAAGGAAACCACTTTTCGCACTTGTGTTAGTGTTGAAAACCCACTTTTCGCACTTGTGTTGGTGTCGGAAACCACTTCGCACTTGTGTTTGTGTTGAAACCCCACTTTTCGCACTTGTGTTGGTGTAGCAAACGACTTCTCGCACTTGTATTATGTGGCAAAACCACCTTTCGCACTGGTGTTGGTGTAGGAAACCACTTTTCGCACTTGTGTTGGTGTAGGAAACTACTTTTCGCACTTGTGTTAGTGTTGAAAAACCACTTTTCGCACTTGTGTTGGTGCAGGAAACCACTTTTGCACTTGTATTAGTGTGGAAAAACCACTTTTCGCACTTGTGTTAGTGTTGAAAAACCACTTTTCGCACTTGTGTTGGTGTAGGAAACCACTTTTCGCACTTGTGTTAGTGTTGAAAAACCAATTTTCGCACTTGTGTTGGTGTAGGAAACCACTTTTCGCACTTGTGTTGGTGTAGGAAACCACTTTTCGCACTTGTGTTAGTGTTGAAAAACCACTTTTCGCACTTGTATTGGTGTAGGAAACCACTTTTCGCACTTGTGTTAGTGTTGAAAATACACTTTTCGCACTTGTGTTGGTGAAGGAAACCCCTTTTCGCACTTGAGTTAGTGTTGAAAAAACACTTTTCGCACTTGTGTAGGTGTAGGAAACCACTTTTCGCACTTGTGTTAGTGTTGAAAATCCATTCTTCGCACTTGTGTTGGTGGAGAAAACCACTTTTCACACTTGTGTTAGTGTTGAAAACCCACTTTTCGCACTGGTGTTGGTGCAGGAAACCACTTTTGCACTTGTATTAGTGTGGAAAAAACACTTTTTGCACTTGTGATAGTGTTGAAAAACCACTTTTCGCACTTGTGTTAGTGTTGAAAAACCACTTTTCGCACATGTGTTGGTGCAGGAAACCACTTTTGCACTTGTATTAGTGTGGAAAAACAACTTTTCGCACTTGTGTTAGTGTTGAAAAACCACTTTTCGCACTTGTGTTAGTCTTGAAAAACCACATTTCGCACTTGTGTTGGTGCAGGAAACCACTTTTGCACTTGTATTAGTGTGGAAAAAACTCTTTTTGCACTTGTGATAGTGTTGAAAAACCACTTTTCGCACTTGTGTTAGTGTTGAAAAACCACCTTTCGCACTTGTGTTGGTGCAGGAAACCACTTTTGCACTTGTATTAGTGTGGCAAAACCACTTTTCGTACTTGTGTTCGTGTTGAAAAACCACTTTTCGCACTTGTGTTAGTGTTGAAAAACCACTTTTTGCACTTGTGTTGGTGCAGGAAACCACTTTTGCACTTGTATTAGTGTGGCAAAAACTCTTTTTGCACTTGTGATAGTGTTGAAAAACCACATTTCACACTTGTGTTAGTGTTGAAAAACCACTTTTCGCACTTGTGTTGGTGCAGGAACCACTTTTGCACTTGTATTAGTGTGGATAAACCACTTTTCGCACTTGTGTAAGTGTTGAAAAACCACTTTTGCACTTGTATTAGTGTGGCAAAACCACTTTTCGCACTTGTGTTCGTGTTGAAAAACCACTTTTCACACTTGTGTTAGTGTTGAAAACCCACTTTTCGCACTTGTGTTAGTGTTGAAAAACCACTTTCCGCACTTGTGTTAGTGTTGAAAAACCACTTTTCGCACTTGTGTTGGTGTAGGAAACCACTTTTCGCACTTGTGTTAGTGTTGAAAAACCACTTTTCGCACTTGTGTTGGTGCAGGAAACCACTTTTGCACTTGTATTAGTGTGGAAAACCACTTTTCGCATTTGTGTTAGTGTTGAAAAACCACTTTTCGCACTTGTGTTGGTGTAGGAAACCACTTTTTGCACTTGTGTTAGTGTTGAAAAACCACTTTTCGCACTTGTGTTGGTGTAGGAAACCACTTTTCGCACTTGTGTTGGTGTAGGAAACCACTTTTCGCACTTGTGTTAGTGTTGAAAAACCACTTTTCGCACTTGTGTTGGCGTAGGAAACCACTTTTCGCACTTGTGTTAGTGTTGAAAATACACTTTTCGCACTTGTGTTGGTGAAGGAAACCACTTTTCGCACTTGAGTTAGTGTTGAAAAAACACTTTTCGCACTTGTGTAGGTGTAGGAAACCACTTTTCGCACTTGTGTTAGTGTTGAAAACCCACTTTTCGCACTTGTGTTGGTGATGGAAACCACTTTTCGCACTTGTGTTAGTGTTGAAAATCCATTCTTCGCACTTGTGTTGGTGGAGAAAACCACTTTTCGCACTTGTGTTAGTGTTGAAAACCCACTTTTCGCACTGGTGTTGGTGCAGGAAACCACTTTTGCACTTGTATTAGTGTGGAAAAAACACTTTTTGCACTTGTGATAGTGTTGAAAAACCACTTTTCGCACTTGTGTTAGTGTTGAAAAACCACTTTTCACACATGTGTTGGTGCAGGAAACCACTTTTGCACTTGTATTAGTGTGGAAAAACCACTTTTCGCACTTGTGTTAGTGTTGAAAAACCACTTTTCGCACTTGTGTTAGTGTTGAAAAACCACATTTCGCACTTGTGTTGGTGCAGGAAACCACTTTTGCACTTGTATTAGTGTGGAAAAAACTCTTTTTGCACTTGTGATAGTGTTGAAAAACCACTTTTCGCACTTGTGTTAGTGTTGAAAAACCACTTTTCGCAATTGTGTTGGTGCAGGAAACCACTTTTGCACTTGTATTAGTGTGGCAAAACCACTTTTCGCACTTGTGTTCGTGTTGAAAAACCACTTTTCGCACTTGTGTTAGTGTTGAAAAACCACTTTTGCACTTGTATTAGTGTGGAAAAAACTCTTTTTGCACTTGTGATAGTGTTGAAAAACCACTTTTCGCACTTGTGTTAGTGTTGAAAAACCACTTTTCGCACTTGTGTTGGTGCAGGAAACCACTTTTGCACTTGTATTAGTGTGGATAAACCACTTTTCGCACTTGTGTTAGTGTTGAAAATACACTTTTCGCACTTGTGTTGGTGAAGGAAACCACTTTTCGCACTTGAGTTAGTGTTGAAAAAACACTTTTCGCACTTGTGTAGGTGTAGGAAACCACTTTTCGCACTTGTGTTAGTGTTGAAAACCCACTTTTCGCACTTGTGTTGGTGATGGAAACCACTTTTCGCACTTGTGTCAGTGTTGAAAATCCATTCTTCGCACTTGTGTTGGTGGAGAAAACCACTTTTCGCACTTGTGTTAGTGTTGAAAACCCACATTTCGCACTGGTGTTGGTGCAGGAAACCACTTTTGCACTTGTATTAGTGTGGAAAAAACACTTTTTGCACTTGTGATAGTGTTGAAAAACCACTTTTCGCACTTGTGTTAGTGTTGAAAAACCACTTTTCGCACATGTGTTGGTGCAGGAAACCACTTTTGCACTTGTATTAGTGTGGAAAAACCAATTTTCGCACTTGTGTTAGTGTTGAAAAACCACTTTTCGCACTTGTGTTAGTGTTGAAAAACCAAATTTCGCACTTGTGTTGGTGCAGGAAACCACTTTTGCACTTGTATTAGTGTGGAAAAAACTCTTTTTGCACTTGTGATAGTGTTGAAAAACCACTTTTCGCACTCGTGTTAGTGTTGAAAAACCACTTTTGCCACTTGTGTTGGTGCAGGAAACCACTTTTGCACTTGTATTAGTGTGGCAAAACCACTTTTCGCACTTGTGTTCGTGTTGAAAAACCACTTTTCGCACTTGTGTTAGTGTTGAAAAACCACTTTTCGCACTTGTGTTGGTGCAGGAAACCACTTTTGCACTTGTATTAGTGTGGAAAAAACTCTTTTTGCACTTGTGATAGTGTTGAAAAACCACTTTTCGCACTTGTGTTAGTGTTGAAAAACCACTTTTCGCACTTGTGTTGGTGCAGGAAAACCACTTTTGCACTTGTATTAGTGTGGAAAAACCACTTTTCGCACTTGTGTTAGTGTTGAAAAACCACTTTTCGCACTTGTGTTAGTGTTGAAAAACCACTTTTCGCACTTGTGTTGGTGCAGGAAACCACTTTTGCACTTGTATTAGTGTGGAAAAAACACTTTTCGCACTTGTGTTAGTGTCGAAAAACCACCAACCGCACTTGTGTTAGTGTTGAAAAACCACTCTCGCACTTGTGTTGGTGCAGGAAACCACTTTTGCACTTGTATTAGTGTGGAAAAACCACTTTTCGCACTTGTGTTAGTGTTGAAAAACCACTTTTCGCAGTTGTATTAGTGTGGAAAAAACACTTTTTGCACTTGTGATAGTGTTGAAAAACCACTTTTCGCACTTGTGTTAGTGTTGAAAAACCACCTTTCGCACTTGTGTTGGTGCAGGAAACGACTTTTGCACTTGTATTAGTGTGGCAAAACCACTTTTCGCACTTGTGTTCGTGTTGAAAAACCACTTTTCGCACTTGTGTTACTGTTGAAAAACCACTTTTTGCACTTGTGTTGGTGCAGGAAACCACTTTTGCACTTGTATTAGTGTGGAAAAAACTCTTTTTGCACTTGTGATAGTGTTGAAAAACCACTTTTCGCACTTGTGTTAGTGTTGAAAAACCACTTTTCGCACTTGTGTTGGTGCAGGAAACCACTTTTGCACTTGTATTAGTGTGGATAAACCACTTTTCGCACTTGTGTTAGTGTTGAAAAACCACTTTTGCACTTGTATTAGTGTGGCAAAACCACTTTTCGCACTTGTGTTCGTGTTGAAAAACCACTTTTTACACTTGTATTAGTGTTGAAAACCCACTTTTGCACTTGTATTAGTGTGGAAAAAACTCTTTTTGCACTTGTGATAGTGTTGAAAAACCACTTTTCGCACTTGTGTTAGTGTTGAAAAACCACTATTCACACTTGTGTTGGTGCAGGAAACCACTTTTGCACTTGTATTAGTGTGGATAAACCACTTTTCGCACTTGTGTTAGTGTTGAAAAACCACTTTTCGCACTTGTGTTAGTGTTGAAAAACCACTTTTCGCACTTGTGTTGGCGTAGGAAACCACTTTTCGCACTTGTGTTAGTGTTGAAAATACACTTTTCGCACTTGTGTTGGTGAAGGAAACCACTTTTCGCACTTGTGTTTGTGTTGAAAAACCACTTTTCGCACTTGTGTTGGTGTAGGAAACCACTTTTCGCACTTGTGTTAGTGTTGAATAAACACTTTTCGCACTTGTGTTGTTGAAGGAAACCACTTTTCGCACTTGTGTTAGTGTTGAAAACCCACTTTTCGCACTTTTGTTGGTGTCGGAAACCACTTCGCACTTGTGTTTGTGTTGAAACCCCACTTTTCGCATTTGTGTTGGTGTGGCAAACGACTTCTCGCACTTGTATTATGTGGCAAAACCACCTTTCGCACTGGTGTTGGTGTAGGAAACCACTTTTCGCAATTGTGTTGGTGTAGGAAACTACTTTTCGCACTTGTGTTAGTGTTGAAAAACCACTTTTCGCACTTGTGTTGGTGCAGGAAACCACTTTTGCACTTGTATTAGTGTGGAAAAACCACTTTTCGCACTTGTGTTAGTGTTGAAAAACCACTTTTCGCACTTGTGTTGGTGTAGGAAACCACTTTTCGCACTTGTGTTAGTGTTGAAAAACCAATTTTAGCACTTGTGTTGGTGTAGGAAACCACTTTTTGCCCTTGTGTTGGTGTAGGAAACCACTTTTCGCACTTGTGTTAGTGTTGAAAAACCACTTTTCGCACTTGTATTGGTGTAGGAAACCACTTTTCGCACTTGTGTTAGTGTTGAAAATACACTTTTCGCACTTGTGTTGGTGAAGGAAACCACTTTTCGCACTTGAGTTAGTGTTGAAAAAACACTTTTCGCACTTTTGTAGGTGTAGGAAACCACTTTTCACACTTGTGTTCGTGTTGAAAACCCACTTTTCGCACTTGTGTTGGTGATGGAAACCACTTTTCGCACTTGTGTTAGTGTTGAAAATCCATTCTTCGCACTTGTGTTGGTGGAGAAAGCCACTTTTCGCACTTGTGTTAGTGTTGAAAACCCACTTTACGCACTGGTGTTGGTGCAGGAAACCACTTTTGCACTTGTATTAGTGTGGAAAAAACACTTTTTGCACTTGTGATAGTGTTGAAAAACCACTTTTCGCACTTGTGTTAGTGTTGAAAAACCACTTTTCGCACATGTGTTGGTGCAGGAAACCACTTTTGCACTTGTATTAGTGTGGAAAAACCACTTTTCGCACTTGTGTTAGTGTTGAAAAACCACTTTTCGCACTTGTGTTAGTCTTGAAAAACCACATTTCGCACTTGTGTTGGTGCAGGAAACCACTTTTGCACTTGTATTAGTGTGGAAAAAACTCTTTTTGCACTTGTGATAGTGTTGAAAAACCACTTTTCGCACTTGTGTTAGTGTTGAAAAACCACCTTTCGCACTTGTGTTGGTGCAGGAAACAACTTTTGCACTTGTATTAGTGTGGCAAAACCACTTTTCGCACTTGTGTTCGTGTTGAAAAACCACTTTTCGCACTTGTGTTAGTGTTGAAAAACCACTTTTTGCACTTGTGTTGGTGCAGGAAACCACTTTTGCACTTGTATTAGTGTGGCAAAAACTATTTTTGCACTTGTGATAGTGTTGAAAAACCACATTTCGCACTTGTGTTAGTGTTGAAAAACCACTTTTCGCACTTGTGTTGGTGCAGGAACCACTTTTGCACTTGTATTAGTGTGGATAAACCACTTTTCGCACTTGTGTTAGTGTTGAAAAACCACTTTTGCACTTGTATTAGTGTGGCAAAACCACTTTTCGCACTTTTGTTCGTGTTGAAAAACCACTTTTCACACTTGTGTTAGTGTTGAAAACCCACTTTTCGCACTTGTGTTAGTGTTGAAAAACCACTTTCCGCACTTGTGTTAGTGTTGAAAAACCACTTTTCGCACTTGTGTTGGTGTAGGAAACCACTTTTCGCACTTGTGTTAGTGTTGAAAAACCACTTTTCGCACTTGTGTTGGTGCAGGAAACCACTTTTGCACTTGTATTAGTGTGGAAAAACCACGTTTCGCACTTGTGTTAGTGTTGAAAAACCACTTTTCGCACTTGTGTTGGTGTAGGAAACCACTTTTTGCACTTGTGTTAGTGTTGAAAAACCACTTTTCGCACTTGTGTTGGTGTAGGAAACCACTTTTCGCACTTGTGTTGGTGTAGGAAACCACTTTTCGCACTTGTGTTAGTGTTGAAAAACCACTTTTCGCACTTGTGTTGGCGTAGGAAACCACTTTTCGCACTTGTGTTAGTGTTGAAAATACACTTTTCGCACTTGTGTTGGTGAAGGAAACCACTTTTCGCACTTGAGTTAGTGTTGAAAAAACACTTTTCGCACTTGTGTAGGTGTAGGAAACCACTTTTCGCACTTGTGTTAGTGTTGAAAACCCACTTTTCGCACTTGTGTTGGTGATGGAAACCACTTTTCGCACTTGTGTTAGTGTTGAAAATCCATTCTTCGCACTTGTGTTGGTGGAGAAAACCACTTTTCGCACTTGTGTTAGTGGTGAAAACCCACTTTTCGCACTGGTGTTGGTGCAGGAAACCACTTTTGCACTTGTATTAGTGTGGAAAAAACACTTTTTGCACTTGTGATAGTGTTGAAAAACCACTTTTCGCACTTGTGTTAGTGTTGAAAAACCACTTTTCACACATGTGTTGGTGCAGGAAACCACTTTTGCACTTGTATTACTGTGGAAAAACCACTTTTCGCACTTGTGTTAGTGTTGAAAAACCACTTTTCGCACTTGTGTTAGTGTTGAAAAACCACATTTCGCACTTGTGTTGGTGCAGGAAACCACTTTTGCACTTGTATTAGTGTGGAAAAAACTCTTTTTGCACTTGTGATAGTGTTGAAAAACCACTTTCCGCACTTGTGTTAGTGTTGAAAAACCACTTTTCGCACTTGTGTTGGTGTAGGAAACCACTTTTCGCACTTGTGTTAGTGTTGAAAAACCACTTTTCGCACTTGTGTTGGTGCAGGAAACCACTTTTGCACTTGTATTAGTGTGGAAAACCACTTTTCGCATTTGTGTTAGTGTTGAAAAACCACTTTTCGCACTTGTGTTGGTGTAGGAAACCACTTTTTGCACTTGTGTTAGTGTTGAAAAACCACTTTTCGCACTTGTGTTGGTGTAGGAAACCACTTTTCGCACTTGTGTTGGTGTAGGAAACCACTTTTCGCACTTGTGTTATTGTTGAAAAACCACTTTTCGCACTTGTGTTGGCGTAGGAAACCACTTTTCGCACTTGTGTTAGTGTTGAAAATACACTTTTCGCACTTGTGTTGGTGAAGGAAACCACTTTTCGCACTTGAGTTAGTGTTGAAAAAACACTTTTCGCACTTGTGTAGGTGTAGGAAACCACTTTTCGCACTTGTGTTAGTGTTGAAAACCCACTTTTCGCACTTGTGTTGGTGATGGAAACCACTTTTCGCACTTGTGTTAGTGTTGAAAATCCATTCTTCGCACTTGTGTTGGTGGAGAAAACCACTTTTCGCACTTGTGTTAGTGTTGAAAACCCACTTTTTGCACTGGTGTTGGTGCAGGAAACCACTTTTGCACTTGTATTAGTGTGGAAAAAACACTTTTTGCACTTGTGATAGTGTTGAAAAACCACTTTTCGCACTTGTGTTAGTGTTGAAAAACCACTTTTCACACATGTGTTGGTGCAGGAAACCACTTTTGCACTTGTATTAGTGTGGAAAAACCACTTTTCGCACTTGTGTTAGTGTTGAAAAACCACTTTTCGCACTTGTGTTAGTGTTGAAAAACCACATTTCGCACTTGTGTTGGTGCAGGAAACCACTTTTGCACTTGTATTAGTGTGGAAAAAACTCTTTTTGCACTTGTGATAGTGTTGAAAAACCACTTTTCGCACTTGTGTTAGTGTTGAAAAACCACTTTTCGCAATTGTGTTGGTGCAGGAAACCACTTTTGCACTTGTATTAGTGTGGCAAAACCACTTTTCGCACTTGTGTTCGTGTTGAAAAACCACTTTTCGCACTTGTGTTAGTGTTGAAAAACCACTTTTGCACTTGTATTAGTGTGGGAAAAACTCTTTTTGCACTTGTGATAGTGTTGAAAAACCACTTTTCGCACTTGTGTTAGTGTTGAAAAACCACTTTTCGCACTTGTGTTGGTGCAGGAAACCACTTTTGCACTTGTATTAGTGTGGATAAACCACTTTTCGCACTTGTGTTCGTGTTGAAAAACCACTTTTCGCACTTGTGTTAGTGTTGAAAAACCACTTTTCGCACTTGTGTTGGGGTAGGAAACCACTTTTCGCACTTGTGTTAGTGTTGAAAATACACTTTTCGCACTTGTGTTGGTGAAGGAAACCACTTTTCGCACTTGAGTTAGTGTTGAAAAAACACTTTTCGCACTTGTGTAGGTGTAGGAAACCACTTTTCGCACTTGTGTTAGTGTTGAAAACCCACTTTTCGCACTTGTGTTGGTGATGGAAACCACTTTTCGCACTTGTGTTAGTGTTGAAAATCCACATTTCGCACTGGTGTTGGTGCAGGAAACCACTTTTGCACTTGTATTAGTGTGGAAAAAACACTTTTTGCACTTGTGATAGTGTTGAAAAACCACTTTTCGCACTTGTGTTAGTGTTGAAAAACCACTTTTCGCACATGTGTTGGTGCAGGAAACCACTTTTGCACTTGTATTAGTGTGGAAAAACCAATTTTCGCACTTGTGTTAGTGTTGAAAAACCACTTTTCGCACTTGTGTTAGTGTTGAAAAACCACATTTCGCACTTGTGTTGGTGCAGGAAACCACTTTTGCACTTGTATTAGTGTGGAAAAAACTCTTTTTGCACTTGTGATAGTGTTGAAAAACCACTTTTCGCACTTGTGTTAGTGTTGAAAAACCACTTTTGCCACTTGTGTTGGTGCAGGAAACCACTTTTGCACTTGTATTAGTGTGGCAAAACCACTTTTCGCACTTGTGTTCGTGTTGAAAAACCACTTTTCGCACTTGTGTTAGTGTTGAAAAACCACTTTTCGCACTTGTGTTGGTGCAGGAAACCACTTTTGCACTTGTATTAGTGTGGAAAAAACTCTTTTTGCACTTGTGATAGTGTTGAAAAACCACTTTTCGCACTTGTGTTAGTGTTGAAAAACCACTTTTCGCACTTGTGTTGGTGCAGGAAAACCACTTTTGCACTTGTATTAGTGTGGAAAAACCACTTTTCGCACTTGTGTTAGTGTTGAAAAACCACTTTTCGCACTTGTGTTAGTGTTGAAAAACCACTTTTCGCACTTGTGTTGGTGCAGGAAACCACTTTTGCACTTGTATTAGTGTGGAAAAAACACTTTTCGCACTTGTGTTAGTGTCGAAAAACCACTATCCGCACTTGTGTTAGTGTTGAAAAACCACTTTTCGCACTTGTGTTGGTGCAGGAAACCACTTTTGCACTTGTATTAGTGTGGAAAAACCACTTTTCGCACTTGTGTTAGTGTTGAAAAACCACTTTTCGCAGTTGTATTAGTGTGGAAAAAACACTTTTTGCACTTGTGATAGTGTTGAAAAACCACTTTTCGCACTTGTGTTAGTGTTGAAAAACCACATTTCGCACATGTGTTGGTGCAGGAAACCACTTTTGCACTTGTATTAGTGTGGAAAAACCAATTTTCGCACTTGTGTTAGTGTTGAAAAACCACTTTTCGCACTTGTGTTAGTGTTGAAAAACCACATTTCGCACTTGTGTTGGTGCAGGAAACCACTTTTGCACTTGTATTAGTGTGGAAAAAACTCTTTTTGCACTTGTGATAGTGTTGAAAAACCACTTTTCGCACTTGTGTTAGTGTTGAAAAACCACTTTTGCCACTTGTGTTGGTGCAGGAAACCACTTTTGCACTTGTATTAGTGTGGCAAAACCACTTTTCGCACTTGTGTTAGTGTTGAAAAACCACTTTTCACACTTGTGTTAGTGTTGAAAAACCACTTTTCGCACTTGTGTTGGTGCAGGAAACCACTTTTGCACTTGTATTAGTGTGGAAAAAACTCTTTTTGCACTTGTGATAGTGTTGAAAAACCACTTTTCGCACTTGTGTTAGTGTTGAAAAACCACTTTCGCACTTGTGTTGGTGCAGGAAAACCACTTTTGCACTTGTATTAGTGTGGAAAAACCACTTTTCGCACTTGTGTTAGTGTTGAAAAACCACTTTTCGCACTTGTGTTAGTGTTGAAAAACCACTTTTCGCACTTGTGTTGGTGCAGGAAACCACTTTTGCACTTGTATTAGTGTGGAAAAAACACTTTTCGCACTTGTGTTAGTGTCGAAAAACCACTATCCGCACTTGTGTTAGTGTTGAAAAACCACTTCTCGCACTTGTGTTGGTGCAGGAAACCACTTTTGCACTTGTATTAGTGTGGAAAAACCACTTTTCGCACTTGTGTTAGTGTTGAAAAACCACTTTTCGCAGTTGTATTAGTGTGGAAAAAACACTTTTTGCACTTGTGATAGTGTTGAAAAACCACTTTTCGCACTTGTGTTAGTGTTGAAAAACCACCTTTCGCACTTGTGTTGGTGCAGGAAACCACTTTTGCACTTGTATTAGTGTGGCAAAACCACTTTTCGCACTTGTGTTCGTGTTGAAAAACCACTTTTCGCACTTGTGTTAGTGTTGAAAAACCACTTTTTGCACTTGTGTTGGTGCAGGAAACCACTTTTGCACTTGTATTAGTGTGGAAAAAACTCTTTTTGCACTTGTGATAGTGTTGAAAAACCACTTTTCGCACTTGTGTTAGTGTTGAAAAACCACTTTTCACACTTGTGTTGGTGCAGGAAACCACTTTTGCACTTGTATTAGTGTGGATAAACCACTTTTCGCACTTATGTTAGTGTTGAAAAACCAACCACTTTTTACACTTATATTAGTGTTGAAAACCCACTTTTGCACTTGTATTAGTGTGGAAAAAACACTTTTCGCACTTGTGTTAGTGTCGAAAAACCACTATCCGCACTTGTGTTAGTGTTGAAAAACCACTTCTCGCACTTGTGTTGGTGCAGGAAACCACTTTTGCACTTGTATTAGTGTGGAAAAACCACTTTTCGCACTTGTGTTAGTGTTGAAAAACCACTTTTCGCAGTTGTATTAGTGTGGAAAAAACACTTTTTGCACTTGTGATAGTGTTGAAAAACCACTTTTCGCACTTGTGTTCGTGTTGAAAAACCACATTTCGCACATGTGTTGGTGCAGGAAACCACTTTTGCACTTGTATTAGTGTGGAAAAACCAATTTTCGCACTTGTGTTAGTGTTGAAAAACCACTTTTCGCACTTTGTGTTAGTGTTGAAAAACCACATTTCGCACTTGTGTTGGTGCAGGAAACCACTTTTGCACTTGTATTAGTGTGGAAAAAACTCTTTTTGCACTTGTGATAGTGTTGAAAAACCACTTTTCGCACTTGTGTTAGTGTTGAAAAACCACTTTTGCCACTTGTGTTGGTGCAGGAAACCACTTTTGCACTTGTATTAGTGTGGCAAAACCACTTTCCGCACTTGTGTTAGTGTTGAAAAACCACTTTTCAGCACTTGTGTTAGTGTTGAAAAACCACTTTTCGCACTTGTGTTGGTGCAGGAAACCACTTTTGCACTTGTATTAGTGTGGAAAAAACTCTTTTTGCACTTGTGATAGTGTTGAAAAACCACTTTTCGCACTTGTGTTAGTGTTGAAAAACCACTTTTCGCACTTGTGTTGGTGCAGGAAAACCACTTTTGCACTTGTATTAGTGTGGAAAAACCACTTTTCGCACTTGTGTTAGTGTTGAAAAACCACTTTTCGCACTTGTGTTAGTGTTGAAAAACCACTTTTCGCACTTGTGTTGGTGCAGGAAACCACTTTTGCACTTGTATTAGTGTGGAAAAAACACTTTTCGCACTTGTGTTAGTGTCGAAAAACCACTATCCGCACTTGTGTTAGTGTTGAAAAACCACTGCTCGCACTTGTGTTGGTGCAGGAAACCACTTTTGCACTTGTATTAGTGTGGAAAAACCACTTTTCGCACTTGTGTTAGTGTTGAAAAACCACTTTTCGCACTTGTGTTAGTGTTGAAAAACCACTTTTGCCACTTGTGTTGGTGCAGGAAACCACTTTTGCACTTGTATTAGTGTGGCAAAACCACTTTTCGCACTTGTGTTAGTGTTGAAAAACCACTTTTCGCACTTGTGTTAGTGTTGAAAAACCACTTTTCGCACTTGTGTTGGTGCAGGAAACCACTTTTGCACTTGTATTAGTGTGGAAAAAACTCTTTTTGCACTTGTGATAGTGTTGAAAAACCACTTTTCGCACTTGTGTTAGTGTTGAAAAACCACTTTTCGCACTTGTGTTGGTGCAGGAAACCACTTTTGCACTTGTATTAGTGTGGAAAAAACTCTTTTTGCACTTGTGATAGTGTTGAAAAACCACTTTTCGCACTTGTGTTAGTGTTGAAAAACCACTTTTCGCACTTGTGTTGGTGCAGGAAAACCACTTTTGCACTTGTATTAGTGTGGAAAAACCACTTTTCGCACTTGTGTTAGTGTTGAAAAACCACTTTTCGCACTTGTGTTAGTGTTGAAAAACCACTTTTCGCACTTGTGTTGGTGCAGGAAACCACTTTTGCACTTGTATTAGTGTGGAAAAAACACTTTTCGCACTTGTGTTAGTGTCGAAAAACCACTATCCGCACTTGTGTTAGTGTTGAAAAACCACTTCTCGCACTTGTGTTGGTGCAGGAAACCACTTTTGCACTTGTATTAGTGTGGAAAAACCACTTTTCGCACTTGTGATAGTGTTGAAAAACCACTTTTCGCACTTGTGTTAGTGTTGAAAAACCACCTTTCGCACTTGTGTTGGTGCAGGAAACCACTTTTGCACTTGTATTAGAGTGGCAAAACCACTTTTCGCACTTGTGTTCGTGTTGAAAAACCACTTTTCGCACTTGTGTTAGTGTTGAAAAACCACTTTTTGCACTTGTGTTGGTGCAGGAAACCACATTTGCACTTGTATTAGTGTGGAAAAAACTCTTTTTGCACTTGTGATAGTGTTGAAAAACCACTTTTCGCACTTGTGTTAGTGTTGAAAAACCACTTTTCGCACTTGTGTTGGTGCAGGAAACCACTTTTGCACTTGTATTAGTGTGGATAAACCACTTTTCGCACTTATGTTAGTGTTGAAAAACCAACCACTTTTTACACTTGTATTAGTGTTGAAAACCCACTTTTGCACTTGTATTAGTGTGGAAAAAACTCTTTTTGCACTTGTGATAGTGTTGAAAAACCACTTTTCGCACTTGTGTTAGTGTTGAAAAACCACTTTTCGCACTTGTGTTGGTGCAGGAAACCACTTTTGCACTTGTATTAGTGTGGATAAACCACTTTTCGCACTTGTGTTAGTGTTGAAAAACCACTTTTCGCACTTGTGTTAGTGTTGAAAAACCACTTTTCGCACTTGTGTTGGCGTAGGAAACCACTTTTCGCACTTGTGTTAGTGTTGAAAATACACTTTTCGCACTTGTGTTGGTGAAGGAAACCACTTTTCGCACTTGTGTTTGTGTTGAAAAACCACTTTTCGCACTTGTGTTGGTGTAGGAAACCACTTTTCGCACTTGTGTTAGTGTTGAATAAACACTTTTCGCACTTGTGTTGTTGAAGGAAACCACTTTTCGCACTTGTGTTAGTGTTGAAAACCCACTTTTCGCACTTTTGTTGGTGTCGGAAACCACTTCGCACTTGTGTTTGTGTTGAAACCCCACTTTTCGCACTTGTGTAGGTGTAGCAAACGACTTCTCGCACTTGTGTTATGTGGCAAAACCACCTTTCGCACTGGTGTTGGTGTAGGAAACCACTTTTCGCACTTGTGTTGGTGTAGGAAACCACTTTTCGCACTTGTGTTAGTGTTGAAAAACCACTTTTCGCACTTGTGTTGGTGTAGGAAACCACTTTTCGCACTTGTGTTAGTGTTGAAAAACCAATTTTCGCACTTGTGTTGGTGTAGGAAACCACTTTTCGCCCTTGTGTTGGTGTAGGAAACCACTTTTCGCACTTGTGGTAGTGTTGAAAAACCACTTTTCGCACTTGTATTGGTGTAGGAAACCACTTTTCGCACTTGTGTTAGTGTTGAAAATACACTTTTCGCACTTGTGTTGGTGAAGGAAACCACTTTTCGCACTTGAGTTAGTGTTGAAAAAACACTTTTCGCACTTGTGTAGGTGTAGGAAACCACTTTTCACACTTGTGTTAGTGTTGAAAACCCACTTTTCGCACTTGTGTTGGTGATGGAAACCACTTTTCGCACTTGTGTTAGTGTTGAAAATCCATTCTTCGCACTTGTGTTGGTGGAGAAAGCCACTTTTCGCACTTGTGTTAGTGTTGAAAACCCACTTTACGCACTGGTGTCGGTGCAGGAAACCACTTTTGCACTTGTATTAGTGTGGAAAAAACACTTTTTGCACTTGTGATAGTGTTGAAAAACCACTTTTCGCACTTGTGTTAGTGTTGAAAAACCACTTTTCGCACATGTGTTGGTGCAGGAAACCACTTTTGCACTTGTATTAGTGTGGAAAAACCACTTTTCGCACTTGTGTTAGTGTTGAAAAACCACTTTTCGCACTTGTGTTAGTCTTGAAAAACCACATTTCGCACTTGTGTTGGTGCAGGAAACCACTTTTGCACTTGTATTAGTGTGGAAAAAACTCTTTTTGCACTTGTGATAGTGTTGAAAAACCACTTTTCGCACTTGTGTTAGTGTTGAAAAACCACCTTTCGCACTTGTGTTGGTGCAGGAAACCACTTTTGCACTTGTATTAGTGTGGCAAAACCACTTTTCGCACTTGTGTTCGTGTTGAAAAACCACTTTTCGCACTTGTGTTAGTGTTGAAAAACCACTTTTTGCACTTGTGTTGGTGCAGGAAACCACTTTTGCACTTGTATTAGTGTGGCAAAAACTCTTTTTGCACTTGTGATAGTGTTGAAAAACCACATTTCGCACTTGTGTTAGTGTTGAAAAACCACTTTTCGCACTTGTGTTGGTGCAGGAACCACTTTTGCACTTGTATTAGTGTGGATAAACCACTTTTCGCACTTGTGTTAGTGTTGAAAAACCACTTTTGCACTTGTATTAGTGTGGCAAAACCACTTTTCGCACTTGTGTTCGTGTTGAAAAACCACTTTTCACACTTGTGTTAGTGTTGAAAACCCACTTTTCGCACTTGTGTTAGTGTTGAAAAACCACTTTCCGCACTTGTGTTAGTGTTGAAAAACCACTTTTTGCACTTGTGTTGGTGTAGGAAACCACTTTTCGCACTTGTGTTAGTGTTGAAAAACCACTTTTCGCACTTGTGTTGGTGCAGGAAACCACTTTTGCACTTGTATTAGTGTTGAAAAACCACTTTTCGCACTTGTGTTAGTGTTGAAAAACCACTTTTCGCACTTGTGTTGGTGCAGGAAACCACTTTTGCACTTGTATTAGTGTGGATAAACCACTTTTCGCACTTGTGTTAGTGTTGAAAAACCACTTTTCGCACTTGTGTTAGTGTTGAAAAACCACTTTTCGCACTTGTGTTCGCGTAGGAAACCACTTTTCGCACTTGTGTTAGTGTTGAAAATACACTTTTCGCACTTATGTTGGTGAAGGAAACCACTTTTCGCACTTGTGTTTGTGTTGAAAAACCACTTTTCGCACTAGTGTTGGTGTAGGAAACCAATTTTCGCACTTGTGTTAGTGTTGAATAAACACTTTTTGCACTTGTGTTGTTGAAGGAAACCACTTTTCGCACTTGTGTTAGTGTTGAAAACCCACTTTTCGCACTTGTGTTGGTGTCGGAAACCACTTCGCACTTGTGTTTGTGTTGAAACCCCACTTTTCGCACTTGTGTTGGTGTAGCAAACGACTTCTCGCACTTGTATTATGTGGCAAAACCACCTTTCGCACTGGTGTTGGTGTAGGAAACCACTTTTCGCACTTGTGTTGGTGTAGGAAACTACTTTTCGCACTTGTGTTAGTGTTGAAAAACCACTTTTCGCACTTGTGTTGGTGCAGGAAACCACTTTTGCACTTGTATTAGTGTGGAAAAACCACTTTTCGCACTTGTGTTAATGTTGAAAAACCACTTTTCGCACTTGTGTTGGTGTAGGAAACCACTTTTCGCACTTGTGTTAGTGTTGAAAAACCAATTTTCGCACTTGTGTTGGTGTAGGAAACCACTTTTCGCACTTGTGTTGGTGTAGGAAACCACTTTTCGCACTTGTGTTAGTGTTGAAAAACCACTTTTCGCACTTGTATTGGTGTAGGAAACCACTTTTCGCACTTGTGTTAGTGTTGAAAATACACTTTTCGCACTTGTGTTGGTGAAGGAAACCACTTTTCGCACTTGAGTTAGTGTTGAAAAAACACTTTTCGCACTTGTGTAGGTGTAGGAAACCACTTTTCACACTTGTGTTAGTGTTGAAAACCCACTTTTCGCACTTGTGTTGGTGATGGAAACCACTTTTCGCACTTGTGTTAGTGTTGAAAATCCATTCTTCGCACTTGTGTTGGTGGAGAAAACCACTTTTCACACTTGTGTTAGTGTTGAAAACCCACTTTTCGCACTGGTGTTGGTGCAGGAAACCACTTTTGCACTTGTATTAGTGTGGAAAAAACACTTTTTGCACTTGTGATAGTGTTGAAAAACCACTTTTCGCACTTGTGTTAGTGTTGAAAAACCACTTTTCGCACATGTGTTGGTGCAGGAAACCACTTTTGCACTTGTATTAGTGTGGAAAAACAACTTTTCGCACTTGTGTTAGTGTTGAAAAACCACTTTTCGCACTTGTGTTAGTCTTGAAAAACCACATTTCGCACTTGTGTTGGTGCAGGAAACCACTTTTGCACTTGTATTAGTGTGGAAAAAACTCTTTTTGCACTTGTGATAGTGTTGAAAAACCACTTTTCGCACTTGTGTTAGTGTTGAATAAACCACCTTTCGCACTTGTGTTGGTGCAGGAAACCACTTTTGCACTTGTATTAGTGTGGCAAAACCACTTTTCGCACTTGTGTTCGTGTTGAAAAACCACTTTTCGCACTTGTGTTAGTGTTGAAAAACCACTTTTTGCACTTGTGTTGGTGCAGGAAACCACTTTTGCACTTGTATTAGTGTGGCAAAAACTCTTTTTGCACTTGTGATAGTGTTGAAAAACCACATTTCACACTTGTGTTAGTGTTGAAAAACCACTTTTCGCACTTGTGTTGGTGCAGGAACCACTTTTGCACTTGTATTAGTGTGGATAAACCACTTTTCGCACTTGTGTTAGTGTTGAAAAACCACTTTTGCACTTGTATTAGTGTGGCAAAACCACTTTTCGCACTTGTGTTCGTGTTGAAAAACCACTTTTCACACTTGTGTTAGTGTTGAAAACCCACTTTTCGCACTTGTGTTAGTGTTGAAAAACCACTTTCCGCACTTGTGTTAGTGTTGAAAAACCACTTTTCGCACTTGTGTTGGTGTAGGAAACCACTTTTCGCACTTGTGTTAGTGTTGAAAAACCACTTTTCGCACTTGTGTTGGTGCAGGAAACCACTTTTGCACTTGTATTAGTGTGGAAAACCACTTTTCGCATTTGTGTTAGTGTTGAAAAACCACTTTTCACACTTGTGTTAGTGTTGAAAACCCACTTTTCGCACTTGTGTTAGTGTTGAAAAACCACTTTTCGCACTTGTGTTAGTGTTGAAAAACCACTTTTCGCACTTGTGTTGGTGCAGGAAACCACTTTTGCACTTGTATTAGTGTGGATAAACCACTTTTCGCACTTGTGTTAGTGTTGAAAAACCACTTTTCGCACTTGTGTTAGTGTTGAAAAACCACTTTTCGCACTTGTGTTGGCGTAGGAAACCACTTTTCGCACTTGTGTTAGTGTTGAAAATACACTTTTCGCACTTGTGTTGGTGAAGGAAACCACTTTTCGCACTTGTGTTTGTGTTGAAAAACCACTTTTCGCACTTGTGTTGGTGTAGGAAACCACTTTTCGCACTTGTGTTAGTGTTGAATAAACACTTTTTGCACTTCTGTTGTTGAAGGAAACCACTTTTCGCACTTGTGTTAGTGTTGAAAACCCACTTTTCGCACTTGTGTTGGTGTCGGAAACCACTTCGCACTTGTGTTTGTGTTGAAACCCCACTTTTCGCACTTGTGTTGGTGTAGCAAACGACTTCTCGCACTTGTATTATGTGGCAAAACCACCTTTCGCACTGGTGTTGGTGTAGGAAACCACTTTTCGCACTTGTGTTGGTGTAGGAAACTACTTTTCGCACTTGTGTTAGTGTTGAAAAACCACTTTTCGCACTTGTGTTGGTGCAGGAAACCACTTTTGCACTTGTATTAGTGTGGAAAAACCACTTTTCGCACTTGTGTTAGTGTTGAAAAACCACTTTTCGCACTTGTGTTGGTGTAGGAAACCACTTTTCGCACTTGTGTTAGTGTTGAAAAACCAATTTTAGCACTTGTGTTGGTGTAGGAAACCACTTTTCGCACTTGTGTTGGTGTAGGAAACCACTTTTCGCACTTGTGTTAGTGTTGAAAAACCACTTTTCGCACTTGTATTGGTGTAGGAAACCACTTTTCGCACTTGTGTTAGTGTTGAAAATACACTTTTCGCACTTGTGTTGGTGAAGGAAACCACTTTTCGCACTTGAGTTAGTGTTGAAAAAACACTTTTCGCACTTGTGTAGGTGTAGGAAACCACTTTTCACACTTGTGTTAGTGTTGAAAACCCACTTTTCGCACTTGTGTTGGTGATGGAAACCACTTTTCGCACTTGTGTTAGTGTTGAAAATCCATTCTTCGCACTTGTGTTGGTGGAGAAAACCACTTTTCACACTTGTGTTAGTGTTGAAAACCCACTTTTCGCACTGGTGTTGGTGCAGGAAACCACTTTTGCACTTGTATTAGTGTGGAAAAAACACTTTTTGCACTTGTGATAGTGTTGAAAAACCACTTTTCGCACTTGTGTTAGTGTTGAAAAACCACTTTTCGCACATGTGTTGGTGCAGGAAACCACTTTTGCCCTTGTATTAGTGTGGAAAAACAACTTTTCGCACTTGTGTTAGTGTTGAAAAACCACTTTTCGCACTTGTGTTAGTCTTGAAAAACCACATTTCGCACTTGTGTTGGTGCAGGAAACCACTTTTGCACTTGTATTAGTGTGGAAAAAACTCTTTTTGCACTTGTGATAGTGTTGAAAAACCACTTTTCGCACTTGTGTTAGTGTTGAAAAACCACCTTTCGCACTTGTGTTGGTGCAGGAAACCACTTTTGCACTTGTATTAGTGTGGCAAAACCACTTTTCGCACTTGTGTTCGTGTTGAAAAACCACTTTTCGCACTTGTGTTGGTGCAGGAAACCACTTTTGCACTTGTATTAGTGTGGCAAAAACTCTTTTTGCACTTGTGATAGTGTTGAAAAACCACATTTCACACTTGTGTTAGTGTTGAAAAACCACTTTTCGCACTTGTGTTGGTGCAGGAACCACTTTTGCACTTGTATTAGTGTGGATAAACCACTTTTCGCACTTGTGTTAGTGTTGAAAAACCACTTTTGCACTTGTATTAGTGTGGCAAAACCACTTTTCGCACTTGTGTTCGTGTTGAAAAACCACTTTTCACACTTGTGTTAGTGTTGAAAACCCACTTTTCGCACTTGTGTTAGTGTTGAAAAACCACTTTCCGCACTTGTATTAGTGTGGAAAAAACTCTTTTTGCACTTGTGATAGTGTTGAAAAACCACTTTTCGCACTTGTGTTAGTGTTGAAAAACCACCTTTCGCACTTGTGTTGGTGCAGGAAACCACTTTTGCACTTGTATTAGTGTGGCAAAACCACTTTTCGCACTTGTGTTCGTGTTGAAAAACCACTTTTCGCACTTGTGTTGGTGCAGGAAACCACTTTTGCACTTGTATTAGTGTGGCAAAAACTCTTTTTGCACTTGTGATAGTGTTGAAAAACCACATTTCACACTTGTGTTAGTGTTGAAAAACCACTTTTCGCACTTGTGTTGGTGCAGGAACCACTTTTGCACTTGTATTAGTGTGGATAAACCACTTTTCGCACTTGTGTTAGTGTTGAAAAACCACTTTTGCACTTGTATTAGTGTGGCAAAACCACTTTTCGCACTTGTGTTCGTGTTGAAAAACCACTTTTCACACTTGTGTTAGTGTTGAAAACCCACTTTTCGCACTTGTGTTAGTGTTGAAAAACCACTTTCCGCACTTGTGTTAGTGTTGAAAAACCACTTTTCGCACTTGTGTTGGTGCAGGAAACCACTTTTGCACTTGTATTAGTGTGGAAAACCACTTTTCGCATTTGTGTTAGTGTTGAAAAACCACTTTTCGCACTTGTGTTGGTGTAGGAAACCACTTTTTGCACTTGTGTTAGTGTTGAAAAACCACTTTTCGCACTTGTGTTGGTGTAGGAAACCACTTTTCGCACTTGTGTTGGTATAGGAAACCACTTTTCGCACTTGTGTTAGTGTTGAAAAACCACTTTTCGCACTTGTGTTGGCGTAGGAAACCACTTTTCGCACTTGTGTTAGTGTTGAAAATACACTTTTCGCACTTGTGTTGGTGAAGGAAACCACTTTTCGCACTTGAGTTAGTGTTGAAAAAACACTTTTCGCACTTGTGTAGGTGTAGGAAACCACTTTTCGCACTTGTGTTAGTGTTGAAAACCCACTTTTCGCACTTGTGTTGGTGATGGAAACCACTTTTCGCACTTGTGTTAGTGTTGAAAATCCATTCTTCGCACTTGTGTTGGTGGAGAAAACCACTTTTCGCACTTGTGTTAGTGTTGAAAACCCACTTTTCGCACTGGTGTTGGTGCAGGAAACCACTTTTGCACTTGTATTAGTGTGGAAAAAACACTTTTTGCACTTGTGATAGTGTTGAAAAACCACTTTTCGCACTTGTGTTAGTGTTGAAAAACCACTTTTCACACATGTGTTGGTGCAGGAAACCACTTTTGCACTTGTATTAGTGTGGAAAAACCACTTTTCGCACTTGTGTTAGTGTTGAAAAACCACTTTTCGCACTTGTGTTAGTGTTGAAAAACCACATTTCGCACTTGTGTTGGTGCAGGAAACCACTTTTGCACTTGTATTAGTGTGGAAAAAACTCTTTTTGCACTTGTGATAGTGTTGAAAAACCACTTTTCGCACTTGTGTTAGTGTTGAAAAACCACTTTTCGCAATTGTGTTGGTGCAGGAAACCACTTTTGCACTTGTATTAGTGTGGCAAAACCACTTTTCGCACTTGTGTTCGTGTTGAAAAACCACTTTTCGCACTTGTGTTAGTGTTGAAAAACCACTTTTGCACTTGTATTAGTGTGGAAAAAACTCTTTTTGCACTTGTGATAGTGTTGAAAAACCACTTTTCGCACTTGTGTTAGTGTTGAAAAACCACTTTTCGCACTTGTGTTGGTGCAGGAAACCACTTTTGCACTTGTATTAGTGTGGCTAAACCACTTTTCGCACTTGTGTTCGTGTTGAAAAACCACTTTTCGCACTTGTGTTAGTGTTGAAAAACCACTTTTCGCACTTGTGTTGGCGTAGGAAACCACTTTTCGCACTTGTGTTAGTGTTGAAAATACACTTTTCGCACTTGTGTTGGTGAAGGAAACCACTTTTCGCACTTGAGTTAGTGTTGAAAAAACACTTTTCGCACTTGTGTAGGTGTAGGAAACCACTTTTCGCACTTGTGTTAGTGTTGAAAACCCACTTTTCGCACTTGTGTTGGTGATGGAAACCACTTTTCGCACTTGTGTTAGTGTTGAAAATCCATTCTTCGCACTTGTGTTGGTGGAGAAAACCACTTTTCGCACTTGTGTTAGTGTTGAAAACCCACATTTCGCACTGGTGTTGGTGCAGGAAACCACTTTTGCACTTGTATTAGTGTGGAAAAAACACTTTTTGCACTTGTGATAGTGTTGAAAAACCACTTTTCGCACTTGTGTTAGTGTTGAAAAACCACTTTTCGCACATGTGTTGGTGCAGGAAACCACTTTTGCACTTGTATTAGTGTGGAAAAACCAATTTTCGCACTTGTGTTAGTGTTGAAAAACCACTTTTCGCACTTGTGTTAGTGTTGAAAAACCACATTTCGCACTTGTGTTGGTGCAGGAAACCACTTTTGCACTTGTATTAGTGTGGAAAAAACTCTTTTTGCACTTGTGATAGTGTTGAAAAACCACTTTTCGCACTTGTGTTAGTGTTGAAAAACCACTTTTGCCACTTGTGTTGGTGCAGGAAACCACTTTTGCACTTGTATTAGTGTGGCAAAACCACTTTTCGCACTTGTGTTCGTGTTGAAAAACCACTTTTCGCACTTGTGTTAGTGTTGAAAAACCACTTTTCGCACTTGTGTTGGTGCAGGAAACCACTTTTGCACTTGTATTAGTGTGGAAAAAACTCTTTTTGCACTTGTGATAGTGTTGAAAAACCACTTTTCACACTTGTGTTAGTGTTGAAAAACCACTTTTCGCACTTGTGTTGGTGCAGGAAAACCACTTTTGCACTTGTATTAGTGTGGAAAAACCACTTTTCGCACTTGTTTTAGTGTTGAAAAACGACTTTTCGCACTTGTGTTAGTGTTGAAAAACCACTTTTCGCACTTGTGTTGGTGCAGGAAACCACTTTTGCACTTGTATTAGTGTGGAAAAAACACTTTTCGCACTTGTGTTAGTGTCGAAAAACCACTATCCGCACTTGTGTTAGTGTAGAAAAACCACTTCTCGCACTTGTGTTGGTGCAGGAAACCACTTTTGCACTTGTATTAGTGTGGAAAAACCACTTTTCGCACTTGTGTTAGTGTTGAAAAACCACTTTTCGCAGTTGTATTAGTGTGGAAAAAACACTTTTTGCACTTGTGATAGTGTTGAAAAACTACTTTTCGCACTTGTGTTTGTGTTGAAAAACCACCTTTCGCACTTGTGTTGGTGCAGGAAACGACTTTTGCACTTGTATTAGTGTGGCAAAACCACTTTTCGCACTTGTGTTCGTGTTGAAAAACCACTTTTCGCACTTGTGTTAGTGTTGAAAAACCACTTTTTGCACTTGTGTTGGTGCAGGAAACCACTTTTGCACTTGTATTAGTGTGGAAAAAACTCTTTTTGCACTTGTGATAGTGTTGAAAAACCACTTTTCGCACTTGTGTTAGTGTTGAAAAACCACTTTTCGCACTTGTGTTGGTGCAGGAAACCACTTTTGCACTTGTATTAGTGTGGATAAACCACTTTTCGCACTTGTGTTAGTGTTGAAAAACCACTTTTGCACTTGTATTAGTGTGGCAAAACCACTTTTCGCACTTGTGTTCGTGTTGAAAAACCACTTTTTACACTTGTATTAGTGTTGAAAACCCACTTTTGCACTTGTATTAGTGTGGAAAAAACTCTTTTTGCACTTGTGATAGTGTTGAAAAACAACTTTTCGCACTTGTGTTAGTGTTGAAAAACCACTTTTCGCACTTGTGTTGGTGCAGGAAACCACTTTTGCACTTGTATTAGTGTGGATAAACCACTTTTCGCACTTGTGTTAGTGTTGAAAAACCACTTTTCGCACTTGTGTTAGTGTTGAAAAACCACTTTTCGCACTTGTGTTGGCGTAGGAAACCACTTTTCGCACTTGTGTTAGTGTTGAAAATACACTTTTCGCACTTGTGTTGGTGAAGGAAACCACTTTTCGCACTTGTGTTTGTGTTGAAAAACCACTTTTCGCACTTGTGTTGGTGTAGGAAACCACTTTTCGCACTTGTGTTAGTGTTGAATAAACACTTTTCGCACTTGTGTTGTTGAAGGAAACCACTTTTCGCACTTGTGTTAGTGTTGAAAACCCACTTTTCGCACTTTTGTTGGTGTCGGAAACCACTTCGCACTTGTGTTTGTGTTGAAACCCCACTTTTCGCACTTGTGTTGGTGTGGCAAACGACTTCTCGCACTTGTATTATGTGGCAAAACCACCTTTCGCACTGGTGTTGGTGTAGGAAACCACTTTTCGCACTTGTGTTGGTGTAGGAAACTACTTTTCGCACTTGTGTTAGTGTTGAAAAACCACTTTTCGCACTTGTGTTGGTGCAGGAAACCACTTTTGCACTTGTATTAGTGTGGAAAAACCACTTTTCGCACTTGTGTTAGTGTTGAAAAACCACTTTTCGCACTTGTGTTGGTGTAGGAAACCACTTTTCGCACTTGTGTTAGTGTTGAAAAACCAATTTTAGCACTTGTGTTGGTGTAGGAAACCACTTTTCGCCCTTGTGTTGGTGTAGGAAACCACTTTTCGCACTTGTGTTAGTGTTGAAAAACCACTTTTCGCACTTGTATTGGTGTAGGAAACCACTTTTCGCACTTGTGTTAGTGTTGAAAATACACTTTTCGCACTTGTGTTGGTGAAGGAAACCACTTTTCGCACTTGAGTTAGTGTTGAAAAAACACTTTTCGCACTTGTGTAGGTGTAGGAAACCACTTTTCACACTTGTGTTAGTGTTGAAAACCCACTTTTCGCACTTGTGTTGGTGATGGAAACCACTTTTCGCACTTGTGTTAGTGTTGAAAATCCATTCTTCGCACTTGTGTTGGTGGAGAAAGCCACTTTTCGCACTTGTGTTAGTGTTGAAAACCCACTTTACGCACTGGTGTTGGTGCAGGAAACCACTTTTGCACTTGTATTAGTGTGGAAAAAACACTTTTTGCACTTGTGATAGTGTTGAAAAACCACTTTTCGCACTTGTGTTAGTGTTGAAAAACCACATTTCGCACATGTGTTGGTGCAGGAAACCACTTTTGCACTTGTATTAGTGTGGAAAAACCACTTTTCGCACTTGTGTTAGTGTTGAAAAACCACTTTTCGCACTTGTGTTAGTCTTGAAAAACCACATTTCGCACTTGTGTTGGTGCAGGAAACCACTTTTGCACTTGTATTAGTGTGGAAAAAACTCTTTTTGCACTTGTGATAGTGTTGAAAAACCACTTTTCGCACTTGTGTTAGTGTTGAAAAACCACCTTTCGCACTTGTGTTGGTGCAGGAAACCACTTTTGCACTTGTATTAGTGTGGCAAAACCACTTTTCGCACTTGTGTTCGTGTTGAAAAACCACTTTTCGCACTTGTGTTAGTGTTGAAAAACCACTTTTTGCACTTGTGTTGGTGCAGGAAACCACTTTTGCACTTGTATTAGTGTGGCAAAAACTCTTTTTGCACTTGTGATAGTGTTGAAAAACCACATTTCGCACTTGTGTTAGTGTTGAAAAACCACTTTTCGCACTTGTGTTGGTGCAGGAACCACTTTTGCACTTGTATTAGTGTGGATAAACCACTTTTCGCACTTGTGTTAGTGTTGAAAAACCACTTTTGCACTTGTATTAGTGTGGCAAAACCACTTTTCGCACTTGTGTTCGTGTTGAAAAACCACTTTTCACACTTGTGTTAGTGTTGAAAACCCACTTTTCGCACTTGTGTTAGTGTTGAAAAACCACTTTCCGCACTTGTGTTAGTGTAGAAAAACCACTTTTCGCACTTGTGTTGGTGTAGGAAACCACTTTTCGCACTTGTGTTAGTGTTGAAAAACCACTTTTCGCACTTGTGTTGGTGCAGGAAACCACTTTTGCACTTGTATTAGTGTGGAAAAACCATTTTTCGCACTTGTGTTAGTGTTGAAAAACCACTTTTCGCACTTGTGTTGGTGTAGGAAACCACTTTTTGCACTTGTGTTAGTGTTGAAAAACCACTTTTCGCACTTGTGTTGGTGTAGGAAACCACTTTTCGCACTTGTGTGGGTGTAGGAAACCACTTTTCGCACTTGTGTTAGTGTTGAAAAACCACTTTTCGCACTTGTGTTGGCGTAGGAAACCACTTTTCGCACTTGTGTTAGTGTTGAAAATACACTTTTCGCACTTGTGTTGGTGAAGGAAACCACTTTTCGCACTTGAGTTAGTGTTGAAAAAACACTTTTCGCACTTGTGTAGGTGTAGGAAACCACTTTTCGCACTTGTGTTATTGTTGAAAACCCACTTTTCGCACTTGTGTTGGTGATGGAAACCACTTTTCGCACTTGTGTTAGTGTTGAAAATCCATTCTTCGCACTTGTGTTGGTGGAGAAAACCACTTTTCGCACTTGTGTTAGTGGTGAAAACCCACTTTTCGCACTGGTGTTGGTGCAGGAAACCACTTTTGCACTTGTATTAGTGTGGAAAAAACACTTTTTGCACTTGTGATAGTGTTGAAAAACCACTTTTTGCACTTGTGTTAGTGTTGAAAAACCACTTTTCACACATGTGTTGGTGCAGGAAACCACTTTTGCACTTGTATTAGTGTGGAAAAACCACTTTTCGCACTTGTGTTAGTGTTGAAAAACCACTTTTCGCACTTGTGTTAGTGTTGAAAAACCACATTTCGCACTTGTGTTGGTGCAGGAAACCACTTTTGCACTTGTATTAGTGTGGAAAAAACTCTTTTTGCACTTGTGATAGTGTTGAAAAACCACTTTTCGCACTTGTGTTAGTGTTGAAAAACCACTTTTCGCACTTGTGTTAGTGTTGAAAAACCACTTTTCGCACTTGTGTTGGTGTAGGAAACCACTTTTTGCACTTGTGTTAGTGTTGAAAAACCACTTTTCGCACTTGTGTTGGTGCAGGAAACCACTTTTGCACTTGTATTAGTGTGGAAAAACCACTTTTCGCACTTGTGTTAGTGTTGAAAAACCACTTTTCGCACTTGTGTTGGTGTAGGAAACCACTTTTTGCACTTGTGTTAGTGTTGAAAAACCACTTTTCGCACTTGTGTTGGTGTAGGAAACCACTTTTCGCACTTGTGTTGGTGTAGGAAACCACTTTTCGCACTTGTGTTAGTGTTGAAAAACCACTTTTCGCACTTGTGTTGGCGTAGGAAATCACTTTTCGCACTTGTGTTAGTGTTGAAAATACACTTTTCGCACTTGTGTTGGTGAAGGAAAGCACTTTTCGCACTTGAGTTAGTGTTGAAAAAACACTTTTCGCACTTGTGTAGGTGTAGGAAACCACTTTTCGCACTTGTGTTAGTGTTGAAAACCCACTTTTTGCACTTGTGTTGGTGATGGAAACCACTTTTCGCACTTGTGTTAGTGTTGAAAATCCATTCTTCGCACTTGTGTTGGTGGAGAAAACCACTTTTCGCACTTGTGTTAGTGTTGAAAACCCACTTTTCGCACTGGTGTTGGTGCAGGAAACCACTTTTGCACTTGTATTAGTGTGGAAAAAACACTTTTTGCACTTGTTATAGTGTTGAAAAACCACATTTCACACTTGTGTTAGTGTTGAAAAACCACTTTTCACACATGTGTTGGTGCAGGAAACCACTTTTGCACTTGTATTAGTGTGGAAAAACCACTTTTCGCACTTGTGTTAGTGTTGAAAAACCACTTTTCGCACTTGTGTTAGTGTTGAAAAACCACATTTCGCACTTGTGTTGGTGCAGGAAACCACTTTTGCACTTGTATTAGTGTCGAAAAAACTCTTTTTGCACTTGTGATAGTGTTGAAAAACCACTTTTCGCACTTGTGTTAGTGTTGAAAAACCACTTTTCGCAATTGTGTTGGTGCAGGAAACCACTTTTGCACTTGTATTAGTGTGGCAAAACCACTTTTCGCACTTGTGTTCATGTTGAAAAACCACTTTTCGCACTTGTGTTAGTGTTGAAAAACCACTTTTGCACTTGTATTAGTGTGGAAAAAACTCTTTTTGCACTTGTGATAGTGTTGAAAAACCACTTTTCGCACTTGTGTTAGTGTTGAAAAACCACTTTTCGCACTTGTGTTGGTGCAGGAAACCACTTTTGCACTTGTATTAGTGTGGATAAACCACTTTTCGCACTTGTGTTAGTGTTGAAAAACCACTTTTCGCACTTGTGTTAGTGTTGAAAAACCACTTTTCGCACTTGTGTTGGCGTAGGAAACCACTTTTCGCACTTGTGTTAGTGTTGAAAATACACTTTTCGCACTTGTGTTGGTGAAGGAAACCACTTTTCGCACTTGAGTTAGTGTTGAAAAAACACTTTTCGCACTTGTGTAGGTGTAGGAAACCACTTTTCGCACTTGTGTTAGTGTTGAAAACCCACTTTTCGCACTTGTGTTGGTGATGGAAACCACTTTTCGCACTTGTGTTAGTGTTGAAAATCCATTCTTCGCACTTGTGTTGGTGGAGAAAACCACTTTTCGCACTTGTGTTAGTGTTGAAAACCCACATTTCGCACTGGTGTTGGTGCAGGAAACCACTTTTGCACTTGTATTAGTGTGGAAAAAACACTTTTTGCACTTGTGATAGTGTTGAAAAACCACTTTTCGCACTTGTGTTAGTGTTGAAAAACCACTTTCGCACATGTGTTGGTGCAGGAAACCACTTTTGCACTTGTATTAGTGTGGAAAAACCAATTTTCGCACTTGTGTTAGTGTTGAAAAACCACTTTTCGCACTTGTGTTAGTGTTGAAAAACCACATTTCGTACTTGTGTTGGTGCAGGAAACCACTTTTGCACTTGTATTAGTGTGGAAAAAACTCTTTTTGCACTTGTGATAGTGTTGAAAAACCACTTTTCGCACTTGTGTTAGTGTTGAAAAACCACTTTTGCCACTTGTGTTGGTGCAGGAAACCACTTTTGCACTTGTATTAGTGTGGCAAAACCACTTTTCGCACTTGTGTTCGTGTTGAAAAACCACTTTTCGCACTTGTGTTAGTGTTGAAAAACCACTTTTCGCACTTGTGTTGGTGCAGGAAACCACTTTTGCACTTGTATTAGTGTGGAAAAAACTCTTTTTGCACTTGTGATAGTGTTGAAAAACCACTTTTCGCACTTGTGTTAGTGTTGAAAAACCACTTTTCGCACTTGTGTTGGTGCAGGAAACCACTTTTGCACTTGTATTAGTGTGGAAAAACCACTTTTCGCACTTGTGTTAGTGTTGAAAAACCACTTTTCGCACTTGTGTTAGTGTTGAAAAACCACTTTTCGCACTTGTGTTGGTGCAGGAAACCACTTTTGCACTTGTATTAGTGTGGAAAAAACACTTTTCGCACTTGTGTTAGTGTCGAAAAACCACTATCCGCACTTGTGTTAGTGTTTAAAAACCACTTCTCGCACTTGTGTTGGTGCAGGAAACCACTTTTGCACTTGTATTAGTGTGGAAAAACCACTTTTCGCACTTGTGTTAGTGTTGAAAAACCACTTTTCGCAGTTGTATTAGTGTGGAAAAAACACTTTTTGCACTTGTGATAGTGTTGAAAAACCACTTTTCGCACTTGTGTTAGTGTTGAAAAACCACTTTTCGCACATGTGTTGGTGCAGGAAACCACTTTTGCACTTGTATTAGTGTGGAAAAACCAATTTTCGCACTTGTGTTAGTGTTGAAAAACCACTTTTCGCACTTGTGTTAGTGTTGAAAAACCACATTTCGCACTTGTGTTGGTGCAGGAAACCACTTTTGCACTTGTATTAGTGTGGAAAAAATCCTTTTTGCACTTGTGATAGTGTTGAAAAACCACTTTTCGCACTTGTGTTAGTGTTGAAAAACCACTTTTGCCACTTGTGTTGGTGCAGGAAACCACTTTTGCACTTGTATTAGTGTGGCAAAACCACTTTTCGCACTTGTGTTCGTGTTGAAAAACCACTTTTCGCACTTGTGTTAGTGTTGAAAAACCACTTTTCGCACTTGTGTTGGTGCAGGAAACCACTTTTGCACTTGTATTAGTGTGGAAAAAACTCTTTTTGCACTTGTGATAGTGTTGAAAAACCACTTTTCACACTTGTGTTAGTGTTGAAAAACCACTTTTCGCACTTGTGTTGGTGCAGGAAAACCACTTTTGCACTTGTATTAGTGTGGAAAAACCACTTTTCGCACTTGTGTTAGTGTTGAAAAACCACTTTTCGCACTTGTGTTAGTGTTGAAAAACCACTTTTCGCACTTGTGTTGGTGCAGGAAACCACTTTTGCACTTGTATTAGTGTGGAAAAAACACTTTTCGCACTTGTGTTAGTGTCGAAAAACCACTATCCGCACTTGTGTTAGTGTTGAAAAACCACTCCTCGCACTTGTGTTGGTGTAGGAAACCACTTTTCGCACTTGTGTTAGTGTTGAAAAACCACTTTTCGCACTTGTGTTGGCGTAGGAAACCACTTTTCGCACTTGTGTTAGTGTTGAAAATACACTTTTCGCACTTGTGTTGGTGAAGGAAACCACTTTTCGCACTTGAGTTAGTGTTGAAAAAACACTTTTCGCACTTGTGTAGGTGTAGGAAACCACTTTTCGCACTTGTGTTATTGTTGAAAACCCACTTTTCGCACTTGTGTTGGTGATGGAAACCACTTTTCGCACTTGTGTTAGTGTTGAAAATCCATTCTTCGCACTTGTGTTGGTGGAGAAAACCACTTTTCGCACTTGTGTTAGTGGTGAAAACCCACTTTTCGCACTGGTGTTGGTGCAGGAAACCACTTTTGCACTTGTATTAGTGTGGAAAAAACACTTTTTGCACTTGTGATAGTGTTGAAAAACCACTTTTTGCACTTGTGTTAGTGTTGAAAAACCACTTTTCACACATGTGTTGGTGCAGGAAACCACTTTTGCACTTGTATTAGTGTGGAAAAACCACTTTTCGCACTTGTGTTAGTGTTGAAAAACCACTTTTCGCACTTGTGTTAGTGTTGAAAAACCACATTTCGCACTTGTGTTGGTGCAGGAAACCACTTTTGCACTTGTATTAGTGTGGAAAAAACTCTTTTTGCACTTGTGATAGTGTTGAAAAACCACTTTTCGCACTTGTGTTAGTGTTGAAAAACCACTTTTCGCACTTGTGTTAGTGTTGAAAAACCACTTTTCGCACTTGTGTTGGTGTAGGAAACCACTTTTTGCACTTGTGTTAGTGTTGAAAAACCACTTTTCGCACTTGTGTTGGTGCAGGAAACCACTTTTGCACTTGTATTAGTGTGGAAAAACCACTTTTCGCACTTGTGTTAGTGTTGAAAAACCACTTTTCGCACTTGTGTTGGTGTAGGAAACCACTTTTTGCACTTGTGTTAGTGTTGAAAAACCACTTTTCGCACTTGTGTTGGTGTAGGAAACCACTTTTCGCACTTGTGTTGGTGTAGGAAACCACTTTTCGCACTTGTGTTAGTGTTGAAAAACCACTTTTCGCACTTGTGTTGGCGTAGGAAATCACTTTTCGCACTTGTGTTAGTGTTGAAAATACACTTTTCGCACTTGTGTTGGTGAAGGAAAGCACTTTTCGCACTTGAGTTAGTGTTGAAAAAACACTTTTCGCACTTGTGTAGGTGTAGGAAACCACTTTTCGCACTTGTGTTAGTGTTGAAAACCCACTTTTTGCACTTGTGTTGGTGATGGAAACCACTTTTCGCACTTGTGTTAGTGTTGAAAATCCATTCTTCGCACTTGTGTTGGTGGAGAAAACCACTTTTCGCACTTGTGTTAGTGTTGAAAACCCACTTTTCGCACTGGTGTTGGTGCAGGAAACCACTTTTGCACTTGTATTAGTGTGGAAAAAACACTTTTTGCACTTGTTATAGTGTTGAAAAACCACATTTCACACTTGTGTTAGTGTTGAAAAACCACTTTTCACACATGTGTTGGTGCAGGAAACCACTTTTGCACTTGTATTAGTGTGGAAAAACCACTTTTCGCACTTGTGTTAGTGTTGAAAAACCACTTTTCGCACTTGTGTTAGTGTTGAAAAACCACATTTCGCACTTGTGTTGGTGCAGGAAACCACTTTTGCACTTGTATTAGTGTCGAAAAAACTCTTTTTGCACTTGTGATAGTGTTGAAAAACCACTTTTCGCACTTGTGTTAGTGTTGAAAAACCACTTTTCGCAATTGTGTTGGTGCAGGAAACCACTTTTGCACTTGTATTAGTGTGGCAAAACCACTTTTCGCACTTGTGTTCATGTTGAAAAACCACTTTTCGCACTTGTGTTAGTGTTGAAAAACCACTTTTGCACTTGTATTAGTGTGGAAAAAACTCTTTTTGCACTTGTGATAGTGTTGAAAAACCACTTTTCGCACTTGTGTTAGTGTTGAAAAACCACTTTTCGCACTTGTGTTGGTGCAGGAAACCACTTTTGCACTTGTATTAGTGTGGATAAACCACTTTTCGCACTTGTGTTAGTGTTGAAAAACCACTTTTCGCACTTGTGTTAGTGTTGAAAAACCACTTTTCGCACTTGTGTTGGCGTAGGAAACCACTTTTCGCACTTGTGTTAGTGTTGAAAATACACTTTTCGCACTTGTGTTGGTGAAGGAAACCACTTTTCGCACTTGAGTTAGTGTTGAAAAAACACTTTTCGCACTTGTGTAGGTGTAGGAAACCACTTTTCGCACTTGTGTTAGTGTTGAAAACCCACTTTTCGCACTTGTGTTGGTGATGGAAACCACTTTTCGCACTTGTGTTAGTGTTGAAAATCCATTCTTCGCACTTGTGTTGGTGGAGAAAACCACTTTTCGCACTTGTGTTAGTGTTGAAAACCCACATTTCGCACTGGTGTTGGTGCAGGAAACCACTTTTGCACTTGTATTAGTGTGGAAAAAACACTTTTTGCACTTGTGATAGTGTTGAAAAACCACTTTTCGCACTTGTGTTAGTGTTGAAAAACCACTTTCGCACATGTGTTGGTGCAGGAAACCACTTTTGCACTTGTATTAGTGTGGAAAAACCAATTTTCGCACTTGTGTTAGTGTTGAAAAACCACTTTTCGCACTTGTGTTAGTGTTGAAAAACCACATTTCGTACTTGTGTTGGTGCAGGAAACCACTTTTGCACTTGTATTAGTGTGGAAAAAACTCTTTTTGCACTTGTGATAGTGTTGAAAAACCACTTTTCGCACTTGTGTTAGTGTTGAAAAACCACTTTTGCCACTTGTGTTGGTGCAGGAAACCACTTTTGCACTTGTATTAGTGTGGCAAAACCACTTTTCGCACTTGTGTTCGTGTTGAAAAACTACTTTTCGCACTTGTGTTAGTGTTGAAAAACCACTTTTCGCACTTGTGTTGGTGCAGGAAACCACTTTTGCACTTGTATTAGTGTGGAAAAAACTCTTTTTGCACTTGTGATAGTGTTGAAAAACCACTTTTCGCACTTGTGTTAGTGTTGAAAAACCACTTTTCGCACTTGTGTTGGTGCAGGAAACCACTTTTGCACTTGTATTAGTGTGGAAAAACCACTTTTCGCACTTGTGTTAGTGTTGAAAAACCACTTTTCGCACTTGTGTTAGTGTTGAAAAACCACTTTTCGCACTTGTGTTGGTGCAGGAAACCACTTTTGCACTTGTATTAGTGTGGAAAAAACACTTTTCGCACTTGTGTTAGTGTCGAAAAACCACTATCCGCACTTGTGTTAGTGTTTAAAAACCACTTCTCGCACTTGTGTTGGTGCAGGAAACCACTTTTGCACTTGTATTAGTGTGGAAAAACCACTTTTCGCACTTGTGTTAGTGTTGAAAAACCACTTTTCGCAGTTGTATTAGTGTGGAAAAAACACTTTTTGCACTTGTGATAGTGTTGAAAAACCACTTTTCGCACTTGTGTTAGTGTTGAAAAACCACTTTTCGCACATGTGTTGGTGCAGGAAACCACTTTTGCACTTGTATTAGTGTGGAAAAACCAATTTTCGCACTTGTGTTAGTGTTGAAAAACCACTTTTCGCACTTGTGTTAGTGTTGAAAAACCACATTTCGCACTTGTGTTGGTGCAGGAAACCACTTTTGCACTTGTATTAGTGTGGAAAAAATCCTTTTTGCACTTGTGATAGTGTTGAAAAACCACTTTTCGCACTTGTGTTAGTGTTGAAAAACCACTTTTGCCACTTGTGTTGGTGCAGGAAACCACTTTTGCACTTGTATTAGTGTGGCAAAACCACTTTTCGCACTTGTGTTCGTGTTGAAAAACCACTTTTCGCACTTGTGTTAGTGTTGAAAAACCACTTTTCGCACTTGTGTTGGTGCAGGAAACCACTTTTGCACTTGTATTAGTGTGGAAAAAACTCTTTTTGCACTTGTGATAGTGTTGAAAAACCACTTTTCACACTTGTGTTAGTGTTGAAAAACCACTTTTCGCACTTGTGTTGGTGCAGGAAAACCACTTTTGCACTTGTATTAGTGTGGAAAAACCACTTTTCGCACTTGTGTTAGTGTTGAAAAACCACTTTTCGCACTTGTGTTAGTGTTGAAAAACCACTTTTCGCACTTGTGTTGGTGCAGGAAACCACTTTTGCACTTGTATTAGTGTGGAAAAAACACTTTTCGCACTTGTGTTAGTGTCGAAAAACCACTATCCGCACTTGTGTTAGTGTTGAAAAACCACTCCTCGCACTTGTGTTGGTGCAGGAAACCACTTTTGCACTTGTATTAGTGTGGAAAAACCACTTTTCGCACTTGTGTTAGTGTTGAAAATCCACTTTTCGCAGTTGTATTAGTGTGGAAAAAACACTTTTTGCACTTGTGATAGTGTTGAAAAACCACTTTTCGCACTTGTGTTTGTGTTGAAAAACCACCTTTCGCACTTGTGTTGGTGCAGGAAACGACTTTTGCACTTGTATTAGTGTGGCAAAACCACTTTTCGCACTTGTGTTCGTGTTGAAAAACCACTTTTCGCACTTGTGTTAGTGTTGAAAAACCACTTTTTGCACTTGTGTTGGTGCAGGAAACCACTTTTGCACTTGTATTAGTGTGGAAAAAACTCTTTTTGCACTTGTGATAGTGTTGAAAAACCACTTTTCGCACTTGTGTTAGTGTTGAAAAACCACTTTTCGCACTTGTGTTGGTGCAGGAAACCACTTTTGCACTTGTATTAGTGTGGATAAACCACTTTTCGCACTTGTGTTAGTGTTGAAAAACCACTTTTGCACTTGTATTAGTGTGGCAAAACCACTTTTCGCACTTGTGTTCGTGTTGAAAAACCACTTTTTACACTTGTATTAGTGTTGAACACCTACTTTTGCACTTGTATTAGTGTGGAAAAAACTCTTTTTGCACTTGTGATAGTGTTGAAAAACCACTTTTCGCACTTGTGTTAGTGTTGAAAAACCACTTTTCGCACTTGTGTTGGTGCAGGAAACCACTTTTGCACTTGTATTAGTGTGGATAAACCACTTTTCGCACTTGTGTTAGTGTTGAAAAACCACTTTTCGCACTTGTGTTAGTGTTGAAAAACCACTTTTCGCACTTGTGTTGGCGTAGGAAACCACTTTTCGCACTTGTGTTAGTGTTGAAAATACACTTTTCGCACTTGTGTTGGTGAAGGAAACCACTTTTCGCACTTGTGTTTGTGTTGAAAAACCACTTTTCGCACTTGTGTTGGTGTAGGAAACCACTTTTCGCACTTGTGTTAGTGTTGAATAAACACTTTTCGCACTTGTGTTGTTGAAGGAAACCACTTTTCGCACTTGTGTTAGTGTTGAAAACCCACTTTTCGCACTTTTGTTGGTGTCGGAAACCACTTCGCACTTGTGTTTGTGTTGAAACCCCACTTTTCGCACTTGTGTTGGTGTGGCAAACGACTTCTCGCACTTGTATTATGTGGCAAAACCACCTTTCGCACTGGTGTTGGTGTAGGAAACCACTTTTCGCACTTGTGTTGGTGTAGGAAACTACTTTTCGCACTTGTGTTAGTGTTGAAAAACCACTTTTCGCACTTGTGTTGGTGCAGGAAACCACTTTTGCACTTGTATTAGTGTGGAAAAACCACTTTTCGCACTTGTGTTAGTGTTGAAAAACCACTTTTCGCACTTGTGTTGGTGTAGGAAACCACTTTTCGCACTTGTGTTAGTGTTGAAAAACCAATTTTAGCACTTGTGTTGGTGTAGGAAACCACTTTTCGCCCTTGTGTTGGTGTAGGAAACCACTTTTCGCACTTGTGTTAGTGTTGAAAAACCACTTTTCGCACTTGTATTGGTGTAGGAAACCACTTTTCGTACTTGTGTTAGTGTTGAAAATACACTTTTCGCACTTGTGTTGGTGAAGGAAACCACTTTTCGCACTTGAGTTAGTGTTGAAAAAACACTTTTCGCACTTGTGTAGGTGTAGGAAACCACTTTTCACACTTGTGTTAGTGTTGAAAACCCACTTTTCGCACTTGTGTTGGTGATGGAAACCACTTTTCGCACTTGTGTTAGTGTTGAAAATCCATTCTTCGCACTTGTGTTGGTGGAGAAAGCCACTTTTCGCACTTGTGTTAGTGTTGAAAACCCACTTTACGCACTGGTGTTGGTGCAGGAAACCACTTTTGCACTTGTATTAGTGTGGAAAAAACACTTTTTGCATTTGTGATAGTGTTGAAAAACCACTTTTCGCACTTGTGTTAGTGTTGAAAAACCACATTTCGCACATGTGTTGGTGCAGGAAACCACTTTTGCACTTGTATTAGTGTGGAAAAACCACTTTTCGCACTTGTGTT